>NC_133827.1:24014728-24366603 GCF_047830755.1 Zonotrichia albicollis | reverse complement strand
CATTAATAAGTTGTCTATAAGATAGGAGATATAATGAGAAAGTAAATCTTATCTAATCAGTTAAGTACACTTCTTCACACAGAAAATTTTATTTTTGTGGGGAAAATTGTCCTGTTGTTTTCTGTAAAATATACTTTCCATAAACCTCAACTTGACAGACGACACAGACAAGGAACATAAACATGATTCTATGGCAGCATTTACAGAGTTGTCTCTATGATTTTTGAGCTTACCTGCATTGCATTCCAGGGTCTGCAGCCACTCTGAGCTCACCACAGACACTTGGGGGATGGATTGAGGGTTGTAACACTGGTCTTGACACCTTACTGGACTGGGAGCATCCCACCTTCCACAAAAGCTGACAACTTAGAATACCTAGAAGTGCACTGATCTAATTTTCCCAGTCAACAGGAACAAGCTGATTCCTTCTGTCATGTTCTGACAGACAGAAAAAGCAGCTACAATGCCAAGAGAGGATTCGGATTAAATAAGTAATTCTTTTATTTTCCATTGTAACTCTTAACAGGGCAAAGTGAACCTTTAAAAAGATGTTAATATGTGCCATAAATTAGGAAAAATCCATTTTAACCTCTACCATGGTTGATATTTTAGTGGATTTACAAGGCTCCATGATGTTACTCCTGAGAATTCTTTATTCCAAGTGGAATTCAACTATGTCCCAAAACAAGAGATGAAATCTGGTGTATCACCCATAGGTGTTTAATAATTCTGCTTCATTGTCTGTTTTCTATTCTTATCATGTCAACAGCTCAAAAAGTTACTTGCTAATGGCAAAACCAGTTGAGAATTCAACTTTCTGCTGTCATCAGTGGCTTGATTTATCTTCTATCATGTCAGAGAAATCACCAGTTAAATCCACATTTTTATTCTTGTCTTCCAGCCTATTCAGGTTCATGAAATAAGTTTTGCAGGCAGTTTTCTCACTGGAGATTGAGTTAATCAGCTCTTCAGAAAGCCATTGCCTGAGTAGAAACACCCCTGGTCTAGAAAAAGGCTGGGTGGTAGAGTTATATTGTACTTGAACAAGTTTTTCTAATTCCTCAAGAATTTGGTGCAGTTGTATGAGTGGACACATGACTGAGGAAATGCCAAAATTTCTTCTGCTTCTGCATGTTTCCAATGCTTCAGAAGTTGTTTTGAAATAGCAATCCATAGTCAAAGACTTTGAAAGGGCTCAGCTTCAGAATTACTCCTTAGATTCATGTTTCAGACTGCAAGGTAAGAGTGGCAAATAATCAGTCACACAATTGCCATTTGCCAAGACTTTGTTTTCTAAGATAATTAGAGTTCTTCAGGACTTGTCCAAAGATATTGATAAAAAGCATCAGTAAATCTACTGCTGCTGTTGATTCAGATTATACTCACAACTTATTTTGCTGAGGTTATATCTCAATGAACTAGAATCAGAAAAATTATGACAAGATCAGGCTGCTTTATCAAAACCTGTAAAGTTTAACCAGGATGCCAATATTCTTTTGTGCCATGTACTTTTAATTACATCTTCTGAAAAAGAAAAAAAAAAGTGAAAATACCCAAGGAAATTATTGCACTGAGTTAAACTTGATTTTGTCAAATCTCACTACCTCTCTCCATTAAGAACTTTGCAGCAGATGCTCCAGCAAGACACCCAAGAACCTGGGCTAGCAACAGTCAAACCTTAGGAGGTGCTTAACCTCATCAGCAGTGCACAAAAATACATTCTGTAAATGGACTGGAGCCCTGGAGGACAAACATCATTTATTTTCCTTTGCATTGCTACTCTATGTAACCCTTTGATGCAATAAGGAGCATGAAAAAATACTTTTTAAGACTGTAATATCTCAAGGTACTACTACAATGAAAATAGAAATTTTTCCTAAGTAATACACATGGACCAAATCTGTAGTAAATTTATTGGAAAGACATTAAATTATTTTTGTTGTCATGTAATGATTTTCCACAAAAAAATGTAGAAAACAACATGTTAAACAAAGCTCTCTTCCTTTATGGACTTGTGCCAGTCTCAACATGGATGACTGTATTTGAGGTCTTAAAAAATGCCAAATATCAAGGCAACTTAGCACTTTGAAATACAGCCACAGGGTGAAATTCAGCATCCACAGGATGTCAGCTTCAATAAGATTGTTGCAAGTCAGGTATAAACCTACTGCAAGATCTTGAGGACCTCTTTCCCTGGCAGGTGTCCCCCCTCTGCACGTGGAGCACAGCTCCTCCCTGGTTTGTCCCTTCACTCTCAGTGATTACAAACAATGGACTCACCCAAGCCCACTCTCATTTTCACAAAGCACACTGGTGAATGTGACTGTTTCCAGCATTTTTCCAGCCAGCCAGCACATCTGTCATCATTGCCATGTTCTTCAGTGGTAAAATGCTGCTCCCCACCTTTGGGAATGCCTGAAATACCTGAACATGTATGTGACTGGAGTGGTTTCAAGATAACCACATGCCACTAGATAAATAAATCATTCAAATCACCCAACATCAAAGTAATGCACACACTGAGCTCACAGGACAGTTTATTATGTAACTCTCAGTGACACACAGAGCATCATTTTTCACCTTTGGCACTTAGCTCATAAATTCTCCAGTATCTTGTAATTGAGTAACTGAAGCTGTCAAGTGCACACTTTGTATTTCAGTTTATGCTAATATCGGTGTCCAGAGTCTGAACCTGATTTTGCTCCAGCCTGCTCCAGAGTTCACTCAGGATCACAGCCTGACCACTCCATTTTTGGCTTGCATGGAAACCCACAAGAGAAAAGTCTGAGCACATGTAAATGCTCTGGTTCACCTTTATTAGAGAACTTTTCTTAGGTACCTAACTTCCTTTGTCAGTCTGAGGCTGTGTGTGCACCACCTGTACTCACACTCAGAGAGACAGATATTTCCAAGCTCCTCTAAGTCAGCACAAACACCAGAGTCAAGGATGAGTGGAACTGCTGGGAATCATCACCCAGCTGCCCACAAGGAACAACGGGCTCTCCTCAAGGCAGTGACATAAAAAGCTGTAGTGGAACTCCACACAGCAAACAGGTCAAAGAAAAATAATAATCAATTCTCTCTATGCTTAAGAGAATTATGGGGACTTTCTGAATTTATTATAGAAAGCATTATTTCCCCATGCTTTAATAATGTTTAAGAAACTGAATTTTATCACGTTTTGGCAATGGAAGGCATATTTTACTCTGTTTTATTATTCTTTAAGGGTGTTTTTTTGGACCACCTTATATATTACTTATGCAAATTTTATATCCCTCTTTAAACATTGGAAGAAATTTAATGGTGCTAAGACACAGTAGGGCATTTTAGTGACACTATTCCAATTCTTTTTTTTTTTTTCAGTCCTTACTGTTAGAATTCAGAGAGTATTTATTTCCTCTTTCTTCCCTCCAAGGAGACACTGATGATTTGTCCTGGTTTTGGTAGTAATGACAGCAGAATTATACAACCCTTTCACCACTTCAGTTTCCCTAGGATTAAGGAATGTGATAGTATTGCGGCATTCCCAAAGTGGGTCAGGACTGAGGAGTTGAGTTTTTTGGCTGTCACCAATTCAGAGATAAATCACAATGATGCCACCATAAAGAGACTATATTTTCAACAACACTGACTGCCACATAAATGAGTTTTTAAATTGTGCTATGATATCTTTCAAGTCATCATTATCAGTGCCAAAAATCTTCTGGGTCTAAATCGCATGTCACGTATTTAATCTACATAGCATGTGGAAACAAAAAACCATCTCAGATACCTTGATTTTTCCCTGGGGAAAAGCACAGAAATTTTACCATGGTAAAACTGCAGGTGGCCATATGGTGAACATTAGATTTCCAGAGCCGGAAAAGCTGAATCCACATTCCAGAATGCACTGAGAATCCATATACATATTAAAATTTTAGAGAGAACTGTTGCATTCTTATTCTCAATGGATGTGTTAGTAGAACTTGTGACTTTAAGTACCCTTCTGGTAAAAAGATTGCTTTGTAATTTGAAAGCACTGCAGACATGACACATGTTGTGGATGTCAAGCCTGGCTTTTTTGATATATGGTACCACTGCTTTTATAAAAACTGTCCTCTCATTGAAGTTCTATATATTTAATACTCCTTATATATCACAGTAAATTTTAATGTACAAAAGTAATGCAAATAGGAGCTATGTGTGCAAAACTGCTTGCAGAATTAGAGCCTATTTTTATTCTTTATATTTTGAAAGTCACGGTGAGATGTGCATCATGATAAATCATGCTATGGGCATTTTATACTGCAAAAAGAGGAACTTAAACTTTAGCACACCGAAGCAGGGATAAATGGGAAGTTATTTCCATGTTCTTGTGTTTCTCCTTTTGATTCTCTGGTCCCACAGAGTATTTTAAGGGCAGATCATGAAGAACTCATTTCTTGGAAAATTTAAATGTTTTAAGAAAACCAGTGTTTCTTTGCAAAAATAACACAGAACATCAGCATCACTAATTCCTTATTTCTCCTCAGTTTAAAGCATATCATTATTTTATTTTAATTCCAAAACAAATTCCAGATTAAATCTTAGCTGTCTCACACCTGTCCAAAGTTAATAGATATATACGTTCTTGTTCTACCTGTTTATGAGTTTTTCACACATTTTTCTCACCTTTTGTCATAGAGTGATAATGGATTTTTGAGACACTTTAAATCCTTAAATATGCAAAAGTGAGGCAGGGGGGCAGTTAATGTGGCTCATTTACATCAACTACAGTAGAAAAGAACAGAAATGAATCATGGAGTCACAGTGAAACAAGGCATGTTATTTAGTGGAAATGATGCACTCCTGCCAACAGAGATAGTGATAATTATAATATAACTTAAAACATTTTCTGTTAACATAACTCCTGCCACTACTCTATGTCCTACAAATCACACTAAGATTTATGACAAGATAAAAACCTTAATTATAGCAAGCATATGAAAATGAATTAATTTTATTATGCTTGGCTTCCTTTATATGATTTTTAAAAGTAGCCAAATGTTACACTATTACATAGAGCATGAGAGCCACCTTGAATTTATCCATAACCAGTTTTTTGCCATGCAACATAAGTTTGATTTTGCTCAGTTATACTCCTGCATTGCAAATCTCAATGTAGTAAAATTGCATAACATTAAGACTTTTGAATGGAGTACATCAGGTAATGATTTACAAATTGGATCAAAACAGAAAAATTCTGTGTTCTAGTCATGTTTAAAATCCAAGTATGCTTCCATTTTCAATTCTAGGCTTGCCACAACAAATCAGAATGATATGTCCTGGAAAAATCATCTCCTCAGGTTGAACACATGCAGTATAATAGTAGAAATAAAAATTTTTGCAATCCAACTCAATACATGATATTCCATTAAATTAAGAGACTTCCTGATAAAATCAGCAAACAGACAACAAAGATTGATTAATCAATAAGTAGGCATGGCCTTATTACAGTGTACAAATTAGACACTCAGGATATATTGCTTAATAGGCAAGATTTCTCTTCTACAAATATTCTCCATAATTGACTGTAGTGACCTTTTGGCAATACTGAAAAACATCCTCAATTAATAGGCTTCTTTTGCAAAACAGATCACAGTGGGGGGAACTGCATGTCTTGCACAGTAAGAGTTCAGAGAAAAGAAGGAAAATGGTTTTTAAACTCCTTCAGTGGGAAGCAGATGAGTGCTTTACTTTCCCAAGCAGTATTTGTTTAATAAAAGCAATGCAAAGACACTTTAGCACTGATGCAATATTTCTAGAGCCACATCACCAGCTGAGTTCAAATCTCTTGGTCCCTCTGTTACTGAGGAATAAACTACAACTTGTGAATTGTTGCGAAATGCAGATCAGAAGTCTTTTTGTTACAAATAAAGAAAACTGCTTCGCATTTCTATCCTGGTCACCTGTTTGCTGAAGAAGATACCCAGCACGACATTTAATGATGTTTTCACTGGTAACTGCAGATGATTCCACAACAAACTCACTAATCACATTAATAGAGCTTCTGTTTCAAAGCTTCTTGTTACTCCTCCAAACCTCGGCTTTCCAGATTATAAAAATTTTCAGAGTAAATTTTAAGAAAGACACAAACATATCAATTTTGTGCCAGGACTTGGGGGCATCAGCTGAGGTGATTTGCTTGCAGGACATGGATGCAAAAGTACTCATATTTTGTGTGTCACACTTTTTCTGGAAATGGTAAGAGATAGTACTTTTGGTCAAAGGAAAAATATGGGAATGAAGATCATGTAAAGATTCCCCCTGCTTTGGACTGGGAAAAGGGAAAAGGAAAACAAGAACAGTGCTGTAGTTTTTGGGAAGCAGAATAACATTCACCCTCTGAATACCAGACCATCCAGGAAAGAACTGCATCTTCCCTTCCCTACCTTCCAAAATAGGTTTTCTCTCCCTTTAAAGGAGCAGATTCTTGCTCTGTGTTAGCAGTGGAAAAGCTGTTTTGGGGGCATAGAGGAGGTTTTGTTGTCATCATTTTTCCACCTCAAGCTGACTAGAAGGAGCAGCATTTTTAGATGAAGTCAGAGTAAGGAAAGTCTCCTTGGAAGATGCTGTTTTCAGCAAACCAGGGAAATTTCAAATAAATTTGCAGACCAGTAAAAGACAAACAGGAGGACAAAAGATAAAACATGATTTAAGACAATAGTCCATCCCACATGCAACCCATATGAGCCTTGTCTGAGAGCTGAACATAACTATTTTCTCTCCAGGACAGACAAATAAATTCAACAAAAAGGTTCAATTCATTTCAGAGAGAGCTTTTCCCTTCTTACTCAACAAGGCTTATATTGAAAGCCTTGTGTGTAGCTGTCTATTTTTGTTAGTTTACAGGCTGTAAACATTTCAATGTGGAATGTCCTGAAGGAGAGTGTGTCTTGTAAACTTCTCTTTGTTTCTTTCCCTCTTTTTAAATGAAAGTTAATTAGACTTGATTTTAGTCCTCTGTTTCATCAGATTCAAGTCTGCTGGTTTTGTGTTGTAGCTTCTGGCTTTACTGATCAAGTGTCACAAAAATACCATAAAGTCCAGAAGTTGTTAATTTAAACAACTTATTTTTTCCTGCCCAGCCCCACCGCCACCACTTTTCCATGCCAGTTTTGCACGGATTTGCAGGAACAGCATTTGTGTAAAGAGGGAGGAACCAACCAACCAACTAAGGAACAAACCATGGAACCAAGGAACCCATTCCATTCTTTACATTAATAGAGAACATTCCTTACTGGGCAGGGGGAGAAATCAAAGAATGCTGCAATGGAGATTTACAGTTACAGATTTACGGTTACAGCATCCATTGCACGCTGCTCTTGTTGCCCGAATGATAAAGGACACAAAACTCGGATAAGTTTTGTGCGGCGCTTTATTGAAGGGCCCGGGGGCCTGCGGACTAGCGTCCCCAAAAACAGAACCCCAAAATTCACACATGGGTGTTTTCCTTTTATACACAAGCAATTCATAACAAAGTCTCCAAGAAACAGTGGCCCTTCGCAAAGTCTCCAAGAAACAGTGGCCCTTCGCCAAACTACGGACCCTTGTAATACATTCTCTAGTTCACGAGCAAAATCATAAATCTTCTACCTGTCCTATTGTATGCTATCCCCAAACCGGTTAGTCTTCTTACTCTCCTACCCTGGCTTAATGTTTATTAGGTTTCTAAAGCTACTTGCCAGGGTTACACAAAACTCAATCACATAATATCAACGGCTACAAAATTATTTTTACAAACCAATTCACACAAAACTCATAACTAAACTATAATAAAACATTTTGCTAAATTTCATTTCTTTTCCAACACTCTGAGCCCTTTGTCACATTCCATAGACACACCCAAGATCTCTTTGGAAGTTAAATGCTAACATGAAAGAAGCCCTTCTCACCATTTTTTCCTCAGCCCATCCACCTCAGGATTGCAAAGGTTCTGCTGAGTGAGCACTTCAAGCCAGGCTGATGCATCAGCACCATCCATCACCTTCTAAAGCTGACATACTGAATCCATTGTTTCTTCCCTTTCCCATGAACACAGTAAACTGGGCAATGACCAAACGAGCAATGAGCCATCACAGCCCACATCACTGCCTGAAATATTTGTAGAATCAAGCTGGAGGTGCAGAGAAACAACTCCTAAAATTTCACTCAGTTTCATAAAAATACAAGGGTACCTTCAGCTCGTGCAGCACAGTGGCTGTTGCAGGACACAATGTGCACTGCAGAAAACACTCAGCTCCATGGCTGGGATTAATAAAATAACCCTCTGAGGTTGTGGATAATTGTCACTGCACATAATCCATGCCTCCAGTTTTAACAGCTCAGCACCAAGGGAGCTGAGATTGCATTCAACCCAACAATCCATGATGACTGGCATACATCAGAGCTTTTTGGAAGCACAGATGTACACATCTTCCTCTGCTAGACACACACAGAAACCTCACACTAAATGTCAACTCTAGTCAAGTTATTCACAGAAATATCACCAGTTATATTCAGCTACCTTTAAGGCAATCCGTGCTTCCAAGCAAATCAGAAGACATTTTGAGAAATCAAGGCTAATTTTGAATTCTGGTGACACAAATATACCTGGTTATACCATCTCAGTTATTTTTCTCTACATTTTGTGGTGGTAATTGCTTGTCTAAGATTATTGATTCAGAAAGGCCTTCTCTGACCCTCAACATAGAGTTTTTGCCAGCACAACTATTTTATTAAATAGCCCGATTTATTCCCTTTTAGGTTTGGAAATGCAGATTTGGCTCTAATTTCAATATCTCATTTTTACATATGGTGATAAACAGGAAAAAAGAGGACCTGAAAATTTCTATCTTTGGTTTCATCTCATCTCTCAAGGATGTGACAAACACTAAACACAAGCAGATATTCAGTTCATGTGTTCAGTGGAAAGGTTACTTGAGCTTAGTACATTGACTTTCATGAAGTACTGCCAGCACATCCTGTGATATCTTGATTCATTGTATTAAGTACCACCCTGGAATTATACTGAAATACAGCATTTCTAGAAAGTTGCCTTCAACATGAAGGTAAACACATTATTTGATAATGATGCTTGTTTTCCTTCATACACCAATTCACAGATATCCTGTCAGTTCAGTCATTCTGTGTGGCTGCCTCTGCTCTCTTTGCCTTGATATCTGAGCACCTACCAACATTACGGGAATTCTATTTAGAGTCTAAATGTAGATTTTGTGAAATTATGGACACCAGGCAGATCCAGAACAATTATTAATGACAAAAGTTGTGGTAAAGCTGCAAATTGAACTTTTCATCCTCAGGGAAAGATTTCCTTACTGGTAATTTATTAGTAATATACCACCAGAGGAAATAGGTTAAATTGAAGAAAAATATGTACAATATTTTAATGGATCACACCTCATACATATTGTCTAATGTGATAAATAAAGATCCCTTTCTCAAGACTAGTTCTAAAAAAAGTTTAAACCAAGCTGAAGAGGGTATTTGGACATGAACTCCCAAAGTTTTAATTTTTTTTTCCATCAGGGCTTGCCTGATACCAGATAGTACAGAATTACAATTATCTGTCTTGCTTTATTGGATGTGTTTCTTCAAGGTGAAGTCTGGATACTTTTTGCAAGGCCATCATTTTCATGGCAGCTCATGCACATCATAAATACACAGGTCACCATGGCTGCATCTGCACAGACAGGAAAAGCCACCTTGTAACTGCTACACAAAAATTATTTTTAGCAGCTGCTGGTGAGCAGGTTTTGAGTTTCTGTAAGAAAATGAGGAAGACTTGTGAGCAAGTACTTGCATGATAAAGACAGCCTCCAGAAACAGACTGATGGAAAGCTCTGGGAAGCCCCTTGTTCTGAGAAGTGTTCTCGGCCTCCTATCACAAACACACCAAGATCTGCATAGGGCATCTGCTCCCAGCTTTTAAATTAAAATTACAAGCACAGAGTTCAGTCCAAATACAGAAAATTTCACTGACATTTTTTACAATGTTGCAAACATCTAAATTCTTTTTAGATGCCTCATTTGATGAAAACAAAGCAATCCCCCCAGTCACTGGGATTTAAAAACCTCTTTAAAAGTGTGGGTTAAGTGTAGTAGATTAAATTAATCCACTGCTATTACTGACATGTTTTCAGCTTATTATAACATGGCTAATTTCCCTACTGACAGACTGGAATGTTCTCTCTCATTCAGATGTTTCCTTCCACAAAACATTCTGAGGCATCAGTTTGGTTCTGACTCCAAAGGAAGAGTACCACCCACTGAATCACTCCTGTGGCATCCTGTATTTTCCTTAGAGAGTCTCCTCAGCCTAAGTTCTGACCATTTGATGTGAATATAACCCAAAACTAAATGTAAAAAAGAAAGTACACATACATAACATAGACATACACAGTAAACATATGGAGAATGCATTGCTGCCACATGCAACGGGAGGTTATTACAGCTCTCTTTAGGAAAAAACCCACATAATTTATAAAACATACGTGCTGCTTTCATGCTATTCCCTTTCCTTACCTCTAATAGAAAACCCCAGAGAAAGCAATTTATACTTACAAAAAGCAGCAGCATCTCTTGTAAAAGATAAATGCCAAATTATATAGTGAGTAGGAAAACATAGCACTGGTTGTTGGCCCACTGGAAATGTATTTTCTTTTTCTCTCTAGGGTTTCCTTTCTCTTTTTTTTTTTTATTTTCTTTTTTTAAATACTCTTATCTCTTCCCATACCAGGAAAACCCTGGAACTAACTAGGAAAAAAATCCTTACACATAGACAGGAAGAAGAGATTTCAATTTGATGAAAATGTAAAACTCATGTTAAAACTCATGCCTAATGGAAGGCCCCAAGAAGATATCTGCCAATGTCTCCTGTTGCCACTTTAGAGGAATAAAATGAATATCAGGTATCTTGTTTAAATATCTAATAGCAATTTTGTTTTGACAATTCAGTACTGAATGAAGCAACTTGTTTCTTTAAACTGCCACCAGATTAGCAGAGCAAACAGGTTTTCAGTGGAGGTCGCACCAGAAATTCAATAAAAAAATACTTACAAGAAATATAACAGCTTTGAAAAGCCAAGTCCTATGTCAGTTCTAATAATCTTTTTTTCTTCTTAGCAGATGAGGAGCTTTTTAAGGTGACATTGATACTAGAAGAAATAAGGCTTCTCATAATAAAGCTACACAGCAATATTGTCTCCATCCCTAAATATTTGTATAGAATTAAATAACATTCTCCTTCATTATTATACTCCTGAGGAGTCATTCATGATATACATAACAAATCAATAAATCAGTAGGAATGCCTGGCAGTGATAATAGGCTTTTAAAAAGAACAAATACAAGGATTAAAATCCTAATTATAGGGGAAATAATGAAGGTGTATGATGGAACACTAAATTATATATTGCTAAAGGTGTCCCATTTAGTTACTAGACCTGCACTTTCATTCTCAGGAAGGAAATTTACCTTTAAAGCATCATATTTATCTGACAATACTGAATGCATTATAATCCCAGCTCCCAGCTAGTGCATTTAATGGTTTATACTCTGCTGACGTTAAATTTGTTGCAGATTTACCTCTTCCTGTTGTAGCCATCTCACATGTTTGAGACACAAAGCAGCCAAACTTGGCTTTTCTTGCCAGAAAAGTGTCTCCCAGGTTCAGAGAGGGTCAAGTTTCCTTGTCCAAGCTCTTATTCCAAGTGCTCCTGGCTACACAGGTTCCCAACTGCAATTTGCCAGGGAATTTGCAGCCTCTGGTGAGGCACTGTGCTGTGTCTGCTGGCACTCCAGTGGGCAGGATGGGCTGGGCATCCTGCAAGAATGGAGAACAGGAGTGGGGTCAGGCAGCTTAAAGAGATGCTTTACCAAAGAGATTCCCTTCATTTCTGATCCCTCCTCATCCAAAACCTTGGATCTTACTGACACAGAATACATGGGGAAGAGTTTGGTCAGATTGAAGAAAGGTAGAACACAAACCAACCCAACCCCACAAACCTATAAAACCAAACCAAACTAAACAAAAAAGAGATGGATAAAAATTATATAACCTAATATTTAATCTCACTAATTTGTGTCCAACGTTCAAAACAGTTTGTCAAGCTGTTGGGAATGCTAAGAGTTCCAAATAAATGTGAAGCTCAGGACACAGCTAGATTGTGCCTCTCTAGGGAATTTGTGACATACTGGAGGTATTCTGGTGGTTTGGAGGGCTCATTTCTTACTGGGAAAGCCAAATTAAATGAGGAGGAAGACTTTTCATCTAATACTGAGGGATGATCTTATTATTATTTTTTTAATCCAGTAGTACATCCAAGGAGGTGGTACTGCATTTTAGCACCTCACTTCCATGTCCTTAAAATAAGCAGATCAATTGAAAAAGGCAAAGAGAATTTTAGAATTGACAACTGCATGGAAACATTGACCATACACTGCAACTGAGCTGAAGCTTGAAAAAGGAATTGAAGACCACAGCGGTTTAAAAAAAACTATTTCCCTCCTATTTTATATAAAAAAGTTTCATTTCAGCCTTTGCATTTTATTAAGGGGGCGGGGAGGAGCAGAGATTATTTAATTTATTAAACTGCAACAATTATTTTAAGATTATTTTTAGAAGAATTATAACTTTTTTTGTCTCATTCAGGAAACTGAAATATATTTTAAAATTTCACAGCCTCTCAAACAAAATTTTAATCTCTGGTCTGGAATGATGAACAAGAAACAAACAATACTGCATTTTTACACATAAGATTTTTAACCTCAGAAGTTTTGGGGGGTTTTTTAGCTCATTTCCATTTATATGTACATATATTTATAACACATGTATTTATTTGTACATATTGCATGGAAATGCTACTATTAAATATTTAGTTTTAGGCTTTCATTTCCACAGACTTTTGACTAATCCTTGTACTTTAAGTGAAATCTTATTAAACCTTAAGCTCACTAGTTGGTAAAGTATTCATGCAGCTTAAATAATGACATAGGGAGAAAGAAATTTGGAGGCAGAGATCAAGGAGAGGAAAAAAAAACTGCTACAGTGGAAAAGTGATGGCAACTGAATGAGGCATGGAAAATGTTTTAGACAAAGCAGCAGTATGAACAAAATTCTGTTAGACTCTCGACAGAGACAGCAGGAATGAATGAGAAACAGTAGGTAGGTGCTAAATGGAGCTGGTTACAAATTCCCATCCTGCCAAAATGGATTTGCTGTACACAGTATTTTTCATTGATGTATGTTCTATTTTTGTTTTCCCAGTTACTTATTTCAGGATATTATTAAATGAAAAGACAAACAACAGACTGAATTTGACCTTGAGAAGAAAGCAAGTTACTAAAGCAGGGTTTTTCATTTTGCTTTTCTTTTAAAAAGCCCCAGGTTTGTTTTTTTTTTTCAGGACTGAAAAAGCATGTGATACCATATGAAATGTGCTTGTTTAGCTCAAGATGATCTCACCAATAGGGTTTTCAGCCATTCCCCTGAATTGAGGCCTTCAAATTTTCCCTTATGCAAACCAGCAGCATTTATTCCTCCTCTGTCCAGATCCAGTGAGAATGAAAAATGGTTTTATTCAGCCTTCACTCCTCCCCACTTCAATTAGTAAATGTCTCATCAAAGTAATACAGTGCCTACAGTCACAGCTCTTCCCCACAACTAGGCAAAACTCATTAGGGTGCTTTGTTTGTTGTGGGGTTTTTTAAAGAAAAGCATAGGTACCTGTTTCCTGTCTGGAGACCCCACATCAGGGATGCCCTGATACACCAAGTTCTCCAAGCCTGATTACCTCAATCTGCCATAGCTTTGATGGAAAGAGCTCCTGATGTTCCCCAGTATTGCCCACTGGAGATGAAAGAAAAATGGTTCTCTGTCTTTGGATAAAAGTTGACACATAAGGTGAAAATGCTTTGGTTTCAAAGTGAACCCCAAACTGTGCCTTCCCAAAGCTGGGCCTGGACCCAAATCCATCCAGCTGGGGTCCAGGAGCTGCATGTCCAGCTGGTGCCTGATGCCTGCAGCAGAGCCCTGTGCAAGCTCTCCACACTGCTCACATGAAAACTGCCCCACCTTGTGCTTCACATGGCCTGGCTATGAACCACACTTCATTGCCAAACCAACTCTGATTGTTTGGGTTTTTCTAGCAGAAAGTGGAGTTCAGGAGGATTTGAGCTGTAGATTCCACAGAATGTGGCTCACTGTGAGCAATCCCTGAGCAGATCCCCACTGCCACAGCAACTTCTCAAAACCCCTCACAGCTCCTTGAAGGCATAACTTGGGCCATACAAGAGACTTCCCAGTCCTAGCAGGATTTTTTCTGCAGTACCTCTTCCTGTCAAAGCTTTTATAAAACAAAAACTACATGAAAATATTTAGAAAGTGTGGTTTTACATCTCAATTCCTGTGATTAGTTTCTAGGATCTCTCTTTTACTTACATCAGCTGCTACTGTCCAAAGCTGGTGAGTCCAATAGGGATCAACTGAAAATATAAATATATATAGACATAGGTATATACATTCTAAAACGTGCCTATAGACCCACAGACATCCTGGCAAATAAAGTTATCCCCTCCCACCTCTCCCCTGTAGGAAGCCTCTGCCTCAAGAGTGGTAAACCCTGGGTGCTGGTGAGTGATTTTTGGCTCTTGACATGAGTGGGTGGAAGCAGAGGGACCTATATGTTACACAAAGGTTCCTTTAGCTCCCCCTTAATGTATCCCAGGACATACACAGGTGTCTCCTGCTATGGGGGATAAGCAACCACCTGAGCCAGCAAATTACACTGTGAGAATCCCAGGTTCCTCTCCTTTATTTTATAGAGGGACCAGTGCAGCTCTGCACACTGCTTGCCTCAGGAAATTATTCACTGCATTGTGCTTGTTTAGAATCAAGTGATATCTAAGAAACTATTTACCAAATGCAGTTATTATTTCTTGTTTTAACAATATTTTCATTGGTGTTTTTATAATTTTCTCAGATATATTTCAGTCATCACATTTTAGTGAAATATACTTGCTCAGCACATCATACTCATGGAGAATCACAATATGGACAGAATCTCTTATTTAGCTGGTGCTGCCTGCTCTCTCCCACTGTCACAGCTGGAGAAGATGTTATTCCTGAAGGCTGCTGGGCTCCAGGCACACACATAGGAAGTAGCTAACTTTTCTCTTTAGAACTGCATGAAGAGTTACAGACCATTCAACAATATTTAAAACTCCAGTTACATTCATTGTTCCATTTGTTCTACATTTTGAAGGATAACTCAAATTCCTTTTCATTTAAAGGACAAAGTATTTCCTTTTTAGTTTGTTTTGGATCATTTTAGTGAAGCCAGCGTGCCCCTCAGGGTGGTTATGTATCCCCAAACTATCCTGCTATCAAAGTTGACCACATTTTGATGGAAAGCATTCTTTGACTGCAAATTCCTTGTGGTGGTATTTCAGAGCATTCAGCCTAAATCTCCTTAGCTTCTTTCTTCAGGAAGAAAATATTATCAGTGAGAAATTATTGAGGCTCAGTTATTCCAATTAGTTCAATCCTTATCAGTGTTATTAATTCAACAGTGAATGTAATTCATTCAATAACCTGAAGAAGCAGGTGTTAAAAATCTTGACAGATTACATTCAAATGGCATATTTAAATTCAGTTTTTTGTTACAAAACAGGCTTTTTTTTGAATAACAGGATCCTGAAATAACATTAATACTTCCAGAGAATAAAATTATTCTAATTTATAATGGACTCTAACCTTATTATGGTTACAGGCTCAATAAGCTGTTTATTTGATCAAGTAATCCTTTAGGCAGAACTATTAAAACTTTTAAGTTTGTTTTTAATAGCTTCTCTTGTGGTAACATTTATGTTCACCCAGCATTTCTGAGGTTTTCTATTTATTCTATAGCTTTGACCAAATTATCCTGCTTCTCCTTGTTACAGTACATCAGAGCACATTTGTCTCTCTGATTAATAAAGGTGCCTCTTGCATTTGCTGACTTGAAAAAAACATGAAAATATTCACTGGGTGAGGTTGGATCCCATTTTATCATTATCTGCAGAAAATATCTCCAATAGCTGCAAATTAATAAACTATTTTCAGCTGAGGAGGGATATACAGGTCTTCATCCTAAACAACTGGCATATCTTTTCTTTTTAAGAAAATCTCATTCCCAGTCACATCCTACCCCTTTAGGTCTTTTAATAAGGTAATAACCATGTTCCATTTATGTAACCATATTCCATTCCATATACAATTCCATCACTTCAGAGCCAGTCTTTGTCAACAATACCTGAATCTTTCTGCTCTTAACACAAGAGGAGACAATCTATAGTTTCCCCAAAAAGAATGAGATCAAAAGTTCTCACTGCTGAGGCTGACTGATCATTTTAGTGTTATAAACTGACTCTGTAAACTTTGTAAGGACTTTTGCAAAGACGTATTCAGTGCTAAAGTCAATTCTGAAAGAATATCCAGACTTAAGTGGGAATCTTTCTGCATGAACTGAGATGGAGAATCTTTAGTAAATTTGAGTTTCTATGGAAAGTTTTTGAGTTGGGAGATAGGAACAAGAACTTCAGATGAATCACTAGGGCTGTTCTGTACAGGTTTATCAGTACAAAAAAGTCTAGTGTACAACTAAAAGCACATAGAAGAGAACTGTATTACTGCCTGTTCTTTTTCCTTCATCTACTTCAGGTAAGCACTGGTTGTTAGCCAAGAAATAAAAAGGCACCCTACACTTGTGTACCAGATGTGCCTTGGTATGGCAGGGCAATGTACCTGCAGAGTATGCTTCATACCTTCTGCTTTACAGAGCATGGATGGAATTACATTATACAATGCTCTTGGTCTGATCTCAGAAAACCATTAGTGTGAATACATTTTTTTGCACAACATCAACACTTCAGAGTGGACCCTTGAGCCTCCTAACACCGGCATGAGTAAAAACTTCACAATGCCTTTAGTTTTTTGCCAGAGTATTGTGATAGAAAGGGAAATGTCTATATCTAAAACACAGCTGGACCCCAAAGGCCTCTCAAACACTACTGGTTTGTAAGATTCCTAGGTAATCAATAAGACAATCCTGTGGTTTTCTTGGAAGCTGTTTGGCCAGGAGGAATCAGGTGAGAGGAATTGTTTCACCTTTCCTGATGAAGGTCATTGACTATTGTCTGACAAGTCAGCAGTAATTAGCCAAAAGTGCATTGCAAGCCTTAATAAATAAAGCTGTTGCTCTGCTCTGCACAATTGTGTCTGGCACCCACAAGAAAACTGAGCTGAAATTAAGCCTCCATTCATTATAAAAATAGTCTAACAGTAATTCAGAGCTATGGACTGTCTGTTGTTTGTCAATGGTATTGAATGGTTTCTATCTACTATAACAAATCACTCAACAGTAAAATAAATGGTGGTTGATTGTATGCCAATGGTATATTTAACAGTACTCTATTGTATTGAATGCTGCTGGAAATGTAACAGGTCTTGATAGGGGGAAAATACATGCTATTTTTAAAAATAAAATGTTGATGTAATTGGCTTTCCCACCCACGGTGCTTCACAAGCCTAGAAGCAAAATTAGTTTTAATAGTTTGTTAGAAAAGTTAGCGAGATTGGAGAAAAAGAATCTTGTTGACTCCAAGGCATTTTAAAAGTATGTAATTAAAAAGAACAACTATCACAGACCTCTTTACAATGAATTCTCAGATTTCCCCCTGCCTCCCCAAGAGTTATAAAAAAATCAAGTAGCATCCTACAGTGCTAAAAGAAAGAATGGAATAGTAATGTTGCTCCTAATGAACACTCTCCAGCAAAGAGGAGCAATCACAGAACTAAAGCTGTAATCATTCCTCACTGGCAGCCAGTCTTCCTGCCTGACTGGCAGCAGGCAGGACCAAACAATGGTGGATGGTTTGCACTTAGTGCAGACTTACCCTCAGAGGGTGGAATTTTCCCTGCTGTCTTCTCTGTTTGCTGTTCTGCATTTAGGTCTCATTGGGTCACAAGGATACTTTCTCCTCCCTCACTTTTCTTTCCTTTAATCCCAGCATTCTGGGATTTTTGTCAGCACACAGGTTGATAGTTGCTGCAAGGTCCCATCTAGTTCATCTGGACCAACAAAGGGAACCTGAAACTGCTTTTAATTGTATGTCTGTTAGAAGAGTAAGACCATCACTTTTTTCATTCTTACAGCAGATGAGCAACAAGCTCCAAGACCATGATAAAAACTTTCCTTTGGGGATTCCCCGCCACAATATTCTATGGCAACCGAGAAATTTGTGTTTTCCCTGTAACTTTCCTTGCTGTCCCATGAAGACACATGTATTCCTCTCTCCAAGGGATACCTGGATGTTGATCCAAAAATAAGAAAACCATTGGCATGGACTACTATGCAACATTTAGAGGAATACAGGAGAGCAAACCTTTCTTCTCTGAAATGTACTAACCAATGTTATCTACCATGCATGATAAAAATCTCAAGCAGGAGAAAGTGTTTTTCTCCCAGCAGGAAATATAATAAAACCAAACAGGATCAGCAACAATGGAAAGAATCACCTATTGAAACAGATTTCTAAATTGGCAGCCAGCTGATAAGCACTGCCCTTTCACCTGGCCCAGCTGGAGAATAGGGGAGCATTTAAAAGGTTCCTCTCTTCCCATAGTTTGCATTAATGAGATTTTCAGGACTAAAGTATCTAGGTAATTTTGACCTAGAAAAACATAATTAAATGAACAAACAAATGACAGATAAGCAAACACATATGTTTTCCTTTGTGTTTCCTTTTCAGGTGTGAAATAGGTGAAATATTTTCAATATACTGTTTGCAGGATCAGGACAGTAGAGGGAAGAAAAGAAGACAAATTCTTACAGCCCACTAGGATCAGTGCCCTGGTTATACATATGAACACTTTAAGTCACACTCTACTTTCAAATCCCCATCTGACATGTCAAGTAACTGCCCAACGTCAACATTTTACTCACACCACTAAAAAGCAGTGAAAACACAGAAAACACAGCACTGTGCAAAATACATGGAAACACATGCACACACAAAATATTCCCTTCCCTCCTTTATCTTTTCCATGTCCCTTACCATAATTTAAAACCAGTCCAACCATTATAAGTAATCAGCAACCATCATCTTTCTTCTCCTTTCTCTATAAAGTGACTTTTCCCAATAGTTATTATGGTTTAAGACTAAGAGCAGGTTTAGCTCAGAATTGTTATGCTCAGGAGAAGTGGGACATTCCATGATATCAAAAATGGTGGTGAGATCAAGATGTTTAGAAATGAAGTGATAAAATGTACAAAAGGTATGCATGCCACAGGCTAAATCTGATTCATTGATTATACTGACAAAGCAAAATATACCCAAATATATACAAAATATATTCATGCCCCCATACTCTCCTTTTGATCTGCCCACATGAATGGATCAAAGAGACAGAAGACTGCAGAAGCACAGGACTGTGGAACTAATCCTACATTCTTTGTATACATACCTGGTGAAGGATGCAATTTTCACTAAGGACTCATCTTCATTTTACTATTTTGTCTGACTAAAAATAATGCAAGTTAAAATAGATTTTTATTTAGACTCGGGTACATGGCATAGTAATTCATATATTCTCTCAGCAGATTCCTTTTTGCACTGCAAGGATAATTCCTATCAAATTTTTTTTTTTAGATTCAGCTTGAGTCATGTGGATGCCAACAACATAATTAGAAAAGGATTGATACAATAACAACCCACATAGTGTCTGATTATATTTCAATGGCTTTCTTTTTCCTCTTAAACAAGCTTCTATCATTAACATGAAACTGGAACATGCCAGGGAAACAGGCACAGTGCTCTGCAGATGAGCTGGGGATTCTCAAAGAAATGCTGAAGTTTATAAACTGCAGAATGGAGAATCAATTTTGCTGCATGGAGAATACTTAATTACAGGAACATTTATGCCAAGAAAATGACATTCTGAAAACTCCATGAAAAACTGACACTGGCATCCCACTGAGAGGCTTTTTTTGCTTTCCATAAATAGACTGCTGGGCCCAGGCTATTTATTGCCTGTGATACTATGAGAGGAGGAACAGAGTGAAGGTTTGTGAGGGTATTCTGTAGGCTGCATTCATTGAGAAAGTAGAAAACACATGTACAACACTTAAAACTGCTCAGAGACAGCAAAAAAGGCCTGGAGCATTTGCCAAGCACACAGATCTGTGAGCTGGAGGAACAGGTGAAAAGAAGGTGAGAGGATGAAAACAAACAAAAATATTCAAGCTATTTTATAAACCTCCATATGAAAACAGGGAATCATGGAAGGCAATTGTAAAGGCAGGGGGTTTTTTTGAGGTGATGGCAGGAAGGAACAGCTGTAAAGCAAGTCCTTGACAGGATGGATGAAAATGGATGCAAATTCATTTTTAAAGCTCAATCCCTGGTAGCCCAAAGAGCCCCTCAAACAGCCTGGCTGTGAAAGGGTGCATGGCTGCTACAGAGGAACAGCTCCTTGCCCAAAGCCAGCTTGGGGAGGAGGCACAGTCCCTCTCTCATTCCTTCGCTATAAAGAAATTTGGGAAGCCTAGAGCCATCAGGCTGTCAGAGGTGGCATGACAAGGATGCCAAAAGATTTAAATTACTGTAGTTTCTATGTTTGCTTCTAGTATATATAAGTACTGAGGAGGGAGGGAGATGACAGAGGATGGAATTAAAAAAAACAATTCAAGTGACTCCTAAAACCAAGGAAGAGGGAAGGAAGCTCAAAAGGGAAACCACAGAGTGGAACCACATCCATGCAGGAGCAAGCACTAAAAGTAAAAGTGAATAATAGAAGAATGTTCCTATACTTTCAAAGAATTTAATATTTATTTTTGTCAAAATTTTCTAATAAACTTCCACAAAACCCTTCATAATGTACTATGCAAAAACCCAATACTAGAACAAAAATAGATGTTTTGAGAAATTTTATCTGTGACACTTTCACATATACAAGTTTATCAAAGACTCATGGAAGTAAGCAAATATAAGCATTATATTAAGTACACGTAACAGGTTTAAAAAAATATGCAAAGGCAGACTTTACAATCAAAGCGTATTAGCCTAACTCAGAAGTTGAAAGATTTAGAGCAATTTTTCTGTATGATTATACTTTGCAAAAATATAAGCAAAGGGAAAATATGATCAGCCTCAGGGGTTTAAGAAAACAGTTAATAAAAATCTAGTTAATTTTTTTTATGATGAAAACAAACCTATCTTTCTTAATGGTAAAGACACAGTACTCATTGTAATCAATTTTTATACAGCTTCTTTAAAGAAAAACTTATTGATGAAGATAAAATTTCATGCTTCTTAACAGGCTGAAATTGGCTGATGACGGAAGCTCCAGAATTCATTGCTTCAATTAATAAGCAATAAGTTAAGAGCAAAACTCTGCAAAAATTATTTTTAATCAGATTTTTGCTTTGCTTGGTGAATAATTTTCAGATCACATTTCAAAGGAGGCATTGTAATAAAAAATGGATTAATTTGAAATATTGTACAACTATTTAAATGTGCAGAGCTCCAGCTCCTCTTAAATAATACTGACACAATAAATGCTGATGCCAGTGAGTGCTAATGTCAGCATTAAAACATAAACTTGTTTTTCTTCTCAGCCCTACCATTGGAACACCACAGCTGTCAATCCCCAGCACTTGAAATGCCCTGCCAGAAGAAAGAGCAAATCCTGCTCTGGGTACCAACTGTGCCTGGGAAGGTTTTCAGGGGAACACACCAACCTCAGGGTCACCTCTGAGCGCTGCCACACTGAAAAAAGGAAATAATACAAGAGCACTTTCTTTTACACAGCACAACCCAACTGGAAAAGTTTAAAAGATTAAAAGAACTCTTACTTTGTCAAGAAATTCATCTGAGAAAGATGATTCCAGAAGTTTCTTTGACAGTAATTAATCCCTTTTCAGCTTTGCATGCAAAAGGAATTAACTGGAATTTCATTACAATGCCTGTTATTTAATCTATTACGTTGGTAGGGAGGTTAAATTTACTATCAAGTGAGAATTAAAAAGAACTTAAAAGGGTGTAGGAGGAACCACAATAATGAGATATTACAGAGCCCTTTATGCAAGCCTGAATTTGAAGAAACCATTCATGAAAACATTTTAGATTGCTACTAATTAATCAGATTGATATATATAGTTTCAAAACCACATCTGACAGCTAATGGCACTTCTCAAATAGCCTGATCCAAAGCCTATTGAAATCAAGAGAAAGATTGTCATTGACTTTGATTATGCCACACAAATGTAATTCCCATAAGTATAGAGTGCCCAGTAAATGATCTTCATTACAACAATCATATTGTTACAACAATTTTATTGCATGTTTCTAATGACTGGTCTATTATTTACAAGATGCCAAGCATTTGTTGAGCAGTCTATACATTAAGAGCCCCATTTTTAGGGCACAATGCAAAGCTAGTGAGAGCCTTTACACAGATTTTAATAACTAATTTCACAGGACTAATTTCAGCACAGAATGCCAAGCATGAGTGAGAATGACAGAAGACATTCCTCTGAAGCAGAAATTATTTTTCCCATATTTTTATGAATGGTATTTAATTTTGTAGAAATATTAATTTCTTCCTCAAAATAACACCCTTCCAGTTGCTTTTCCTAATTTTTCCAAACACAGCCCCATGAAATCAATACAGACAGAGAGAAAATAAAGTGCTGGTAAAGGTGCAGGGTTCTAAGACACCCTTTGATTTGCTTTCTTTTCCTTTCCTTCACTCACCCTCCGTTTTCTTAATTTTGCACATGGAAACTTTTCCTTTCTTTATCTATAAATAATGATGTTTCTCAGAAAAAAGTCATTATCTTACATTAACCTATTGAGAAAATGTATATTAAAATTTCTTTGTGTAAGAGCAAATTAGAGAATGTTTATGGAAGCAGAAATGCAATTTGGATCAGCAACAAAACCAAACCAACATACAATACCCCTATTTAGTTCTATATTGGATATTTTTGAAAATATCTGTATGTTTTTTGGTGGTATGGTAATTGGTAATAATGATAAATTTGGTAATAATGATAAATTATTATAGGTCTTGGCAGATACTTTTAATCAATAAGATTCTCAGAAGTTACAGAGGATCTCACACTGACAGCATTTCAGTAAGAAAATGTGCTCAAATCTACCTGAAAGTAGAGAGCACAGTTACTGACATTTCTGTAAGATGGATATTGGGTAAAGTTTAAAATTACAGAGAGCAATTAAAAAGTTGTAAAAATTGACCATTCCTATGGCACAACAGGATTTTCAGGAGTTTGTTGCATTCCAGATCTCCTTTTTTCAAGCACCATACGGAAGATCCTATCCACCTCCAAAAACAATAAGAAGGTAACTACAATATGTTTACATAACACTAACAATGTTAGTGTCATCATCTGTAAATGAACAAAATGAAAGGGACATTAAAAAGACAGTTAAACCTCAGAACAGAATCAGTTAACAGACATACACTTGGAATACTGAATCAACCACAAAATTATGGCTTAATATTTCATTCTTCTGCCATTTCAATTTATTGCAGGCTCAGGTAGTTTTGCATATCTATAGACAAAATGTTTTAAAAGTGTCAGTCAGGCAGAAAGGTTGTCACAAGGATGGGGGAAGAACTTTTTTTTTTTAGTTTTTAATAATCAACAACCTCCCCAATGACCCAACACAATGGGTTACTTCATTTACATATGCAGCCTATAACTGTGGGACTGTCTCCTTCCTTTGTGTGCTCTTGCTGTTAGCAGTGGTTAACTGAAATTAAACTGTCATGGGCTTAACAGAAAATGTCATCTGACATGAAAAGAAATGTGCTGTTTCACTGGGGTATGAAGCAGGAAACGCAGTAGTGGTTGTCTGGTATTATTTTCCTAAGAAAAAAAGGAAAAACAAGCAAACCTCTACCAATTTCATTTTTTTTTCTAGGCTGACATCATCTCCCTAATCCCTTGGGCTTTTTTCTGCTGAGAAGGTTTCTTCAAACCTATCACTAGAAAACAATTTGAAATGAAGCCATAATTCAGTAACTTGTTCTCTGTTTCCATTCTGTTGCCAAATGGTTCATGACTTTCCCAAATATCTCTGTTGTAAGCAATTTTTAATACAGCTTACCTAGTCAAACACTGCCAACTCCCAGCCACACACTGTGAAACAGTAGCAATTAAGCTGCCTCCTGAAGGCTATTCCTACCTGGAAGTTCGAGATGGAGCTGATTTGACATGCATGCTGACATTCCCTAATTGAAGTGGTTTTGCTGTAGAAGCTTAGACTTAACAACAAAAAAAAAAAACAAAAAAAAAAAAAAAAAAACAAAACACCCAAACAAAAAAACCCAAAAAACAAAAAACAAACCACAAAACCCCCACCAACTTTTATCTCTATTTCTCAACAATTTGTCAAAAAGAAGAACAGCAATTTTCTCATAAAATACATTTTGTCCAGAGTAAAGGAAAATGGACCTGTCTGAGCAGCAGTATCTGAACAAAGCTCTACATTCAAACAGCATTTGAAAATTTGACGTATGCTGCATCATCCACTATCATCTCCCACAGTTTTGTATGTTCCATAAAACAGGATCCTTTGGAACATTATATAAATACTATAGGTGGAGTGAAAGCTCTTTCTGCATGTGTAAGACTGAGTCTCTTGAAATATTAACATTTAAAGAAAATCAAGCAGTATTTCTGCCAGTCTTGAGGAAACATATGGTACAGGAAAATTCAATGAAAGCACAAGAATTTTTTTCTGTACACAACTGACCTCAAAATACAATAAAATAAATAAAAAAGCACACACCTTCATAGGGGAAGCTTATAGTGGAGGGGCTGAGGGCATCATTTCTCACATTGTTATGAAAGAGTTCTGGCTTTCAGCCTCATTACCAGACACACAGGCAGCTGAAATGATGTGCTTCAGAATGGAATTCTGTTTTACCTAGAATTATACAGGAGGCTTTGGTTGAACATTGCCATAATGTTAGTTTATTCTGTTGAGTCCTTACCCCCTTACTTCATTTTGTAATTTCTCTTTGTTTCTTTAATTCTTTTTTCCATGAGAGTTTCTTTACTGTGTGTGCTTCTTTTGTTCTCATCACTGCTCTTTTTATTCTGTGTCTTGCAGTGCTCAACACAATTAAGATAGCTAAATCAACATTACCAACTTACTCAAATTTTCTTGGCACAGTAACTATCATTTAAGATGTGTGTGTCCTACACAGCTTTGAGCTTTTTTATTCTGGAAGGTCACTTCAAAGTCATCTCAGAATTACAGGAGTGTTTATTGATCTCCTAATCATTCTCTGTTTGCAATTCTTCAGCTGACTCTCTTTGTGCTATTTTGTTATATTAGCTAAGCTATTTAATAAACAAAATAATATTAATGAAAAGAGAAGATTATAGAATCCCTAAGTTGTTCAAATTAAGAAAACAGTTAATTTCCACTGAAATATGAGGATGGAGATAAAAGTAAGAAGCTGAAGTTTGATCTACATGGCTCTGCTCTCCTGAACAAAAACAACAAAAAGCAATAACTGCTTTTGGGTTTGAGTAATGTGCTGCAAAGCCATGATCATACTGTAGAAATCTCAAATTTTTTTTGCTGACTATATTATCAAGAACTATTTCAGACTTGGGTTTCTTTTGCTTTTGGGGCTTTTCTATGTAATCCATGTTCCCCAAAAAAATCCTCCTGATCATGAATTTAGAGACACCAAGAAAGAGAATATTTCTTTAGAGAGGCATGTTGGTATTGATCCTTAAAGGTATTTCTGCTAATAAAATTAATTCTGCTAATAAAATTAATTTTAACAAATTAAATGAGACCAGAATTAGATTCACAATGCAAATGTTTAAAGTTTTTTAACTACAATTTACCATGTGGTTCAGACAGATCAACCCTGCATTTTCAGAAGCCATGGTTCTGTGTTGTAATACAGACAAGGTCTGGAGAGTAGGTGTTATTTTAAAGATGCTCCCAGTGACCCCACAAGTTAAAGTTAAAATAAATGTCTCTGACCTCATTTGTAGTCTCTGGCACACTGCTAGCTATAACTTTTGCCAGCTCAGCAATCAATAAATATAATCCAGATTTTCAATATTCCTCTAAAGGGAAGGAACACACCTTTCTGGTCCACCAGGGCACCTTTACTTCATGAGAAAGACAAGATACTTTACCTTATTTTTGGTAACCATAGGTCACTGCTGGCTTTGACTTCATTTGTACACCCATTATTCAATACAAAACTCACTGGAGGGCATGACCTAAAATTGCATCCAGACCTTTCTTCCACAAAGGGCAATCAAAGAATCCAAAAGGACCTAAACAATCCATGGTGCATTTTCTCTGAACCAACACAGCAAATTGCACTCCCTGCCTGCTTGCTGTCTATACAGATTTAGCAAACATAACCCATATATCTCTATTTGATCTACATCTTTACTGCAACTATCAAATAATTTTATAGGCAGAATAGCTACCCATTGAAATGCTTCTCAGCACCTCCTTCTGTTTTAACATTGAAAAATTATGATTTTCTAAGCGTTTTTGCATGACCCTATGCTGGTTTAATCTTGATAATTTGCCCAAATTTGCAGCAAATGTTACTGATCTCTTTGTGGTCTCAGATGTTTAGCTTGGTTATTTGCAGCATTTTCAATTTCTGTGGGTTATAAACTAACAGGCAGTCTTACAGAGCAGATTTTGGGAAAAGAAAAAAGCTGAAGAATCTTATCCTGAGACATCCAGAAAAGCTGCAAAGAACTCCTTTGGGAAGAGCAAAGCAATCATTTGAGGTAGGAAAATTAAAAGCCTCCACATTTCTTTTGGCAATGATTTGGAAAACCAATGGAAGTGTTTAATTATTAATGGCACCACCTAAATATAATTGTCTTCCCAATAAATCAGAATAACTCTGTTGTAAAAATTAAACATTTGCAATTATCTTGTATTGAGTAACTGTTGCCACACTGCAATATTAAGAAGCGACAAACTGGAAGGTGTTGGTGTGGTATACAAAGAGCCGTGATTTTTTAATTTTTGTTTTCCCACCCTATGAGAAGAACATAGGCTTCACACACTGGCTTTGGCTTAGGGAACACTTGCTGGAGTCCCTGTGGAATATCATTTACATCATGATCAAACAAAACCATTTTATTTTTCTAATGACCTCACTGAGCCAAGATGACTACCATGTGCAGACAGCAAAAGCATAGGCCATTTTTTGCTGTTTTCAGGGTTTTTTTTAAATTCATAATAATTACTAATGGTCTTTCCTGTAGGTTTCATGGTAGTTATGTGCACAGCCATACATTTTATAGTACAGTTGTTCATTATTACTGGTAAAAAAACTCTACAGAGTTACATGAAACAACCACCTGGGCTGCAGGGTAGTATAAAAATTTCTGCATTAGTGCTTTATTTCTCCTTACTCTATGTTATTCACTGCTTATTCCCATTCCCCTCCTATTCAATATTTTTATCTTCATAATATTGTGCTCAGTTTATTTATGTGTTTCCATTCTTAATTGCTTTAATAGTCATTAGCTCTTTGCATGACCCAAAATTTGACTGATATTTCCCTTTGAAATGATGTAAGAATTTATGGGAAAATTATTTCCTTGCACTGTTATTTTTCTTAGCTTTAGAGGGAACTGAATCTGCTTCAGGTTGCAGAAATACCTTGTTTATCCAGACTCCTCCCCTGTCAAGCTGGTTCAGGGCAGGAAATCCTCCTTCCTCTGCAAGGATCTGATTCCTTTAAGTCTGATTGAGAGCATCAACTCGGATTACTCAAGTGCTTAAACATCAGCATCCATTTATTTTCTTCTGGATCTGATGTAAGAGGTTCTGTAGATACAGCCAAGAGTATCCATAGAAGGGGTAAAAAGCCCAAATTCTGGGTCTGAATTTGGCAGAATGAGCCAAAGTCTTGGAAAAGACTGACTGAAAGTTTCCTGCAGCTGCTGGAGACGCGTTCTGTGCGATGGCCTTTGGATCCCAGCACAAATATTGAAACAATAACACTGGATGTGAAGGAAACAAAATATCTCAACAGTGCAAGAGGAACTGTAAACTGCTCTGAGTCATACAGCCTTTTGAAAGGCTGCCTAATTCTCACTGACAAAAGGCAGTGATACAAGTAAGTGGCTCTACAGAAACACATCTTATTTTAAATCAAAGCAGATGAGTCGTCTGACAATCTAGCTGTTGTGAAACAAAAAGAGAAATGAGAAAACTGTGTCAGTTCATCACTTGATGAGATTTTGTTTCATATATTTTATTTTCAATATCTGATTACCTCTGTTATTTATGTTTTTATAGACTGCTTTCATTGGCTCACTTGCTGATTTTTAAAGATAAAAGTCTAAATTACAATTAAGTTGAAACTGGATTTGCTTAAAAACAAACAAGAGAAAGAGGAAGAATTTCCTGTGTAATGGCTGACAGCAAAATTGTTTGAAGTAATGGGGTCCCATTTAAATACCAAGAACTTGGCAGACCTGGGAGAACTGAATTTGCATAGGCTGTAAAATCTTAGGCGTGCACTGGAAGCTTGCTGGAGAGCTCCATAGAATATAAAGCTTTTTGGCATCGCTACAAATCTTGATAAATTAATAGGAGAAAGCAGAACACTGCTCACAACTAATTTTCTTTTCCTGGTATGAGGTCTTCTTCTTTCTCCATCTCCCTCTGCTCTATATTTGTGCGCCAAATCTTCCCTCTGTGCCCCACAGTGGGCAATTCCCACTGATTCAGGAGATGCCTGTTGGTGAAGGCACAGCTGATCAAAGTGGCTTTTTCTGCTGCCAAACTTCAGCCAATGAGCTATTCATGGCTCCAGTCCCTGTTTCTGTTCATTAGGCCACTGGGAATTGCATGAATCATTTTCATTCCCTGCCGGGAAGCAATGCCAGTGTTTACTATTACTTATGCAAAATAATTTTCCAGAATCACTTTACAAATGCTGAATGCTCGGTTGACTTACAAAAACTGAAATGAATTAATAAGAAATAAATAAACAGTCCCAACTGCATGGGATATCAGTTTTATGCACAAGATGAGTAAAAGGCTTACGTATTTCCACTAAGCTGGAATTACAATAACCCCCTTTCTCTAGGGAGAAACAAAGGCTGAAGTACAAAATTAAGATATGTGTTATTTTTTTTTTTCATAAATACATTGAGTGGACTTGGTTGAATTGAATTTTACAGGGTATTAAAATGATGCTAAGCTATAGGATGCCTTTACCCTTCTCTTTTTTGCCTTCCTCCTGAATGGTTTCTCATTCCTTTTTCCTCACAGAGGACACAGCAGGGAAATAATACCCTCAAACTGTACAACTGCATCCACCCTGAGATGGGGAAAGGAAATGCTCCTGCAAGCATCAGATTAAGCAGTAAAAGAACAAAATTAATACTGACATAACTGAGATCTATAAATATATATATATACATTTAAAGAAATAAATGCATAAATACATGAATCTGAACAATAAGTGTTTTCAATAATTTGTGTGTCAGTTAACTTGACTACATTTGATCAGCTATAAAGACATTACTGTTAACCCAATAGAAAGGAAATTCTATTGAAAAACAGAAAGAAGTCTTTGTTGGAAAATCAGCAGAAAATTGTGCATAAAACCTGATGGGAGCCTCAAAATAATCTCATTAAAGTGGAACACACTTATTCAAGACAGACAAAAAGGGTTCACAGCAGTCTTAAAATCTGTTTTAAGAATTCCATTTTATCTCTTCCTTGAGTAGGGTTCTCTCCAATTACTCTATATTAAGCTCACTGACATTTTAATGTTCTAAGAGAAGCAAGGATTTGTCCAGAGCAAGTCATTTTACTACTCAAGCTGCAAACCAGATCAACCTGATAAGGACAGACCCAACCCATAAATCTGCCTTTCTGTAACTCAGAAGGATACACTGACCCTAACTTTTCCTTGGTGCTCACCCTCTCCTAACAGCAGGATTTCTGCAGACTTGTCAGGAAAGCCACTCTTAGGCTAAAAGTATAGACAAAGAAAGGAGGGGTTTGTTCTGATTTCCTCACTACATTACTACTCATTTCCAATTGCATTATTGATGGAGATTTTTCGATGAAAAAAGTGTTACTATTTTTCACTCTCTACAGCAACAAATCAGTTTTAGCTTCAGGACTTAAAGGCCAGTGGAACAGGACCATATTCAAGCACAGGACTGTTGTTTCTGTGTTTATGCAAGAATGTATTTCTATCTAACTTGTGAGACCTCACTTCTGTGGATTTGTGCCTGAAATCCCCACAACTCTCTACTCTAGCAGTAACTTCTATTTACACCTAGGAATCCACCTTTCTTCCTTTTCAACAGGATCTCAATACACCCTCCACAGCATCCCCACATCCTCAGCTTTTTCCTGTTTGTCCCTCTGCCTGCTCTGACAAGCAGGCCATGAGGAATACCTGACTTGAGCTCACATCATTGTGAGATTTTAGCCTTTACTGTCTCTTTGTCCTCAACAGAATTATTAATTTAAAATATTATACTGCTGTCAAACTTAGTTGTAACAAGAATCACAGGATGGACAAAAATTCACCATGCTGATCTCATTTATTAGGAAAATAGGGCTAAATTAAAATGCAAATATTTTCATTTAGTCTAAAATATTTGAAACGTGATTTGAACTATATTTTAAAAATCCTTTAAGCTCCCTGAAACTAAAAAATATCTAGTGATTTTCATAAAATCTGTAAATACATTAATATACCTCTCTGTTTAGTAAGGCAGCTAGAGATTTAAGAGCTTCTAATCCTAGATTTTATGCCCTCAGTGCAATGTTTTCTATGATCCAATTGTAATTTGCAGACTTTAAGCAAATTTTCCAATTATATAAATGCTGTCTTTCAATAGATACTGGTGGTAATGCATTGTTTTCTGTTCTGCAATAAATCAGTGCTGCCAGCCTTATCACTGCCAAATTGACCTCTGGTACACAGCAGAGAACAAGGAGCCACCTCCACCCTCCCTTGCCACCCACAGGTGTGAGGGCTCTGAAAGCAAGACCCAATTTTTGGTGTCTCAGCATTGTTTCTAAGGTCATCCATCACAGATTATCCTCCCTTTAGCAATGGAAACAGCTGGAAACATTTTCCTCTTGTCTCTATGGACATCTTGCTTTCTACATTCTACATCTTCAGTCTTCCCCTCCTGGGCCTCCACATTTTGTCTCCCACTGATCAATTCAGGGATTAGCTCAGCAGAGCCCTTAACAAAGCAGGTACCTGTTTTACTGGCAACTATCTGAGACAAAAGCATGGAGCCCAAGACTGCCGTGCCATTTAGAGGAACATGAATGCACTCCACAACACTGCAAATTAAGGTTGGAGAGAAGAAAAAGAGAGAAAATCAATTCTAAACTCTTCAGTCAGATTACTGAAGTTTTAAGGAGGACTGGCTTTGAGAGTGTGCCCAATGCATCAAGACAATATTTCCTGCTTTTACACTTCAAGTGACATTTTCTACATGGCTGCAGACAATTGTAATGGAGCAGGAAAATAATCCCATAAGCCCTTTGTGAAGTTGTATTTGAGGGATGCCCTTCTGTTTGAAGGGTTAGGGTTTCTGAAATACTAAGTAGAGTAAAAAATAATATGAGGGCATCTCTCTCTCTGAGAGGGGTCTTTTGGTGGTTACACACAGGAATAATTTGTGCTAGGAATGATTTGCAAGACATATAGCAGGAAGTACTACAGAAAATCCCACAATGCTGATCTAACTTCAAAATAATAAATATTTATTCAAGAAGATGCACCAAAACAATTTAAGAAATAGAATACTTTCTTACTTTGTTTTGCTTATTTTTAAATAAAAATGATCCAAAATTTCCAATGATACAAATGCTGTCATTCAATGGATACTTATGGTAATGCATTGTTTGCTGCTGTCTGATAGATGAATGACTGCTAAAATAAGAATTCCTCCCTCCTCATTCACACCTTCCTGTAGTTCTTTCCAGCCCCTTCTAAGATAATGTAAACCCAGTAAGAACTGAATCAACCATGCATCCCACAATGTTCAATCATATTTTAAATGTGAAAAAATAATACCTTGGTTCCTAATGACCACAAACCCATAACTCCCTTTGCACAAGTGATAAAAATTGAACCAGCATTCAGAATGTCTTGTTTATAGTTCAGATCAGTCTCAGTGCTTTTCAGTATTCATCCAGGAGCTGGTATTCAATTGACATTGCAGACCAAAGGTTCTTTATAAAAACAAGGCCTATGTTAGCTCTTATTTAACACTTGTTTCATATCCAAGGTGTCTCTATTGATTATTGTGCAGAGAACTGAATGTCCTTTCTTACCATTTCTTGCTATTTTTCCTCCTCTGAAAGCACAATGCCAGGGTGAGATGCACACAGCCACCAACAGGTCTGCCTACAATTTAAGAGGAGCATGGAATATTTGTGCTCAGCTAACATCCAAAGAGAAATAAAAAGCTTTATAAGAGGCAGAACAGGTGAAGGTTGACTGAATTTACCAAGGATGTGCAACCAATGAGTAAAAGCTCCAAAGAGATTTTCCCATTTGTTTAGACATCAGCAAAGCTTATATCAAGTTTAATAAGGACTGAACACATACTCTCACTTTTTCCTAAACAGAATACAGTGGAGATATTCTTCTATACCAAATGTTTTCATTCCACAACATTTGTTGCCCTACATCCTGATTGTCTGGGTTCAGCTAAAGGGGCAATACTTCTTAAAAAAAGACAAAAATATTCCTTCACAAACAACATAATGTCATAAGTCTTCATTTCTATGGGGAAAAAAAAGCTATAAGACTGATTCTGCTTATATTTACCATTTGTAAAAGAGTGTCACTTATGTAAATTAAAGTTCAGGTTTAGACCTCTAAGTACCAATAAGTGTGAAAAGTTATCCTTTATTTCTCGTTTTGAGCAGCATTTACTGGCAGAATTAAACTCTTCTGATATGCATTTTATTTATGTATGAGATATTCTACCCACTCGAACACCAAGAATTTGAAAAAAAGATAATTTTTTTAAGGTATTGAAAATTTGAATTTAGTTATTGAATAGCAGTAATTGTTCAGGAACACAGGAATACATTGTTGCCGTAATAGCAGAAATTCCTTTGCAGTGAACTACTCAAATAATGCCAAAATTAATTTGAACTCTAATTTCTAGTTCCCTGGTTTTTGTTGATTTTAATTTTTCTTTTTGGACACACAAATGCATTCTAGGTTTGACATCCTAGTCCTGAAGAGGCTTTAGTTTGCTGAATATTGAATAATCTTATGACTGTTTAAATGTTCTACACAGTGTTAGAAGCTAATTTGGCTTAGTTAAGCATTAAGTGACAATTGTCCTGACCCCCATGTGAACCTTCCCACACTAATTTCCATTCCCATAGTGAGATTTAACATTTCTAACACATTTCTACTAAACTCACACAAAGTATGACTATCTAATACAGCTGACAAATCATGCTGCTACCAAGCAACGAAGGTCAATTCAGCAAATGATACTCAACCAAATATGAACATTTCATCCAGGCTTCATGGGGTCTAGAAAAGTAGAATTGGGCGTTTTCCAGCATCAAGTGACATGGTTATTCAGAATGGTTATTCAGAATCTCTTTCATAAGAACTAGGTGGAAAGGAGACTCCTGGAAATCTACAGTTAACTATCACTTTGTGGTGATAAATTATCTGAGCTCAAGTTTCCAAAGCCAAAGTGAATTCCCAACAGACTTCTGTTCTATCCCAAATTCACCATAAGCTTTGTGTGGGATCTTAGAGAATCATTTTCCTTCTCTCTGCTTTGTCTCCTCATCTTTCAGACAGGGATATTAGCAACTCCTTTCCTCCCAGAACATGTGCGTGAAGTGTGCAGAGATCAAAAGGCAAGGCAGAAATACCTATGTATTATTACAGATACAGGGATTTGGTTTATGGTAAAAATCCAGGTAAAGCTTCAGTGCCAGGAAGAGAAGAATAGACACATTTTGTCATGCCATGTACTCAAAATCAGAACCAAACAGATACCTGTAAACAGAGCAAGCAGCTTGTACTCTGGCATATTTCCTTGTATCTGGAATTGGAAACAACACAGCAAAACCTATTCATTCTTGGATGAAAAGTGCATAAATATAACAGCCGAGCCCTTTTAGTAACTCACCGACAACAGCTGCCTACTGACTGGATGTGTTTGGAGTATTCAGCATGGATTCAGGAGAAACAAAGGGCCCTACGACTCTGGGAATGTGTGCAAACATCTGGAGTACATACAACCTATACCTGTAAACTTAACCAAACAAATCAGCTTGCTCTGCTCCTTATTTGAAACACTTTCCTTTTACAATGCATGGGAAAACCATAGCAATATCTGTTATACTATTTACGATTAAGAAAATCAGGAGGTAGACAGCTTAGATCTATAAAAGTGATTTGATATATTTGGCAATCCAACTTGGCCTGCCTGCAATGAGCTGTTAAATGAAATTTTGCACAGCCATGCCATCAGGCTTTATTCACTTGCCACATTTTATTCTGAAGGGTAAAACTGATGGCTAGTACTAATCACCTCAATCATTGCCAGGATTGTGTCAAATTTTGGGATGAGATTGATCCCATCTTACACAGGGATGGGGAGTGAGTGTGATTCATAAATAAAGCAGAAATCACCAATCAAATTGAAGAGAGAGGTGGCCTAAAACACCAACAACTTCCCCTTTCTAGGGGAGCAGTAGATCAGCATTTTGAAGAAAACCAGGTGAGATATTTAGTGGATTTCTTTAAAAAATTAAAAGTAGATACATAAAATAATGTAGGCTTTGGGGTTGTTTTGTGTTGTTTTTACCTGCAATAAATACCTTGCTGGATAAAACCTCAGTTTTTCAGAGAAAGGTTTTTCAAAAGATAGAGAGAAATGGCCACACAGATCTCCCTGGGAACAGCAAATCCACCAAAAGCAGTGCTGGGGTGAAGGACATTAAGAGCTTTAAATCTATCACAGGTTTTACCCGGGACTGTCTTTTTGTGGACAAGCTGCTGAATTTTTCTCATTTCTATTCCCCTACCAGTTTCATGGACAAGAGATGAAATGTAACTCCTCCTCCAGTACTCACAGATAAGAACAGGCATCAGCGTAGCAGAATTCCAGCATTTGCAGCCACAGTTATATATTTTTGTCACACGTTGACTGACTGAACTGAACATAATGGAGGGGATTCCTCAGTGCCATATACGTGACCATGTCACTACCTGTTCTGTGTCCTCAAGGGCACATAGAGAAAGAATTAAAAAAAAAAATTAGTTATTAAAAGGGAAAGGCTGAAGAGATTCCTTGTTCTAAATGCTGTAGGGTTTTCCTTTTACAGAGCCCACAAAAGATATCAGTGCCAGAAAAGAGTCTGGTTCACCCAAACTCCTGGTGCTGTTTAAACAATTTATTTCATCATTTCTTGCAGCCAACACTTGGTTGCATTTCTGTTTACATACTCAGCAGGGGCCACCACCTTTGGGAAGAAAGATGAGAACATACTCACATTATGGTATCTGTAAGATTCATTGAGTCTTTAATGATTTCCATGAAGAGTCTTGCTGTGAAAGCAATGAACAAAGTCAACAAAAGGTCCAGACACAGTACTCTTGTAATAAAATTAAAATTACTAAAGCAAACTTGTAGGTGTCTGACAAAGAATTGAAAAGTACAACATATTTAGATATAATGCATCAGCTGATACTAAATGCAGCACATGTGAACAAGGCTGGGCTCAGTGAGAACAGGCTGTGCAAACTGATCCAGACTCCGAGTGTGTGGCATGTAGATGGATGGCTCTTGTTTCATGAACAGATTTTCTTTTCCCAGCTTGCAGTTTTAATGACAACAATACTCAAGTCCCAGGCATGAAGAAGAAATATTGTCCTTAAAATCGCATGGGTTCAGCCACAGCAGCAACTAAAACATAGCAGCAATTTTTTCAAATAGAAAATGGGAGATAGCAAGAAATTCATTAAATGATATATACATATACAACTAGACCCCTGATAGGTAGTTAAGCCAAAGTAATTCTTCAATGAATATCAGTATATGGATGATTTTACTTCACACTAAAACTTAATTTTTGTTTTAAGATTTATTATCTTTTGAATTTTTTTACTACTTACATAAATCAAAACGATGTACGCAAGGATTTGTTTCTAAATAGTTTGAGTGTTTTTAAGCCAATTGGTTTGGTTTGATCTTCATAAAGTTACTGAAAAGAGAGAGAATGAAAACCCTCGCCAAACTGTACTTGATAGAATTGTGATGATTTCTATTAAAGTGGCAACTGCAGAATCAACCTATCAATCAGTACCAGAAAAGGGGGAGGATAAAAGCAAAATGCTTTGCATTGTCAAGAAACAGCCTCTGGCAGTTCAATTAGGGATTACTTGCTGTTGTTCAGGTAAATGTTCTCAAAAGGACTCTTGAAAGGCATTTCTAGATAAGTGGGTGGCTCTCCACTCCTCCCTCTCAGATGTTTGCAGCTGTATAGGCAGGAAATTTCCTCTCACTTCGTTCTGCTTCTCTGGCAGCCAGCTCTCAATTCAGTCTTTTCTGCACCACACAGCTGGCACAGTAACCTTCCACATGAAGCCAGATTATTCTGTTTTCTTCAGTAATCTCATCTCTTTTTTATTAGGCATGAGCATTTTGGGGTTCTGGCCCATTTTAATCTTTTGTATATTATTTGTTTCCTTACTACTTATTTTTACCCTCTCACAGCAAATCCAATGATGTCTCTCAGTGTCAAAATTATTTCTATGAAATAGAAATAATCAGAAATCCTGGCCTTATGCAGGATTCAGTGTGAGCAACAACAAATGGGCAGCTCTGCAATTAAAAGTGGCTGCCCAGGAGAGAGAACTAAACTTCTGAACTAGGGGAGTAAAGAATCTCACTATCCTTTTACATGTTTACCCAGAAATTTTTGATGTTCCTGGAATCTAGACTTGCTATTACAAAATATGATCTTTACGTATAAGGAAAGTTTTTTATATGTCAATAAAGGCAAAAAATAGACATTTTTATCCTTTTTCTCTGGAAATTTTAAACCAACATGTCTATAAATTTTCTCAGAATGCTACTTGGTGATACAACAAAGAACTCACCAAGTTTGACAATTCAATGAAAACATTAGCAACTCAGCATGGTTTGTTTTCAACTGAAATTTCGTATGCTGACTGTGAACCACTGCATGCAGATCTAGATGAGTGAATTAAAAAGCCAAAAAAGGGAGTTGCATTTTCACTGATAAAATCATCAGAGTAACAAACAGAAGGCAGCCACAAGCCTTTCAGTTTCCAAAACACAGAAAACGAGAAAGCACTAAAAATAGGGATATACAAAAATCCTAACTAAATAGGATGCTGTGCCTAGGCTTACATTTAGGCCATGATATCACAATATTACTGATGCTCTAGGGCTTACTCACTCTCCCAGTTTCTATCTTTGCAATAGCGTCAATTATTTCTTCACAGCACCTAGTTGTTTCCTTTTATTATAAAATATACATTATCAAATACAAAAATATGCTCTTTGGATACCTAAATTGGGGTAGATTATCCTACCCTGAAACTACTGGAATGCATAGGCCACTAGGGTTTCATGTCATCACTGCTGGCATTCTTTCTTTTATTGGAAAAAGAGGGAGGGGGTATCTTTTCCTTCTGGCGATCCCCTTTTTACTTCCTCACAGCTAATACCAAACTCTGGGTCCTTACTTTATCCCACTTATTTTTGTGTTCTGCTTTTTTCCCCCATCCATCTCTGTCTGCCTTCAATTTTCTGTCATTAAGGAGAGAGAGCTCTTGAGCACCACCACACCTGAAAAACAAACAGACATTTATATGAGCTCAGAGCTTTTCTTTCACAAAACAGAAAAGAAAACGTGTGACACTAATGTGATATTCAGAAGGCAGCACAGCTTATTTTATTTGTCTCTTACTATCGATTCCTTTATCCTTGGTCTGATTTGGTTAAGTTCTTCAGGCCCATTGTTAAGCTCAGCATAACCTCCCTCCTTCTGTCCTGACCCTACACAGAATAATAATGAGCATGTCCTTGAGGAGCAGGGACAAAGTTACTTTTATGTTTAAAAAAGGAAGAAAGGAATAGCAAATTCTCTGGTGTTGCAAATTCTTCCTTGTTGTTGCCATATCCATGCTGATTTCTGAGTGAGGTACTGACTGATTTCCCAAATCTGAGCTTCCTGCTAGCTCCCAAACCAAGTGGGTGCACTTGGATACCTTCATTTTCCAGAGGGTATCTTTATCTTGAGAGGCACCTCTTTATCTTGCCAGGCACTCAAAGTCACCTGATGAACTATGAAAAAAGACTAAAGGAAATGTACTTCAGCTAAGGTGCTAAGGACACTTTACAGTTTTAAACATCCAAGGATGCATGAGGATGTCTGGTTTGGTGTTTTTAAACAAAACAGTGGCTGGTTAAGAGAATCAATTTGACTTTAAAGAAGATTGGTATAGACACTTGACAAATATTTAGTCCAGGCTACAAATAAAAAAATCAATCACAGATTTAAGCTTTGAACCACACCTGACACCATCTGTGTAAACTCTGAAACCCTGACCCCACCTGTTGCTCAGGTGCAGCCACTGCAATGTAAATTACCTACATAAAAATTACTGTATGGTTGATTAAGTTCTTGCCTCCCACAACTTTTAAAAATAAAAGAAAAATAGAAAAAAAAAAGAATTTATCAAACTCAAAAAGTCCCTTAGAGGAAGACAATTTTGTCACATCTATCAATGCCTATAAGAAATATATTTGATTGAAAAGCGCAATACAAAATTATCTTAGAAAAAAAAGAAAGCTTTGGAAAAAAGAAAAAGTGTCCAAATTCTCATGTAAATGCTAGCAATCCAGCCTTGATGCACACAATTCTCTGAATTCTCTGTGCCTACTGGCATCTTCCTGGGAGCAATTATTTTAACAAAGATCCCATTTCTACCCCAGCCCATCATTGCATGATCTGTGTGAAGCACACCTGCCCTCCTAAGAACACCCATTTCCAAGCAGATAAAGTTATTCCACACCAAAAGGGAGAATAAGACACTTGGGCCAAGTAGTTCACTATTAAATGAAGTAATAATATTAATAGCAAGGCAAGAGCTCAGTACCTGGTCAGAAACACCCATAAAATGGAAGCAGCTGCTCCCCATAAGGGAGATGGTTATTTAGGCTGGAGAAGAGCAGAATAATGATCCCTGCTGATGGGAAAAGGGCCTGTGCTGTGTTTTGCAGGATGGCTGCATCATTGGCTAAAAGTCTGAAAATTTAACTCTAAATTGAAAGAAGGAATTGTAACAGGTGAAGCTAAAATAAAAAATCAATCTTCCCAGATAAAATCAGTGCTGCTCACAGAAAACATCAGAAAAGGCTGTGTTTGCCCACAAGATGTGTTTGCCCACACAAGCAGGGGTTTGAACCACACAGGAGTGCCAGGTCCGGTTCTTGGAATGGATGGACCCTCTCCTGCACACATTTAAAGCACTTTTCCAGTTAAGCCTGTATTTCATTAGAAATCTTCACTCCTATTCCTATGGAAGACCTATCATATTTATAAGGTTGCAATTTAAGCAGTTTTGCCTCTCAAAGGAAGTTTTATGTCCAACATTAATTCCACTGAATCCATTTCACTAAGAAAATGAGTGATATATCTGCCAACTTCCATCAGCAAAAGTATTACTTTTTTCATTCCCCTTTTTTAATATAATTTGTGGTAGTCAGTTATAGAGTTATGGGTCTTCAAATACTTCATAAGTATTTTCAGCAGATTTCTTAAGGATATTTTTCATAGCATATCCTACACCAAATATTCATAAGACATGAAATTACTTCATTTCCCAGCAACACAGGGCATCAGGAATCACACCTAAGTTGCCCTTGTAAAAGCTTGTTTAGTAGGGAGACATGAGGGTACAAATGTCTCATAATGTGATTCATATCATAATCAGCAAGTAAGGAAAGGGCACTTTCAAAAAGCATGAATAAGTAACAATATGATGCAGATAAATGGCCTTTGACTTCTCTGAAGTCTGTGTTACCCTCCCACCTCACACACTGCTATCAACAAGAGGTTTTGGCAAGCAAAGGGATTATTTTTAAACAAAAACATCAAGCTGATCTGTGATAAAGTTACAGTATTATTCTATCCACCTTGTGTGAACCTCACAAATGTAACAAACATGCACAGTCGAAATAAAAACAAATTGCAAAACAAAACTGTTATTTGTTATACAGTATTTTAGTGTTTCAAATAGTTTTCCAAACTCTTTAGCTACCCACTTTTTTCAAAGGAGAAAGTGTTGTTTGTATTTTCACTAGTAAAGAAGGTATTTTAGCTTCCATTCATTGTATATGAATTATTCATTGCTAGGTAAAACATCAGGATCTGCTGCATTTCCTTTCCCCAGAAGATACTTTAGTTTTAAGAAAATGAGAGACTCTCATTGAAGTAGACTTAGAAGCACCAGTCTCTTTACAGTATCTTTCCAATCCACAGAAGACAAAAGAAAAAGGATAATATTTTGACCTGCAATGTGTATGAGATGTTTTATACATACACATATATATGCATATATTTTCTTTTCTTACATAACAGCAGCAGCAATATTTCAGTATCTAACGTATGTCCCAAGCAACATTCTTACACCCTAACTACAAAGTAGTAAGGTATAAATATGGAGAAGAACAAATTTCAAGGGGAAGAATATATTGTTTTCTTCCTTTTAACAAAAAGCCTAGAAACACCAGAACTATTAAGAATTGATTTAATGTTCTCATAATTTAAAAACAAAGCTACATAAATAGGTCCCAAAAATTATAATAACACTCTGAGTATTGTCAGAAAAAAATTAATTTGCTTTGCTCTCTTTTTTTGTGTCTTGTAAAACCATCAGCAATGTTAGATTTGGCAGCAGTTCTAAGCTTATTTGCTAGATTAATTTTTCTTGAAAGTCATGACATGTATTTCTCGCATCCTCACTGAAATGCTCTGCTTCTCACTCAGCCCTCTCATTCCACAACTGCCAATTTCTCATGCCCTGTCCTTCAGCACTCTGCATTTTCCTACTTGACCATTAGCCTGCAGGCAATAGGGCTTTTTAGTGCCACTTTGGCCATTAAACAATGACACAGGATGAACATTTATTTTATGCCTAGATATTACTTCCCTTAGAAAAATTACTCTAGTATGCCCACCCCTGATAGCAGTATTTGTCAGACGCCAGTCCTCACTCAGCAGGCTCTTTTAAGTATTTTACAAGTGTAAGGTGTCCTGGTTAATAGAACATTTACAGATTTGAAGACAGACAATGTGACATCAGATTTCTGATTTGGTGGAATGGTACAAAATATCTTGCATAAAGGTAGATTATTCTTGAAGATAGAGACATATGTCATCTGCAATATGCAATTGAATCACGCTTCCAGGGTGATTGCCATGCCAGTGTCCAGAACAGGATGCTGGGCAGCCCATGAACTGTGAAGGAGTTCATGGGTTGAAACAGCTCAAGCCTGTTGCTCTCTTCAGGTTTTTGTCCTTGATGTTGGTTTTACAGGTCTATTGGCAAATCAGAATATATGAGCTGTTCTTTCATATTTTGACAATCTTTAGTTTCTTGTGTAGGGGAAGTGAAATCCATTGTCTGTCATTACAAGTAGCAATCCCTACCCATGTATTCCCTTAGTGTCACTTTGTCAGGGGAGAAAGCACAAGGCAAGCCACAGTAATCGTATTTCTGACCATTTGAATTATTTATAAAGTTATTGTTTTTAAGAGGAATATCTTGGTGCATTCATTAAACACTGATAATGTACGTCTAATACACCAGATGAAAGACAGATTGGAACATAGAGCAAAGCACATCATTTTGCAAAGAAAATGAACACATTTCATTCAATGTTAGCATGCAGAAAACTTTAAACTGCTCCAGCATCCAGCTCAGTTTAACTAAGAGAACCAAGAGCCAGCCTTTTGTTAAGAATGGTGAGAGTAAAACACTAAGAAACTTAATAGCAAAAGTCTGTTGCTTTAAGAACTGCTTTACTTAAGAGCTATTAGCAAGAAGAAAATTATCCTGTCTCTCACTCCACACTTTCAACCCCCTTGTGAAGTTGGGGTTAGTACCCCAGAGCTAACCTGTGATTAATACATTTCAGTGTCTGTACAGCAAATCTGGAGAAAAAATCTAGGGCCCAGTGAAAACAAATCAAGTTTTGCAAACGGAAGCACAAGTAGTATGGCAATATTTTCTTGAAATACTTATGTGGTTCTGTACTTCCAATGTAAACACAGCCACCACCAGCCTTAATAATGACTGGATGTAGTTTGCACTGAAAGGAGATTTATAGCAGACAGCCTCACCAAGTCAGAGAGCATATTCCTGAAAACCCTTGTATTTGCAGGTAATGACAGAAGAGGAATTAAACCTCACACTGCACGACTGAAAGCCAAACAAGAATTGTTTCTTCTTTTCAGTTGAACAATGAGGAGTTGGGTTTGGACTTCTAATTACAGACCAGCTGTCCTGTGTGAGCAGCAGCAAATAACACATCCTGCACTCAGCTGGCCTCAGCAGCTCAGGCTGGGTCTCAATCTGACAGAAACTCTGCTCCGTCAGGAACTTAAGAGTGTCCAACTCCGTGGGACAGCCCACATCCTAGGCAGTACAATTTGGTTTACAATGAGACCTAAAATTTTGAAGATATTAGCTCCAGTTCAGCACACCACTATCTGAAATATCATCCCAAACCACTGGGGAAGTGCATCCAAAGCATCACTTTCAATACTTGAAGTATTGCTTTCTAGTAGACAGGAAAGATTTATTAACTCTTTACTAAGGTCCTTTTATTTCACTTTGGTTCTGTAACTTTTTAAAATCAAGGTGAAACCTGGTGAGACCTTCTTTATACTACCAGAAGGACATAAAGATGATAATGTTCAGGCAGGAGAAAAACAAACAGAAAGGTGTTCTTCTATACCATAGATGTATTGAAACTACCCAATACATTTCTAATTATCCTGGTCCAACATTTCTGTAATTCCATTAACTCATGGTAATTGTTTTGTTTCTTTTATTATTTGCATTTTCTAATTGTTAAAGGGGGAAGAGAAAGGAAAAACAAACGTTATGTCTTATGGAAATAAGGCACTTGCATGCTTTGTTCCACTTGTGATTTAGCAATGTCTTTGGTGAATAAAACACAGAAAGTGCACATGCAAATCTATAAACTCTAATTCATATACCTGCATTCATGTGACCTATTTTGTACTTAAAGAGCATAAATTTTGTGCCTCACTTACATGTCCATTAGCACTGAAATTTTATGTCTTTTGACTTCTAGATAATCATCCAACAACGAAGCCCCCACTGTCACCTGTGGTTTTTTAGTGCCAAATTTCAGAGGAACAGAGATCTCTTTAGGACTTTCTTGTTAGATGATTTCATTACTTGCAATTCCATGCTGTTTAAAAGGCATCTTGCAGGTAAAAGCCACTTGTTCTGCTGCCTTTTTTTCACTAATTTTTTTAGACATTCAAAACATGCTGATTTCTTTACCCATTCAGATCACAGAGTATTAAGGTGATGATTTTCTACTCAATCTTCCTACTCCAGCTGTGAGACAAATTTCCCACAAATGCTCTCTAGTGTCAGTTTGAAATTTGCTGTGTCAGTAACAATTCCTGCCAGGAATTTTCTGCTGCTAAATATTCAGAGAATAAACAGCAAATGATCTAAACAAATGAACCAATTTCTTAAATTAGCATCAGGAGGAATTCTTATGGTCCTCCCCTAACAGAAAGAAATCCAGGTGTTATAGGTATGTGCCATTCCTTTCTCAACAATTAATAAATGAAATCCTAACACAGCATTTTGAGCACTGGGAAAAGTCAGTGAAGAGGGAAATCCACACAGAAAAATGGCCAGCACAGACTTTGGTTGGACGTCCAGACATAAACCAACCTGGAACTTTTGCAGATCACAATATCTTCTATCGACTAATTCACATGTCCATACATTCAAACAGGAGATTCAAAGGAAGTATTTCTCATTAGAGAGAAGAAAAAGTTCTGGGCAGAACAATTTTAAGGTATAGAATTAGCTTGACAGGCTGAAGCATTGAGTGATTAGTTTATCTCAATTTCATCTTTATATTTACATCATTTATATGGAATAGTGTTAGTGATTTCTTTTTCCCCAGAATTAAATCCTTTGATCCATTTTGTTAAAGAGTCCATCAGTACTATCTTAAGAATATAAAAATTAGTCATTGATAGTTTAATAGGTAATAAATAATTTAGTGACTCTGTATGCCAACCATATTTTACTCTTTCAAATTTAGGTGGTCAGTCCCATGTCCATTTAGTGGTTTTGAATCACCAAAATGAAAAGGGAGTGTAAGTAGAAAACAATTTTTGAAATTCTTTTGGTAGTCAATCTAGGTTCTGAACAAATATCCACTTAACAAATTACAGTTCCTAATTATCAGCTTCATTCTTTGCTGTTATCAAAGTGATCAAGATCTGAATTGCATTATCAGCCTAATTATCCAGTAATAAAATAATGTCATACTAATGAGCATCATCCTGCTGTTAGCCAGGACCTGCAACTCTGAGAAACCCTCCAGAAACTTTGGTTTCAGTTCAGTGCCTTGCAAAGAGCATTAAATAAGTTCATCCCCAAAAGAAAATTAGTGTCAGGGAAAAAAGCATTTAAAAATTTAGATTTTAGTTGTACTTGACAGCTTGAAGGGCTAATGAGTTTTAGAGATTCTAGTTTTAGAGCAATACATTTCAGTCCTGGCAGAATTAATAGATGGCTCAGTCATTTTTCAGGATGAATTTTCCATTCCAATGCTACTCTATTGAAACAGCCCCACAAATGACCAGCATGGAGACAGAACTCCCAACACTTTTTCCAGCAGCCTTCTTCAGAGGGCACAGCACATAACCAGACACAATGGAGTTTAATGGAGCAGCTCTCTGCCTTCTCCTAATTCATGGCTGTAAATCAAAGTTTGTCAAGAGTTGGAAGTTATGATCAGGGGGTGCAGGTCAAGCCAGTGGCCATCCAACCCCCTGCTCTTGGACAGCCTGCCAAGGCAGGGAGCAAACTGCTGCACCTCAGCTTGAGGCTCTCAGGGGACAATGTCATCACACTCTCAGGAATTATAGTCCATTCCTTAGCATAAAATAGCTTCCTGTCTCTCTTAAGAAATATTATACTATAACAGCACTTCAAAATTGAAACTTATCATGAGTAGCCACAAAAAAATTAGAAAAGTAATTGATGCATTAGGTAATTTATACAACGACATTCCAGGATAGGACTTCAGTTTTTGTGTTTGTTAAAATGGATTTTCTGTATGTTGTATAAAGAGAGTAAAATTAATTTTTATCTCCAACCTCTTATTTTAAACCTTTTATAAAGTCCACCAAGGATACAGACAGAAAAATTAGTCTGTATATCAAATATTATACCTACAGGATAGCCAAAGTAAGGTAAATTCAGTTTTCAAACCTGAGTGTCTACCCCATATATTCTAGTGCAACTCTCTTAGTGATTTGACACTTTGGTACAAAGGATCTCTATTCTTATAAGGTCATTCTGTACTTGCTAACACAATAAGTGAGGAAACATTACTGTAGATCTCAGTAGTGAGGCAAAATTACTTCATTTTATGACATAAAGATTAACCTGTATCAAATATTACAAACACATTTTCCTTACATGCTGTGCACGGTGACATGTGTAACATTCTCTCATGTTTGCTTATCCAAGAAAACTGACATTCAAACAATGTATTTCCCTCTTGAAGGTAGCTTTTTTTCAAGACATCATTTCTTAAGTAGGTATTCGATTTTAGAGAGTTAATTATAAGTGGAAATACAAAAAATTCTATTTGTAAATAAGTGATCATTTATAAACTACTGAAAGCTGAGATGTAAGATTTAGATCAACTCTTGCCATGGTTCCTCTTCCCCTGTACATGAAGGATTTGGACAGATTTGGTCTAGCAGAGTAGCCTAAAATATTGAAGCCTCACAAATGAAATTCCAAATAAGACTGCAAGTGTGGTTCAACTTAAACTCATTTTAATGGATTAAAAAAACCTTGCCAGTCTGTCTGTCTAAATAACCTACTAACACCCATGTCTCTTTACATACTTCTGCCACTGCAGAAAACATTAGTTTACACTGACAAGGCTGGCTGTGCACCAGGAGAGACCAGGAGTGCTCACAGAGGAGCTGGAATGGACAACTACAACAGTAATTCTTTGCAGTTATAGAAGCAAAATGGAAAAAAAAAAGGCTTAATTTGAAAGCCACCCATGCAACTATCTTGGGAGCATTAAACTCTTTTACCCTTCTCAAAATTCTTAGAAATTACTCCTAGGATGAATATTTTGGGAAATGCATTCCACGTGTTTTGGGGATTCCATCCCTCCCCAGCCCTCCACCAAAAGCTGGCTATTCATATTTTTATGGTTCTGAAGGCCATAAGGTGGTGTTCCTCCTCTGTGACTGTGTTTGAAACAGAGGAGAAAGACACACAGGATAGAGAAGAGCGCCATAAATCACACTCCTCTGCATATCTTTGGAGCTTTAAGGACTGGCAAAAGAATAGTGGGCAGCACCAAAATTTTTGTGAATCTAGTTTCACATACAGTAGTAAACAAAACTCCACATTTTTCATGAAACCTTTTTGTTGTGAGATGGACTTTATTAATTTTTAACCCTCAGAATGCTGAAGAGGAAGACATAATAGCATACTAATTAAACCAGATCCACTTGAATTGAAACCAAATTTTGTTTCATTACTTATCTCTAGTAATGGAATGCATTCTTTAAGTTTACAATGGGCACATGAGCTTAAAGACATAAGCATTGAATGATGCATACTCAGATCCACAAACTCAAGATTCTGGGGAAAAACAATTCATTTTTTGTGGTCACAGAAAGTACAGGAGTTGAATTGCTAAGCAACCTTAAGCAAAAGCAAGAGCACTCCTAAATGCAGTGAAATAAGAACCTTTTCATTTTGGAGAGCATCTCCAGGGAATATATGGGTGACCAGCACACCCCCCTGACAGGGAGAAAATCAGTTTGAGCACTCAAACATGAGTTGTGAGCTTTAAGTCCTGCTCCTGTCCTCTCTGCTGCACAAGCACCTCTCTGGCAGATCAGCTCCCCAGGATGAGAGGCCAGCCAAACCCATCTGGGTTGCTGCACACAAATTCACTGAATGCTTTCTCTTGGCTTTTTCCAAGTGAGTTTCAATCTCCAAGTTTTATAGAAAACCCCAGGTTGAAAAGAAAACCAAAAAAACCTATCAATTATACTGACTTTCTTTGCATGTTTATATAATGCTACAGAAGTTTCTTGATTTGAGCTCAAAACCCTCCAACCCAGACATGCTTTGAACTAAGGAAACATGCTTTATTTTTCTGTGAACATTGATTTACAAAAAAAATTCAATTAGCACTGTATGTTTATATGTAGGAGAAACCAGGAAATTAGTTTGGTTTTGCATGTCTTCTTATTAAATATACATTCAGTTTAGAGAAGTGGGAGGGGGAGAGGTGATTTCTGAGAAGTTTGAAAGAACTAAGAGAGAAAATTAATTTCAGCACAGTTCTAAGACTGAAAGGAGCTCACCCAGGAGAATGAAACGATTGCAACACTTCCCTCTCCTTCTGGTCATTTTAATTAGTCTTTCATGACCTTTCGCAGTTAAAGTAGATTTTGTTGTTTTGTTTGCCATCTCACTCATAGAAGTGAGTGAATTTCTGAGGACTGAGTCTTGTGTGCCAAAGCAGGACATGGCATCATCAGCAAACGAAGGGGTGACATTCTGGCAACATCCAGCTGAAAAATGCACTAACCTCAGAAAAGTATAAAACAGGACAGCAGAAGGCAGCTCAGCAGGATCACACAGAAATCTAATCAATTCTTCTGCAGGATTCTAGCAATTTTTCTAGGGGACATTAAAAACTCACTTTCTGAAATTTGCTTTGAATGAGAGAAGGATCCAAAGGTTTGTTTTCAGAAGTGGCTGCCCTGCATTCCTTGCCTCCTAAGCTGAGCCTGGAACAGTTTGAACCTTCTAACACTAAGACAGAAATTTGCAGCTGACCATTCATTGAGAGGCTGAAGATAAATGACAACAGGCTTGCAGACTTTGATGGTTTTGGCACCCAGAGCAACAGTTTCAAGCAAACATATCTGTGCAATGGTTCTAATGCAAATATTAGCCAGTCCTCTCCAGCTAAGTGCTTATTGGCAATTCTCTGAGTATTTCTCCACAATCTTTTTATACACAGCCTAAGGACTCTGACAAACTCTCTCTTTCCCTTCAAAGGCTTGTTAAGTATGTGATGAATAAATCTGTCACTTCCAATTCTAAACTTACCTTCTGTTTTGATTGCTGCAGGATCTTGTATCCATGGCAACTTTTCAGCACTCAGAATCGATTAGAGAAGTGATCGGTTTATCTAAACAGCCCTGCTGACGGAGGCAAGTGGTTTTTCTGAAATACCAACCCTGACAGGTACTGTAAGTTTCCTTGACCAGTTACTTTTCCAACACAGCAAGTAATGAATTGTCAAAGAGCACACTGTGGTCAGCTGAATGCTCAGTTAATTTCTCCTCTTGAAAATAGGTCTCTAACTGAATACCCTGTAAATCAGTATCTGCATTTCTGATTGATGTGTCATGTCCTGTTCTTAAGCAGAGCACCAGAGTGTATAGATCTCACTGGAGAAAAATACTGTTCAGACCTTCAAATACTTCTTGCTTTATTTGCTTTGGAATTTAGGACAATCAGATTTATTTATTAAAAGATTAAGGCATCAAAAGTTTTCAGTCAGGCATAGATGAATGTTTAAATTAATTACACAGCGTGGAAGCCAAACTTACCAAGAAAGTGTCAAAAGCACTGCTACAAATGAAGGAATGTGAGGCAGAGAAGCACTTACAAAGCACAAACCACTTCTCCAAGTGTTTCAAGTTCTAGGAATGTCTTTATTCTGCACGTTTTTCAGTGTGTAAAGAGCTCTTAATTCACCTGGTACATGTGAAGCCTCTCGGGACCAAACATTAAAGACGTTAAGCACACACTGGAATTTATAGTGATTAATGTGGCAACACATCTTGTAAAGTCTACAAAGGCACACGTTCAAAAAATAAAGAAGTGCTTGAGGGGACGGAATCAATTCTTAAGGGCATGAAGCAGCTTAGTGGGCTTTACAGAACAATATATTCAGATCTGAAAATGGCACCCAGAGAAATACTAGCGCTTCAAAGTAAAGTGTTATAGATTAAAGTATAGAGAGGATTTCAACCACAATTAAAACTATCTTGCTTTGAAGAGAGAAGCTTAATCTGCCATCGATAGTAATGATATCAATACTAGGATGAACCAAGCAGGATGTGAGCTGTTTTATTAACATTGGGGTTCTATGCAGATTTTCTGGGCAAAAGCTCAGGATTCCAGGTGCAAGATCATTCATGCAGCAGTGACTCCTGCCAGCCTCACCCAGGGAACAAATGAAACAAGTCTAAGCATGAAGGAGCTGTAACAGGATGCCCGACACCAAACCATCTTCATTCAGATGGTCTGACAGCTGAACAAAAGGTTTGCAATGCATCTGATAATCTCTACCTAGGCCATTCTTCTGTGCTCCCAGGCCTGGTAGTACTTACAATGCATGAACAATGAATGCTGAGAGATCAGTTAGCAAAGTGTAAGTAGTGTAAATATTACTTTTGGTCTGGAGAATGGAGAAGATTTTCTTTTTGTTTCACCTAACAGAGACCTCTTGTGATAACAGCACCTCAGCAACCTCAGCAACCATGTTATAAGCATCAGGCTATTAAGATTATGCTGACAGGGTGCTGAAAATATGAAGTCTCCAATAGTGGCAACTGTGTTTTGCAGGTTTCAGATCCCCTCCCTGAAGTGCCAGGAGATGGGACAAAGAGGGTAGATCAAAAAAAAAATCAAAGAATAAATGGTGAAAGGTGAAGAACAAATGCTGAAGTGGTCTGAGGATCCTTTTCTTTCCCTGGTCTCCTATGGGAGGAGAAGCAGCTTAGAGGAATCAGAAAGACTGAATACAGTACTGAATACAGAACTTTAGTTCTGTATTTTGGAGTAGGAGATTCCCATACGAGTGTAATATGAGGTTACTTATTTACATTTATATAATTATAATGTTATTAAACCATGGCTGCAAGAGCTGACAATGAAGACATTTACAAAGAAGTAAAGCACCTGAGTGACCTTTCCCTCTGTCCCATATTTCCCCACTTTATTAATATCTTTTTCCTTTTATCACGGCTATAATATACTGGAGGTCTTAATAAAAGACTATGGCAATCAGTGGATACAATTTATTTTGTTGTCTTTGTTCATAAAATGTGCCTGTAACTTAAACATCTCATGCACGGTCAACTGGCAAAATGTGATATTTCCCCCCCAAAACAAAGATCATACATTTGGCCATCAAAAGCACACACTGAAAATTGCAATCTTGATGGAGCAGACATAGCTGCTGACCAAAAACAAACTTGGGAACCACAGAGAATTAGAAGTAAAACTCTCACACCTATCCTTGTTCATGGTGCAAGATACAGTAATATATACATAGATATCTCTATTTCACAATTATTTTTTCCAAACTTTAAATATACGCTAAGAACTAACAGGAGTTCCGAGCATCATCATCTTTTTTCTTCTTTTAAGAGACCTCCATTTGACTGTCTGAATTTGAACCATTATTGACATCACTGACATAAGAGCGGGACTAATACAATGGCTCATCAATGAATAGATTCAGAGATTTTAGTTCAGTGTGCAAACTGTATCCCTGTTTTAATAATGAAAGACACTGAAAAGGGAAGAAAAAATATCAGTAGTATGATACTAAGCATATCAACACTAAAGCAAGACTTCAGAAAAATTAAAGGAAAAAATATTGATGCCTATGAATGCCTCCCTTGTTATTTAATGTCTAATTTTGTGCTGATAATTAGAAACTAGCATGAAGGAAGCATGAATCCATTTTTTAAACATTGGTGCAGAGAGAAACAACTTTCTTTGCCAACAGAGATTTATCAGCATGGACATACACTCCTTTTCCAATCATGTGGCACTTGTCCCCTCTCTGCTTTGAGGTTTTTAGAGGCAGATGAACTAAATTCACCTGATTTGTCCACCCTCAGAAGAGCAAGAGGACTGATTTTTCCCAGCTTTTATTGAATCTTGCCTGTGAAAAAGAAAAAAACCAAAAACTCTTGTCCCTCAACCCCATAAAACCTTGAACATACATCAGCTCCACCTGATTTTTAAATAAAAAGCTCTAATAGCCTCATATGAAAGTTTTCACACCTTGGCTTTGATCTGCCAAATTTAATATTATATTAAGTCTGGGTACCAAACTTTTTCCTCATTACATGAGATATAAGAAAGAGAAGATCTAATTCTAGTTTTATTTCCTATGTAATTTTATTTATTTATTCTCCTCAACAAAACCTAAGGCACCTTTGGGGGCTGTTAAACCAGCCTTACACACACAGCTGTTCAGAGATTTGGATGTGCACCTGAGAGCTAAACTTTAAAGCTGACACACTCAGAGGTGGGGCTCCAAGATTGCAATAAACTGTGGAAACCTTTAACTCCAAAAACACAGAGTGCACATCATCCCTGGGTAAACAAGACAACCTGACACACTGCTGCACAGATGAGCAGGTAAAGCAAATGCTGCCATCAACAACATCCTCCACTGAACCTCTTACTCCTGACAGATTTCCATTTCTCACAGAAACAAAAACCATGGGCCAAATTCCTCAGGAAAAGGCCTACCCAGAATAAGGCACATGATGTCTCCCTGGTACACATCAACATCCTTCAATTAGTTTATTGAAGGAGAAGAAAGCAGAATTAAAATTTCATTTCCCCAAGTCTCCTCCTTGCCCCTGGGTAAGAAAACAGAACCAAGGCAGAACCTGAATTCATTTCCCTCAAGCTACAACACAATGGTTAATCCAGAGAATTCAGAAATGTACAGGAATTATATTCAATAATTTCAGATTACCTATGCATGCCTGCAGTCCTCCAAAAATGAGGACAACAGGCAGGATTTCTCTGTGCATCTGTATCTAGAAAAGGTAAAACCCACAAATTGATACAGTTAGCACATGGGTGGCAGAGAAAGAAGTTGTGTTTTAAAACTGTGAACAAAAGCCATTCTACTAAACCCAAATGCTTTCCATATTCCAAGGATGTTGAGAGGAAGAAAAATAATGAACGACAGGAGGAAGCAAAAAGAAAGAAATGGGCAACAGGAATCATTGAGTTTATAGGGCAATAGAATCTATTACTTGAAGGTGGAAAAATGTTGCTTGGCTTAGCTTGAATTACTCCAAATTTAGGCTTCACAGCAAAAAAAAAAAAAAAAAAAAAAAAAGTCTCCAACTGTTTAATAGCTGAGGTGTAAACCAGCTCATTAACAAAAAAGATCAAAGCCTTGGAGCAACATCATTTCCCACCTCTCTCCCTCTACACTACAGATTAATGAAACTCTGCCTCCAGCTGGCAAATGCACACCACAGCAAACTCCTGATGCAGTCAAGCAGTCTGGACCTCTGACACACCACAAAGCTCTGGCACAAGCCATTGCCCTCAGAGAATGGAGGATTTTCAGTAAATGAGAGACTTCACACACAGAATTTTTTTGCAGACTCACATAAACATTGCTACTACTTGATGGCTTCAAATGAAACGTGTGGTTTAGTACTTAGAAAACTCAGTGTGGTTTAGTGCTTAGAAAAATTACATATATCTATAGCTGCCTGGGTTTTGAGGTAGAGATTAATAGCTAAAGAAATGGTATTGGGAAATAAAAAGTATTAAAAGAAGGCACAGACCATTTTATGGGCCACTCAAAACCAAATCTGGCTGAGCAGGTTGGGACTGTGTTGGTATAACATGAACTGCAAATATTCAGTTTTATTGAAAGTAATTGAAGAAGACAGTCCACATAATTATCTCAAGTAAATTTTGGTGCTGTTGTTCTGAGCTGAAAACTACATTTTATGGACAGTTTCATATTCATAATTTATTTTTTTTCTCAGACAGAACAGAGTTAATTTTATAAGACATTATGAACAAACAGTAAAGTCCTAGGTGACCTTTTGGGAGAAAACGACCCTTTGAATTTTATTTAATAGAACATGTTAGAGCCTGATTTAGGACTATTGGGAGAACAGAAAAGCATTTCTCACAGCACTTCTTACAGTACTTTGCTGACAGAGGAGGCTTTTTCTCATTCCACCTCAAGGGTTTCTATCTCCATTTCACCACCAGGCAATGGAAACTCCTCCAGCCCCATAACACAAGAGATTTGTGTTATAACATAAGAGATTTGTGTTATAACATAACAAAAAAGATTTGGGGCCATCCAGCCCAGGGCTCTGCCTGCTCAGCCCACACTGCACCAGCTGCTGCTGCTTCACCAAGAATTCCAGGCACCAAATTTGAGCTTGCAAATTTTTGGTGACAACTGATCTAACCCAAGAAGATGTGCAAGAACATGTCTAACTCATTATGAGAACAGCCCTAATTACTCAAGATTTAATTGGGGTTAGTAGTGGCTATGGTTACTACTTAAATGCAAGCATTTTCCTATTTTTGCTGCTCACAGCCCTGTGGCCACAGAGACTTCAATTATTTACACACATTTGCTAGTAAATTGGACCCAGAAGCTACTCCTAGGATGGACTGGAAGATTAAACCTCAGCATTCATCCTTTCCTCACTCATAGCAGTACAAGACAGAAAAGACAGAAAACTACAAAATACATTTACTGAGTAACATCACAATAATAATCTCTTTGATATATATTATAGAGTTATTATATCTGTCTTCATATCAGTAGTTTGCAACTTCAATTATAATTTTTCAGGGTTATTTAACTTTCTCAATCTGTTACCTAAATACATGTATATATTGCTTTCACATCACAGATTTCTTAAAACAGCCAAAAGGTAAAACAGATACTGTCATCCTTGAAAGGTCTCAACAGTCAGTAATGAAAGTTCAAAGAAGTGGTTAAGTTATAATACCAATAAAACAGTGATCTGTAAATTCTCTATAGTTTTACTGGGTAGTTAAAGACCTATAACCCTTTAAAGATTATAAGTCATATATAATTTTAAAGTTACTTACTAAATTTTTAGCCATTATCCATTTAATAATGTAACTGACTAACTATATAAATATTTTCATAGCTTATTGGTCCTAAAAAATAATTAGACATCAACTGCAAATGGGTAGCTTCTAACAAATAAAATCTAAAGAAATTTTAAAAATAGTTCCCTAAAGGGAAAAATATATCTCCAAACTGACAAATTAAAAGAAGAATGATAAATTAAGGCGGTCCAGTTTTAGCTATGAGCAGCAGCAAGTCTGGACATGATCAAGGTTAGGATTAGGTCAATTGAAAAAGTTATTCTTTGGCAACACCTTTTGACAGAGGGAACACTTGTGCTTAGGCCTCTTACCAGGGAGAGACGATCCAAGATCCAGAAGAGGGTTTGGGTATGCTCATGTTCTGCACAACACTGTGTTCTGAGCCAAAATGAGAAACACACAAGGGTTCATCAAAAAAGCTGCAAATAGAAGTTCTTGCTATGTTTAGTTGGATATACTGGAACCCATGCCTACCCTAATTCTCTAGGCTGTCCCTGTGGGCAGAAGTTAACAATGACCTTTGCATCTTGAGGGCAAGGGAAGAGTTTCCACAAACTTCTGGCATTAGCACTGAGCAAACAGAAGGGACCAGACCTCTCTCACACAAACACACAGCAGATCCACACAGTCATACAGATGGAGTATGTATCCTACAGCAGGATTCCCTTTTTTTTTTTTTTTTTAATTTTAACAGCTAGGACACACATTGGAATTGCAGTCATTCATAGAAGAGGAAAAAAATACCTAAACAAAGCCCCCAAAATCATACTTGCAAACTACTCTTGTTTTACCTCTACAGGTAAATATATTGCTCTATTTATATTCATCTCTGTCAGTGTAATATGGTTTGTAACATATCTTTCTCCATAGAAGAAAAAAAAGTACAAAATAACCCAAAACACAAACACAAGATGTTTTCAATAGCCATAATTCTATAAGAATATACTCCCAAAGTTATTAGAGATATAAGACATCATTCACAAGGAAATACATAGCTACTTCTAAAAATGAAGGAAAAGATAACTCTGAAAATATGATACATGGAATAAAAAGTCCCCATCACATTAAGAAGTTTCCACTATGGAACAACAGTCAAATAGAAAAACCAGGGATAGGGGCAGATGTTTTAAATCACTGCATTTAGCTACATAAAAGACCTCACATTCCACATCAGCTGGCACAGAATCACTCACTGGACAGCTGCTCATGTTCTGCTTTCTCTTAAAGGTGAGCCACAAAGCTGAAATGAAAATCAAGATAATTTTAGATGTGTGAGATGAATTCTCTCCCCCCCCACAAGCACGCAAACGCTGGTCTCATGCAGATACCAGCTGCACGTGCTCTGCAGCCTCTGAGCCAGGGCAAGCATTTCCCAAAGGATGAAGAATTTGCATCTTCCCCCTCACAAGTGTGGCTATACACTAAGCTGGGCACACTGTCCACATCCAGCTTCAAGTGGCTTCCAGTCCACATCTCTTCCTATTGAGCCCCTAAAAATCCCAAGGGCTTCTGATATGGGCCTTGATAACAATAATGTGTTGCCTCACTGGCCAGAGCCCTAAAACTCTTTGAAATTAGTGCTATTACATGAAAGGACATCATCACTTCAAAATCATAATTTTCCAGAGTGTTTTCAGCAAACCTAGTATGCCTACACTTTCTTTGAAATTTTTACTGATACTGAAAAACTTGCCTATTTTTAAGTTATGCAAAAGTTTATGAATACATCCTCCAAATTCAACTAATTATGCCTCTGTTGCTCTGTAATTCGCATTAAGGAAAAAAAAAAAAAAACAAAGAAAGAAAACTCTGAAAACCCACACGCATATTCAAGACTTCAAAGTCATTATTACATAAATATTTTCTAACTGTCTTCTCAAGGTCTTTCCAGGTCTCAAGCCACAAAAGGAAGCTCTAAATAAAGAAATGGTATATCATATAATCTGCAGGCACAGGTCCACATTGCACATATTCTGCCACTTCAAGAGAAGCATTTCCTCTAATGATCTGTGCATGAATTGGGCTGACTGACACTTGGAACACCAGCTTTTAATTATATTCAAGTTCATAAATATGCATCATATCACAGATTAGAGCATGCAGGCACCAATGGTACATGCTCTACTTATCAGCACCTTTATTTACATTACATGTGTAAAATTGCACCAATTTCATCTGTATTGGAACCAGACTCCCTACCCTCCAAAGCACCACTTAGGTTTTCTCCATTTTCTTCCAAGTGCAAAGCATAACGAGTTCCTTGTGGGAACTTAAGAAGACTTAAAATGTTTAAAAATAAAGACTGTAATTCATTAACAAGTAGGCTGCTGTGAATTTTGTCTTTGAGATTAATTCACACTCAAGGCAAAATTCTTCCCTTAGATCTACATGACTGATCTAAGATCAGATATTCTACTCCTTTTATAAATGAGCCCTTTTGGAGATTCACATATGTACCAAAGATAGTGAGAACACAGTCATGGCATCTGGTCCCAAAGGAAAGGGCTAAAGCTCAGCATCCTATCTCAGCACGAAAGAACTACTCCCACACAGCCCTGGTACATTCTCCATATGATTCACATTCTACATGAGAGGGAAACCAGTAACTCTGGAGGATTTTCCCCAAAGCACAAGAGTCAAACTCAAAAAAAAAAAAAAAAAAAAAAAAAGACTGTATAAAAAAAGACCTAAAATTTAGGTCAGTTCTTTGCAAATGGAGAGGTTCAAATTTTTGAGTGGAAATTTGGAGCCTCAGCACCACACCACAGCCCACCAATCCAGCTGCTGTTTCACTCAGTATTTATTTCAAGGTATTTCTTTTACTTTTCTCCATTTTATTGATTATTTTCCAAAGAGCATAAGAAGCATTTACCTTGATAAGATTCTCTGGAAGTGCTAGGTTGCACACCACCAGTTTTACTTGGAAGCTACCCCCTCTGCTCAGGCTCATATAACTGCAGCAGAGAGTTGTCCCCTAGAAATTCATAATCCCAATTCTGCTGCTGAACAGAAGAATGAATTTGAGAAAGAGTCTAAGGACAGCACTTTGGAACACAAAACCACAAGTCATTTCTGTGGTTTTAGTGGAAAATAAAAAGAAGGCACCCAGACCTTACTGCTCCTGTTAATACACATGGCCCCACAGCCAGGAACAGACAAGGTCCATTGGTCCCTCTACCCAGTGGTGGAGCTACTGCCAAAATTCTCATTGACTAGATGGCAGATGTTTGTCTTCTTGGCCAGAATTAATTATTTCTACCCTACAAACCATTCACAACTTTATATTCACATACTTTATATTCACACACACATCAAATTCTTTTTCCAGGTAGGTATCCTGAGGACACTTTAAATGGAACAAAACCCACCCTCGGCTCACCTTGTCAAAGGACACTTTCTGAACTATAGCAATGGATGATACATTTGTGCTCCCCAAGTTTTAATGGATCCAGCATCCACTGAGCAGCATTGATAAATTCACACACTTTGTTCTGTGGGTTTTGTTAGTCACTACTGGTCTTGAAAAGAAGCAAAAGGAGGCTTTCAGCTTACTACTTATATTGGAATATATTAATTAAACTGGAAAGAGGTAGAAAGAAAAATTTACCCTGTTCAGCACCATAGAGTAGAGTGCTGCACTTCCACTTTCAAGCAAAGTCAAAAAATTCTGTGCTTCTATTTTATTATGCTTCCATTAGAGTAGCTTCTGGTATCTCCAGTCAGGCAGTTTGAAGACAGAGGTCTACTTAATTAAGTTTGTGAGAAATATCTTATAGATAGGGAAAAAACACATCAAAGGAAAGACAGAGGTGTTTGAAATTATGAAGAAACAGAAGGTGGACATCTACATGAGAAAGAATCAGGGATATAAGGTGAAACATAAGGCGAGGAAAAAAGATGAAACCACTTCTGACTTCAAATATACTTCACAGAAATGCAGCTTCTTTTCATCAGAAACACATCAATATCAAACATTTGGATACACCTAGTAAGACGCTGGGATTTATATTGCACTTGACATAGAAATATTTTGATTTTGACTGAAATAGTGTTTTGCTTAAGAAAATTTTCTTCAAATATCTTCAAGAAAAACTTGGAATTGTTGTGACTTTCTTTTGAAGTGGCATTAAAATACAATTCTAAATCACACACTAGTGTGTTTAAACAGGAATTTTACATTAAACAATTTCTATCTCTCACAGAGTTTGATGGCAGCAAAAAAAGTTCCCAGCTTCCAGTCCTATGACAAAAAAATAGGACTATTGGTCTGCCATAATTCCATTATTGCATGTTACAGATGGTGATGAAAGGTATTGGTTGTATGTCTACTACAAATTATGTTTTCAGATACACAGGCTTTATTGCTGACAAGTTTTTACCTGACACTGAAAATGGTGAAGCGTGAAAAACTGTATTTGAAATAGAGTTTACTGACACCAAGAAATTCGTATATACATCTTCATCAGCAGATCTTCCCCAGAACAATCATGTTTAATTAATGACTCTGCAGCTCATATTCTTTGGGAGATAACCGTTATTAAAGTGAATGTATGTGTCTTCCTTGTGTATTTTAACCTCAGGAGAGAATGCTGCCAGTGAGGCTAAACAGATAAGCAGATCAGTGTATCACACTTAAAAAAGATGAATGAAACATTTAGGATTTAGCAAGGTATTTATCAGATAAATTCCACTAAGAAGGTAGGTTTTGGATTGCTTTTATGGTCCATTTTGCTGATGGTATCTGGCAGGCTCTCCAGCTATAGCAGTGTGCATCAGGGAATGGTCTCATGGGCTGTTATTTTAAATGGCTCGCTGTAAACAGCCTATTGCACGTAAGAAACCATTCCACATAGAATTTGGGGGATAAGCACAATGGAGTCTCAGATGTTATTATTCTCACCAAATCACAATAGTTGATTTTGCATTTCTTTCTTTTGCTTCAAAGCTTTGAATTAATTTTGTTGTGAGACTGTCAAAGCACTTCACTCTTGGCATGTGAAGGTAATTATGCCATTCACAGCAAAGTCATGTAACATTGATTACACCTCGGTTTACAACTCCAAACTGCTTTACGAAAGCAAACAAAACAAACACAAACATCTCTCATGTGTCTCTGAGCCTCCAGAAGCAGAATCTCCCAGGACAGGTGAGAACTGATGTGTATTAAATCAACAGGAAGCTCCAGTCAGAGAGGTACCCCTATTATTTAATAGCACTGGCTTAATATTACTGGCCCTGTGGATAAGATTATTGTTGGGGAAATTCCTGGATTAGTTCTGTGGCCACATCCTTACAGAGAGGGTTTATTTCACATTTCTGCATTTCAGCTAGTATTTTTAAACGGTGTTTGAGCTCCGTGTATTATTAAAAATTAATTTCTCATTATGCTCCATTAGAATTTCATAGAACTTGTTGATATGAATACTAATAAAATTCTAATGGGAAACTCAAGCATATCCACAATGTTTATGTTTATTGATTGACACAAAAACTAAGTTTAATTATATATTATTTAGCACACAACAACTTTGGCTTCACATAGGTGCCCCACAGTTGATTGTTCACCCACTGACACAGGTTTGTAACTTGCCTTTTAGTAACTCCATTGCTTCCATTTGCTAAAACAGTCTGTACAAAGTTTTTGAAAAGCAGACTTCCCAGTCAGTGCTGACTGACTTCAATCTACAATACATCCAAACAGAAAAAACTAAACACAACTAAACACAACAACCAGATTTGATGCCTCTTGTCTCAAGCCTCAAGATCTGGTTTTGAGGAACCAAACCACCACAACCACAGTCCAAACTGTAGAATATTTCTTCTAAAAACCCCACCTTACTCTGCTTTTCATTCTGTTATTTCCACATGCCTCCCAAGATGAAAAAGCATGCAAGGACTTACATTTGCACAAACATTCCTTTAATTTCTTACTAATTTCACTTGAAGAAGTGGCCATTATTACCAGAGTGAATTCTGCAATCCTGATTATCTTCAATTTAAGACAAGGTAATTGTGCTTGAAGTATTACTGCCATCACATTACTAATATACTTCAGGTTTCTTTTGTCATTTGTATGAGAAACTGCACCAATTAATCTACAAATTGAGTCAATTTTGTATTTTAAAGGTAGAGGCACACACAAGATTTACAGAGAAACATTTATCCTTACAGACAATATGAAGATTAACTCACATAGGACCAGTATTACAAGAATTTAACAAAAAAAAGCCCTCACAAGTGAGCAAAGCAGTATTCGACTCCAAAAAGAAGGGGAAAAAATCATACATAACTGATAGTTAATTAAAAATAATTTCAGGAAATAGAGTCAAGTAGAAAATTCTTATTTCCCCACTCTTAGAGCTTTAAGAAAGTATTAAGTGGAGTTTTAACTTGAAGAAAAAATAATCTAGTGTTCTGGTCTTATCTGTAAGTCCCAGTTGTCTATACCTTTTTATGAAACTGATTTGATTTAGGAAAGAAACTAAATATCTTTTTCAAATGAATCAAGATTGTATGCTCTGCTAGGAATTCACCAGCCCACAAAATAGAACTCATTTGAAAGACAAGGGCTGTACTCCATGAGTCATTAACACATTCAGGCATTCTGGATAGGATTCAACAGGGGGGAAAAAAAAAAAAAAAAAAATCAAAACCTCATAAGAACACTATGCACACACATCAGAAATGAGAGTTGCAGAGGACTGAAAATGGCAAACTTTCATTTTTTCCTGAATCCACATGTTTTGGACTCACAATAGATTTAAACCGTATAAAGTGTCAGGCACCCTTAACTTGATAACACTGCACTCTTCCCATTTAAGTTTTATAACAATGTAGCACTATCTTCTATTCAGAATCATTTTCAATTAAATCTCCTCTCACACAAGCACTCTTGTGCAGTCAGGAATTGATGATCCCACATTATACATCCCCCAAGCCACCCCCCACAACCAGTGAATTCAAATACCCCACACATGAGCTTCATTTCACAGACTTACAATATGCATGGTAAAACTATAGGGAAAATGAAGAATGCACCATTTTTTTCCTCACTACTTTCAAGCCATATGAAGTTGTATGAATGAGATTCAGCATGATGCCTAGATTTATGGATTCCTTTAACATCTTAATGTACAGCAAGATATTTCAATATATTCATATTTATACTTAAAATAATCAGTGGGAGTGTTTAGGATGGGCACAAAAAGATTATTTGTCGTGACATCTTCCCAAGGTTACAGAGGCCTTCTTACAACTGTCTTCTAAAAGAAACCGATGCTCAGAAAAGCAGGGTGGGTTTTCTGGCACAAATGGTCATTTTACAGCAATTTGAAGTGTTGCTTTAGGACATTCCCCAGGGAAGAGGGAGAAGACAGTGAAGAAAAGTCACAAATTGCAACTGAAATCTTTGGTCCACTGTACAGCCCATTTCTAAAAAATAATTGCAATTTTACTGTAAAGTAAAATAAGAGGAATAAAACCACTCAGTACTTCCAATAAAAAAAAAAAAAAAAAAAACAAAAAAAACCCAGTGCCACTCCTTTGTCTTGGCAGATAGACAGATGGCACCTACATTTTCAAAGGAAGTGCTGCATAAATAAGGATGTTTTAGTTAAATAACAATAGCCTAGCTTTAGAGCTGGTGCTCTATAAAAATCACTTTCCTAGTACAGCAAAGATTTGCCATATAACAACAGACTACTTCTCAAGAAATTATGTGTTTAACAAAATATTCTCAACTGCTAAAAAGAGGAAAGATTTCTCTCTTCTACCTCCATGACATCAGCAAAACCACACTGAGCCCAGCCCCACCCCTCTCACATTCCAAGGAGGTTAAGCATTGAACTTCAGAGCTGAAACCCAACAATCACAATTCCACATCCCCAATGGAAATGCCACCAGGGAAACATCCCTGTAACGCTGCAGCAGTGGAGCAGAAAGGCTTTCCTTGGCTCACACCTGCACCACGGGCTGGCCATGCACACCAAGCACCTGCAGCTCACTCTGCCTTGAGGCAGGAACGCTTTTAGCAGCTGCAACTGGACCCCTGCCCAGCAGCTTTGGGGGTGCCGTTCCCAGGCAAGGTGTTTCTGTTTGCATTACAGCAGACCTGGTGAGCTACTGAGACTTCTTCATCAACTTGCCCTGTCTCCAAAACCCTTGGCAAGCTTGTAAGGCACATGGCACAGCACTTTGCTGTGATGATGTGTCTACAACATACCTGAAAATAGCCAGTGATAAGTGATCATGTTTGGTCCTTTCTCTAGCACAGAGCGATTCATGTAAAACACAGAGATGTGCGCAGTTTGCATCTCTGGGCCACTATGAAAACACTATATTTTCATTATGTTATTACAATACCATCATCATATATGAGGGTAGCTTTTCATGTTATTAATAAAACTTATAGTGATGAAACACAATCATCATCCACAATAATAGCTGAGATCAACATAAAGCACCAGCTGATGGCTGAGACTTTAAACACATCACCATTAACTGCCTATCAAACAGATAAAAGATTGAATTGCATTACAGTCTAATACAGAAAGCTTTAACAATTCACTTTCATAGTTCACTTAATAAGAAAATGGTACAAATATTAACACCTCTTCTTTGTGAAGCATATATCTACCTAGGTGCTTTTCAACAGGTCACGCCAACTACTTCTGATGGGAAGAAATGGAGCAACAAAACATCTCCTCAAATACTTTCTATAGTGCTTTTATACCTTCTGCACATTCCCAGGCACTAACTAATTAATTACAACTCACTGATGCAGGCAATCACTCAAGCATGCTCATGAAGACCAGAAACAGGGCTGGAGCTTGGGAGCATCTGGTTCTCAATTATGGGGCTGCTCTGTGAGAGCACAACGCTCATCTGCCTCTTCCACACATGGCACCAGAGCTTATTTATAGTTGCTACTCAGGAAGCTGTAATTTGTATTAAAATATGTAATGACTGAATTACTCTTCAGTGCCTGTGCTTGAGAACAGCAAAGTATTCCCACCAATCTCCATACTATATAAAGCTGTAGCTAATACCAGGGATTTGTTCAAAGGCAACCAAAACTGGAGTGAAACCTGGCCTTTCTACCACAGAAAACTGTCACAGTTTTATTTGGCATATTTCACTAATAGCACTGAGCAAAATCCTTGCTCATTCATACCAGCCTACAGGTGGCTACTGAGTAGTAACAGGCCCACACATCACCAGGCAGTGGCCAAAGGTAACACTGAGGCTCAGAGTCATGCCCGAAAACAAATCTGAAGAAACACAACCACCTTCTTGCACTCCTGGTTGGTCCTTTCCTCTCACGCCCCAGCCATCCTGGGTGCAGTGCTAATCAGAGCTCTGCTCACTCCAACTCCAGTCAGATTCCTCCTTGCCTGCTCCCTACCAGCCACCCCTTCCCTCCACCTTGCTGTGCACCTCCAGCACGTGGCAGGCAATTCCTGGCTCACATAATTAGTTTGTAATCTCCACCAGTTACATTATCACCTGCTCTGCCTACAAATCCACGGCCCTCCCACCTCCTGCAATTAGCAAATTCTTACTTAATCCTTTCTAGTGTGGAGTTGGGAAACATAATTTCTACACCGAAATGAACACTTCCCTGAAACAGTTTTCAGTTTGTTACAGCCAGGTTGTGTTTCCAAATGACAGAACCCAAATCCACGGGAATTCTCCAAGCCTGAGATGAAATGCTGCACTCTCCTTAGCAGCCAAGGGACTCTGGCACTTCAGGCAGGGGTGCACCCTGTTCCACACATGCATTACAATGCCTGGGCCTTAATAATCCAATTGTAAAAGGTTTTAATGTAGATTAAAATTAGATTACATGAAATGTCCTTGTTAACCGGTTTGTAATAGATCTGTACAACACAGCATCCCAAGGACATTCCACTTCCCCCAGTAAAATCCATAAGTGATGTAATTGAATAAAGACGGGATGGTTCTGCTCAGCATTAAAACACTTGGGAGGTTTGCAAAGATGTCTCTTCTACCTGCACCCTGTATAGAAAGCATATGAGTCACAAACAAGTTCAGTAGGTGCAATAACAGCAAGCAGAGTTATACAACACCCCCCAAAAAAACCCTGGAGTACAGATTGAGCAAACAGGCTTGTTTTGCCTAAGAAGAATGACAGTGCATGTAAGTCATCAAGTGTGTGACAGCCTGGTGAAATGAGATAGGAACAGTCTGTCTCAGAGTACACAGAGCAGAGGGCTTCAGATGCAAAAACAAAGATTCATCTGCAGGAAAAAGCAAAGGAAAAAACACCAACTTTTGCATGGAAAAACTAGTGAAAGACAGGTGAAGAAACTAAGAAGTTTCATGGGTGGTTTAAAGATGTTTTAGTATGTTTAAAGGAGTTGCCCATTATGTTCACACATTCCCAGAATTCTTCTATGAATACCTTCATCACCATCAGAATAAAAGTTTGTGGTGAAATCAAAACTTGAGATGTTTCTTCACATTCTAGTCCAAACTAAATAATTTAATCATTCCTCACAGGTGAGCACAGCCACTTCTTGCTGGAATAATCCAGAGGACAATTTCTACACCTAAAAGCCAAACAGGACTGGAAACCATCCGAGATCAGCAAGCCAAAATTCCTTTTTCATTCTGATTTATTCCCTATGCTATCATCTCAAATACCATTCTCCAAACTTACTTCAAATATGTTTATGGAAAATTTCCAGATTTTGAAAGTACATAAATTTTCTGAATTATTCTCAATATTGAGCATGGATCTCCTAGCTAAATGATTGCTTACCCCATGATTATTGTGAGCTTGTCTTAAACATTAAGAATATTGATATTGAAAAAGAAAAGTCACAGGTCTGAATCCAAGAAAAGCATTGGCATACAATTCAGCTATTATTTAAATGCCCCTAAGAGTTCCTTTTCATCTCAGTTTCTGAACTGCATAAAACTAAGACAAAAAACCCCCTTTCAGTTCCATGCACAACTGACTGGACATATCTGGAATATCTGTGTTTCTCTTCTATCCCTTGTCAAAACCATTTAGAGAAAATATGGATAGAGAAAAGAGAAAACTATATTAAAAAGCTGTGAGACTTTGCTGCTAAGCCTTTTAACATGGGATTTTAAGGATACTTCCTAATTTTCATATGGGTTGTAGAGAAAAAAGATTCTGATATTGCAGAATCAATGGCAGACACGTTGGGAAGTTATTGCCATTGTATTTCAAGAACAAAACATGAAGAGCATGACAACACTGACAACTTTGTTATTTACTGAGCTACATCTATCAGCTCTCAGGAAAATATGAGAAAACCTGATCACAGTCTTGGATAAAAAATTCCTGAAACCTTTTCCAGCCATGGCTGGGAAGTGTCGACACTGACCTGGGGGCCAGTTCTGAAATCCAGCAGCACTTGTCCAAACAAACAGTGCAAGCTCACTGGGGCTCCTGGGCACACCAACTGTTAATATTACACCCCTGATACAAATTTCTCATTTGTTCATCAACTTAACCAAGCTCATGATACTTGAGCTGAATCAGCTTTCAGCCATGCTGCAAACTTCCACCATGGTTTGTAGTTAAATGGGATAAAATATCCCAACATTACTTGCTGAATCAATAATATTAATACAAGACAGAATTTATTTTACACCTAGAAGAGGACAAAAGCACTGTGAATCACTACATCAGTTTCACTTCCCTGAGTTACACAACAATTCTGTCAACACAGCCTTTATTTCATTTTTTGTGATTATTTTTTCTTCTTGTTTCCATGTACTTAGGACCTGAGTAAAAGGAACTGGACACACAATATTTACATTTCTGCCTTTGGGCTTTTGCAGCTGAACCTGAACAGACCCAGAGGACACGAGCTGTCCTCTGTGCCAGCCAGTACTCAGGCCCCAGTTTGGGACCAAAGAACCAGTAAGTGGACTGGGAAATTAGAATTTTTTCATAAATATCTTCTGAGATATTGGATCAGGGATTTTAATTTACGGAGAAGTGATCAATTGGACCAAGAACTCTATTTACCTGCATATTGACAGATGCAGAAATATTCCTAAAGTCACAGAACCACAAAAAAAAAAAAAATTGGTTCCTTCACTTACATGTAAGTGCAGAAACCTCTAAAAGGTACATCATTCTTTCATACATGTAACAGAATGGTCACTGTGACTATAGAGGCACTACAACTTTTTCATAATATTTTTATTTTATTCTAGTACATTTTTCATATGGTCAAATTGTAATATTTTCTTATGCACAGGAGTCTAAAATCCTATAAACATATATAAGGCAATTTTAAAGCCAATTTTCAATGAAAGCTTTCTCCTGCAAAAAGTAAAATTCATGCATACGAATGAGGGTGGGATATGGACTTGAAGGACTAACCCTGCCAGGTGCTGATTTCAGCAGGGACTTTGCCACTACAGAGCTGCTTTCAAGAGAAATTTGAGAGAAAAACTATTTTGAACATTTCAAGTCTATTTGCCTAAAACTCTTTGACATTTTTGTAATAAATTTCCGAATTAGGCCTTACCTGTGCATTTAAAGACAGATAAATTCTTCAATTGTGACATATAACTCTAATCTGATCAGAGGCAATAAAAAAGACAGAAAATTATTCAACTCTTTGGTATATGATTATTTTATGCAGATAAAGCCACAGGTCCTCCCTTCTCTACCATCACTCTGAGAGCTTCCAGTAGTCCTGCTTCTGCAACTCATGTTTAGTGGTGTTTATGTTTAATCTGAGTCAAAGTGTGCCATTCTTTAGTGACACAAAACAAAATTGCCATTTCTCTGTGCTTCTGGAAGATGTTACAAATAAGGAAGGAAAGGGGGATGAACATGACCTTATCCAAAAAGCCCTGAGGTTTTCCTTCTACCTTGGAAAAATCTGGGTTTATGTTTTCTTAGGGTAGAGGAATGTTAGTTTAACATGATGCCAATCAAACTCCATGGGTCAAAAGGGCATAGCTTGTTTATCTTTAGTTCTGATATTTGCCAGCAAAGGGATTGAAAAGCAGCTATCTGGACTTTGGGTACTGTATTTGAGATAAAACCTTTGCAATATTTGGATAATTAAAACACATGCTCTGCAATTATTTATAATCTGCCATTTATATTGACAACACTGTTAAATTGCAACTGGATTAAATTACCCTAAAATTTAAAAATTCAGAAATCCATACCTTAACTCAGGACAAGTTTAGTTTTACCTCTTCGGTTTTACAATTTGAAAATTCATTGGAACTGGCATTGCTGACCACAAAACACAGTAGGAAAATTGTAGGTTATGCAAGGAAAATCTCAAACTGATCTACAAAGGACCAGTATTTTGTCACTTGTTTTTATTATGGTATCCATTTTAGACAAATAGTGCATTGACAAATTACTATGTTTTAGAAATACTGGGAGCTAACTTCTGTCCCCTCTCCAGATCAAAAGCATGTGCAGGAAGAAAGAAAAGAAACAAAATGCTTGAATTTGCTATTTCTTATGATAGTTTTAGATTGATTTTGTGGGTTTGATTTTTTTTCTCTCTCTCATTTTTTCTTATGAAATAAAATAGGATATATTAACTCCTTTTACAGAACTCTATGCAAAACCCCACCATGGTTTCAATCAAGATTTCACTATCAAACTGACTGGGGATTGCTTATAAGCTCCTCAGCCTAGCCATCAACTCTAGAAGTCTCAGAGATACGTTAAAGATTAAACTATAGTAGAGTATATTCACACAATTTCCATCTTTTATCCCACAATGTTGATTAAACTACCACATCCCCATGAAAGTCGTTTACATTTTCAAGAGCCCAATATTAAGACAGGTTTTTTTCAGGTGTCAAGAAGGATGGCACCTACTTACTGAGTTCTCCTAGTTTGTCCAACCTTTCCAGCTGGACGAAAACTAAAGTATTTCTAACCCCAATTAAAAAGTGGACTCCAACTTTGCTAACAGTAGTAATTGGAGAATTAACATATATCAGAGAATAATTTCATTTTGCAAGACTCTATTATCAGTGCCATAGATAGACAGCTTCGAAAGGACATCAAGGGCATGGCAAGAGTTTTGACCTCCCAGCTCTGGTGATTGCAACAGTGTAGTTGAAGGCATCCTCTTGAATTTTTATAACACGTCACACTTGACTCAAAAAATACAGTTCACTCAAAACAAATGTGAGTGGGTCTCACAGCCCTTTTTCAACACCAACTTCTGCAGTCACTTTGTCTAAGAAAGTACATTTATCAATTCCTCTGCCTTGCACAGACCTGTTCATGATTCCTTAGCTAGCACAATGCTCAGCACCCCAGAATGGAAGTATTAGAGCTCTAAAATCATTGCACTGAAAAGATGAAAGTTTTAGATCAAGAAAACATTTTCATCATTGACACTACTTCATTAGCAAAGCCAAATAATCACTCTGTGTTAACCATAACAGTTTGAAAACTGTGGGCCAGGCACCTTCAGAGGAAAAGGAGTTCACTGACCTGATCATGCATTGAAGCATTTCCCCCTTCATTATGAGTATTAGCTTATTAGAGCCTAGGTTTAGTTGAAACCAGATGTTGCTGATTTTGTGAAGACAACCTCTCTCTGATGGTTCTGAAGGGAAGTGTTACCCTCCAGCCCCAGGTGGATGTGCAGGTTGGGAGTCAATTAAGCTACAGATCAGCTATTAAATTGTTCATAATTCCTGATCTACACTATTTGCTGAGCAAGAGTTACATCACTCCTGTGAGACACTGGAGATCACAATGTCTTCTTACATTTCTATCAAACCCCAACTCCCTCCCAGCTCAGGAGCTTGTCACTTGTCTCTAGCAGAGGGACTGTCCCCTTACAGAGGGGGCACATTTCTTACCTGGGAGAGTAACTACCAAGTCAGTTAAGGCAGCACCAACCTTCCCATACCTCCTTGATATTAACAGAGCCTTCACATTTATGGTATTGCAGCAGAGAAACAGAAATATGTTCATGACACCTCAAATCAATCACACAGTTCTCATTCCCAAATCCTGGACTTCATCACATCCTGCAAGCCTCTCCTGCTCTGACTGGATGCTGTTGGACCTTTTGATGCTGCAAAGCAGCAGATGACAAGACATGAGATAAATAAAAAGTACTTTTTTTTTCTTCCTCCTTGCTTCCCTCATGCTGACCAGAGAGGAAATGACAACCAGATGCCCCTGTGACCCACTGCTCCCCCGAGGTGACCGATCCAAGGGTAACATGTGGTCCCCTCATTTGGGAAGGAGCCAAAGCCTGCTCTGTTTAATTGGCCGAATGGTCCCCTACAGCTGCAACAGATTAGGGACAAATTCTCTTCAAATAAAGCTGTGCTTTTTTCTCCCCATCCCCCCATCTAATTTGGGGGGTGTTGGGGAGAAATCATGCCTGGAGAAACATGTGCACATACACACACGACTGAAGTTAATAAAAGTGTCAGGTAGGCAAACAAAATACCATTTATTATTAAGCAGCAATAAAAGACCACATTGATGTGTATAAGGAATCAGGCACTCCAGAGAGAGGGAGGCTAGTGGTGTCTCATGAATCATTACAAGAGTTTTCTCTGATCTTTAATGCTGGACTCAATGATTTGGAAGGGGGAAGGGTGCAAAGCTTTCCAATGCCAAGTCCTAAGCCCCCTCTTTCCAATTCCACAGCAATTCACGTGTGAGGGGATGAAAGCAGCCTGGCTGGAGCAATCTGCTGCAAAGAGCAGCCTAGGCTGTGAGAGCCATTTTGGAGGGCACTTTCAGGCCTGGCCTGGCCTGTCAGTGAGCTCTGTAGTTATTTTAAAGAATAGAAAGAATATTTTAAAGACTGGAATTTTAAAGATAAAGACATCTTCAGGGCAGAAGCAGGATGTTCATTTACCTAGAGATTCACTATCTAAGAAACTTCTGATGAAAGTGCTATATTTAGCAGCCATTCAGCTGGCAAAGAAGTGCTCTGCTATTCATTATAATATCAAGTTTTCACTAAAAAAAGCTCATTTTCTGAAACTTTAATGTAGGGGCTTTTGTTCCCTCTCAGACAATCCTTGCTGTGTTTTTCTTTCATTGCTTGGCCTTAATCTTTGGTGTGGAAATGAACTCATTAGAAGACCTATGCAGGAGGGGGAATGTGGTGCCAAGAGTTCTCTTCCAGTGGGTCTGGAGGCACAAGCAGGTGCCAAACTGCTCTTGCTGCATGGGTTCCTCTGGATCCCCATAAAAAGCTTGTAAGTTTTTGGAGATCCATTCATCAAGTGCAATGTAATATAAAGATTAGTGTTCCTACTTGAGCCTAAGGAAATGTTGTTTTCCTTTACCAATGGCCCATTAGGAAATGAAGTGCAGCAGAAATGCAGAGTGGGAACATAGCTATATATCAAATATTCATTCTGAACATTTTGGGGAAAAAAAGAAAGAATAAAATATATTACTTTTGCCACATGAGCTGTTATACCTAGTGGAGAAAAAAAAAATTCTTTTATTTAGAGAGTGATTTGATAGCCCAGTGTCATCCACTTGATTCTAAACATTACATTAAACATATCCACATACCAAACAGCCAGAGCACTTCTACAATTATAGCAAATGTTCTAACTCAATTTTACTACACACCTTCCATGATGACTTCATGGATTAGAGCCCCTGAAGACAGCAACAGTCATTTGTTGCTCCAATTAAACTGGAGCTGTTGCTGTGCCTTAAATGATCATTTATTTTTTAAAAATAAGATAAAAATCTGCAGATACATTTCTTGTTCATTTACTGAAAGGAGGAATCTTAGTAAGAAGACTCTGAAGCAGAGAACAAATACCTGTATGTAGGTCAGCAGTGTGTATTCAGCTTCCAGTAAGATCTGAATGCATTCAAAGGAACTCACTTTGCTTGAAGAATTTTTCTACCCTGAAAGATTAGACAGAATGTGAAAGGTCCTCTCATTTTGGAGTATCAAAGTGTTTAATTCTCACAATTATTATTAATTATCTGATTTGTTTACTTTCCCCAAAAATATCTTCTGAAGAGGGAAGGACTCAAAGAACAGTGAAAGATAAAATGAGTCATTGTGGAGATATTAGAATATATAAAATATTTTTAAGAAACCTTTCTACTTCTCTCTGTCCCCATGAGAGATGTTACTTCCCCTTCACTGCATGCATGGGCATTAACTGGTTTCGCATGTGTCCATCATAAAGCCAAATATCTATGTACTAATAAACATTCTGAATAGCAGTGGTGGGCTTGGCAGTGCTGGGTTTATGGTCAGACTCCATGATTCTAAAGGTCTTTTCCCACCTAAAGTGTCTCAAAACTTACCTGTATTTGTGGGTTAAACTAGTTCTAACTACTCAACTTTTTTTTTTAAAGTGTGGTTCAGAGACAGTTTTGTGATGGTTTTTCACTGGTAAAGTCCAAACTTAAACCTTAGTGTCTGCTGTGCTAGATGTGGAGTACCTGTCTCAATAATGGATAAAAGTACAAACGTACCAGCACAGTCATAATTGAGGAGAAATAGTTCTTTGTAGAAAAGTACAGAAAAACAGCAAATGCAAAAGACAAAATCCTACACCAAGAATTGTATACTAATACAATTCTTTCATGCCTTCTCAAAAACCTAGGGAATTCTGCCCAGTTCTGCTGACTCTTGCTAGTGTCATGTGCCAGAACACCCTCCAAGCAGGCTGCTGTACAAATATGGTTTCTTGTGGAAAACATGACAAAAATCTCTCTGCAGAATCCATCACTTCCTGCAGAATTCACCAGTCTATAACTCTGTATGGCCATGAAGTTTTGCAGTGAGCTCCAGATCAATTGCAGCTCTTGACATTTATCTAACTTGAGTGCTAGAGAACATACATTTGGGGTTGATTCCTATCTGCTACCCGCTAAATGGATCAATAAGGCTTTTTTTCTTTTTTCAGTGAGAGAGGGTCTACACTTGACACCTTCTTTTAAAGTTGGACAGACAGTTTCATTCAAACTGCAATGCTCAGCAACCTCTGATATTGTGGCAGCACCCAGCTGCTCTTCTATTGTTAAGACATGGTTCAAATTTCTATTATAAACCCTCTTTTTTTTAATTAGTTTAAAATGCAGCTGTAAAAATTGCTTTGGGATGAACCTTGGCATGCTGAGCTGACTGCTGGCCTCTCTTTCTCTTGTCTGCCCTCCCCCACTCCACTTTGAAATTTGAATTTAGATTTATTCCGCCTGGAGATAGAGGAAGGAAAGCAAGTAATAAAAATAACTTATTCCAAAACTAATAGGCAGACACCAAGCCATCAGATATCAGGTATCTGGCTTGACTATGTATTAAAAAAAACCCATATTAGATAACATATATATTCAAGTGGCAGACACCAAAATCTTCACAGCATTAAACTGAGAGATGTAACAGGTAGGTTGGTGCTAAAGGTCCTACATCTGAAAAAGAGCCTCCATCACTAAGCCACGATTCTCCTCCAGGCCACCAATCCAGCAGTCCTTGGGCCACTTTGAGGGCTGAGGAGGCAGTCAGGACTGGAAGTTCCGTAGCAGTGCCCTTTAATACACTGCTTTTATCATCAGCAGGTCAACACAACTGTGTATACTGTACATGGAATATTTTAACAGGTCAGAACACAGCACCGTGTGACTGTTTCAGACAGGGAGTTCACTCTCCACAGTAATGCAAAACAGAGCTATTAGGAGGCAGACAGTTAATTATCATGAAAAAAGATAATAATATGTGCTGTCTCTGTGAGGCATTCTCAGTGACTACCACACTGATATAATCAGCAAACTACACAAGGTTCAGAGTTAGCCTTGCTTGTGCTGGAAGTAATTAGCTATCAAATTGATCTCCAACTATTAGAGCCCATGGATAGGATGCCTTCTGTCAAGCGTACAACTAGCTATTGCAGCAGCCTTCTATTACGCCTGAAGCACTAGGATGCACTGCAGAGGACCCTCAAATTTCACCCAGAAACTCCATGCTTTCGTAGATTTAATTAAGATTGTGCTTAGTCAGTAGAGAAATGCAACATTTTGTTCTTGAACTCATGCCCACATTTGCTAGCAGCTATTAGGATTATAAGTATCAAATAACAAAATGCTAAATGGTGATATTTATAGTCTAAAAAAATTAGAAGGAAAAAAAGTTTTGTTTCTGAAAGAAAATTCCAGAACTTTTACTTGACAATGTTCGAAACCTCTAAAAACGTTCTGAAATCTCAGCACAAGCAGCTGTTTGCACCTGACACACACACATTACATACATCAAGAAAAGAAGCTATTTGTGAAACTTCCTTCCAGCCCAGGGACATCGTGCTCCTCACTCTGACAGCAGCAGCACAGTTTAACCAGGGTGATACAGGTAACAATTGGAAAATACTCTGCCAAACAACAAATTCAATCATAATCAGCATATGCTTTGTCACAGGCAGATCTCCAGCCCTTGGTCTCACCTATCACATCTCTGTTCACTGAGAAAAATGATTTGGCCTTCTACAAACTGTCACTATGTTCTGCCTTGAACAATATCTGGCAGCAGTGAGGCTCACAAGTTAATTAAGAAACTATGCTTCATTTTACATTTTAAATACAATAAAGAAAACCAGAAGCAATCTCAGTAATATTCACTTCGCACTTCCACATAAATAAATAGATAAATAATCCAATTCATATAATTCATGTTTATCAGAATGAATCATTCTCTTCCATCTCTGTGTGGTAAAGACTTTATAAGTCATCATCTCTTTCAGCACTATTTACTCCTAAGCTTCGAAGTTATATTTTTAGAACATATTTTCTGCCTCAGAAAACTCTCTTGTAACTTATTTTTGTGTGATGGAAAAATTAGTATTTTTCTAATAGCAGTTAAAGACTAAATCATAATCCAAGCTAATGCTAAGTAATACATGAAGTAACTTGTTAACTTTTTTTAATGGTTTTGTGCTCTTTATTATATCTTCCATCAAGATATAATGACATTGTGGTGCTTTTGCTAAGAAATTCTTATCCCAGAATTTTTATGGTCTGAAAAGACAGAAACAAATTCCCAGTCCTTTTCATTCCAGGGAGCCAATCTAGGACAAATCCAGGACTTTCATCTTCTATGTAAAATATATAAAGTGTGGAATCCGGGAAATAGGGTCCTTTATTTTCTGTGCAAAGGAAAAAGGCTCCAGTGCTGCAGCAGGGAAGCACCAGAGCTGCATGCACTGCATACCAAAGACAGCTCCAAGGGCATCTCTGCTTTTCCCCTTGCACTAGAATGTATGAACAGTGCACCCTATTGCTGAGCCCCAGGATGCAAGTTACACTTAAAGAAAGAGAGAAACTCTTACTTCAGCCGTGGCCAAAATATATATGTATGTATATTTAGTTATAAAGTAATAATGTGGAAGCTTATAAATGAGAACAGTTGATTTATTTAAATCTTAGCAGCCTTTGAGGCAGGGCTTGGCAGAACAGGTATTCCTGAGGGCAGAGCTGCAGCACAGCAAGGAACACAACAGCTGAAGCTGCTAAGCTGAAGTTCACTTTAACTTTCCATCAGGAAGCTTGGATCAGTTACTCACATGCTAAAGCCTCGCTACTGTTTGGGTTAAATGAAGTGTTCCTTACAGCTGTAAGCACGGTGAACAACACAGTTTTGGCTGTGCCCATTTCCTCTCTGTCAGAAATCCATCCATAGCTCCGCTTGGAAGCCATGTGCATGTGAGGATTGATTTCTTGATGTTTTGTCAGTGCCACTTCTCCCTGCATGAGTGCAGATCTGATTAGAGGCAGCAATGTGACTGGATGGGAGGCATGTGTTCCATTTCCTGCCCCTGGCAGCCACCAGCTCCACAGGGTTCCACCAGCAGCTCGTGCGCAGCAAGTCCCTCCTCTGCCCTGCCCTCACCCAGAGCAGGCAAAGAGGAACAGAAACTTGCTGGAAAACAAACAAAGAGAGAGAGGGAAATTCAAGTAAACAGCATAGGAAATTTAAGAGAGACTGAGACTAAATCTCCGTTCCTAATCCCTTTTCACCTTTTTTAGATCAGATCAGATTAAATTAGTGTGATTTCACTTTTTGGTGCAGAACAGCAGAAAACAACAAAAATTTAAATGGCACCAGAGAGAAGAAGGAAGAGAGACAATGAACTCCCATGCTAGAATGCTGGCAATACTGTGAATAGAAAGCAATGCTTTCTCAGGTTTTGGGTATTGTGCATTTTAAGTGATGCCATCTCAATTTCACTTGCTGAGTGGCTGTAGAACAGACTGCAGAAAACTGGAATGAGTCTCCAATAAACTGCCCCAATGACAGCCATCACAAAACAGGGAAAGCTGCTTCCAAGCTAGTTCTCATTAATTGTTCCCACACCATCTTTGCTGCTTAACACAAGCTGTTGCAGTCAGCAGCTTATTCCATTAGGTTCTAAGAGTACAAATTAACCCTGAAAAAAGAAACTCACTGAGAACAGTAAAAGATGGAAAAAGGAAAGAAGACGAGAACAGGGGCTGAGAGTTGAGGAGGCTCCAGAATTACCTAGATTCACCATTCAGCCCTATATTCTTCCAAATAAGTATCCACAGTCATTGCTGTAAAGAAAGTGAAAAAGGCGAGCGTGGCACACAGACATCACCTCATGGCTTTGGTTTCTTCCAGAAGTATTTTTAATTAAAATGTTGAAAAGCAGCAATTTTGTTAAAATCATGCATTCATATGTTTAAAATCTGCTTTTAATTAAGCCAGATGTTTTAATCAGAGACAGCTAAAAGTATTTTATAAATGCAGACATTGCACAGAAATCTGAAAACTTGTGGAGTTTTTGATGTCATGAGGACACAAGACATGACCCTAAAATGTTCTCCCTGTCCAAAGATGTAACTTGTCCAAAGCCAGTCTGCAGGTTTCTGAACCAGAGACCTGTTGCGCTGGTTTTTTAGACACCTTTTCCATGTGACCTAGGCTTTGTAACTAGAGATACACTGCTCTGGAGAGCATCCATGGGCAGCTGCCTGAGACTGATCAAAAGACAGCACCTGGAGCTACAATGATCTACTCCGAATCATGGAAACAGAGGCAGATTTACTACCTACAGGTTTATTTGGCCTTAGGACATTACTGGAACATTCTCTGCCTCCACTAAATATATCAACTGTATCTGAGATCAAGGCTAGATTGCTTTGTTCAATCAGAGAATGAACAACAGTGACACAATCAGCAGTAACCACAACAAAAGGTATAAAATCTCAGAATCTGCTTGCAAGTATTATGATCATAGAAGTAGGAGGGGAACTTCTCTCCATTATCAGCTCACAAACCAAATCACAAAATCATAAATGAATACCCACTGGTACATAGAGGGTTAAGAGAGAACACTGATTTGAATTTATCCCCAAGAAGCAATTCAGTCTCAATCTCCCATTACAGTTTTCCTCAGGTGTGGCAAATTGGGTGGAGTCCACAGGAGCCAAATGCAAAGCTGAGAACACCAACCCTCCCATCTAAAAATGAAAATATGTTTATTTAAAGTCAAGTCTGGACTGAATGCCCAAGGTGGAAGCTTTCATAGCTCATTTCCAATGCAATGAGGCTTATAAATCCATCTTTAGCATGGCAAAAAAAGAGGAGGGGAAAGGAGGAAAAATATTGCTCATTAAGCTAAGGCCAGAGAAATACAGCACTAATATAGAAAAAGAAAAGCATTTTTGAGCTGCACACTGAACAAAAGAAGATAAGGCTGTTAAATTACATTACATCACAACTCAATTACTCATGTACATTGACTTAACTGGTTTCAATTCATTCATTTCATTCATTTCCTAGAGGAGAGCTGTTCTGTTTGGTGGACACTTTCTGCAACAGGAAACATCAGCAGTCCTGAGTGAATGGAAAGTCAGCACTTCATCTCAGAGATGGTCCTTTTCATTAAATTTGGAGGACACAGATAGGGTATTTCAAGTAAGCTTTTACTTTTCTTTATTCTACAGATGTAATCAATATTTTTAGCTTCTGATACTCTTCATGAATATTAAATCACCTGGAGAAAAGGACTGTTTATCTAAAACAATATATGAAAATTAAGAGAACCACTGATGAGTTATTGGAACAAGATTACATGTCCATAATGTGGAAGCAATGATTGTGCTGAAGTAAAATAATTCTAATTGGCTTAAAGACTTTCAGAATAAATGGCAAATTGATAATAAGCAATTTCACTTTGATAGCATTACAATGCCAGGGATTCTTTCAAATCAATTCCTATTTCCTCCACAAAAGAGGTCTGCAAATAGTAATTGCAGAAAACACATCTTTACTGTCAGAAGAGCCCAGCCTTTGTCTCTGAAATTGGATCAGCTCACCTTTTTCAACTGCTGTTTTCCACTGAACTCTAAAGCAGTGCACAGTGGGATGAGACAATGGGGAAGAGACCCCAGGACTGAGGGGCTATGCACACAAAGTGCCCAATATGTTACCTGGAAACCTGGTGTGTCTAAGGACAATGCTGACTGAACCAGGTGTTTTAGAAGGGCCTGGAAAATAAACCAAAATTAAACCAACTTTGATCTCTGTAGGTCAAAAGCTTAAGAGACAGCATTACCCTTCAGCATGACTCCTAAAGTAAGACTGTACAATACTGGTCTCAGTCTGTCAGGCATCTTATTCCTTATTCCTTTCCACACTATATTTGTTAAGGCTGAAGTTTTCCAGGAGTGAATCCTTTAAAAGCTCTGAGGCAGCCCTTGGTACACTAACACAAACCATGTGACACCACAGCTCTGCCTGTGGGTGTGGGGGCAATGGAGCATTGGGGACTTTAGAAGCTGTGACATGTCAGAGAGGAGGCAAGCACCAAAGTCCTGTCATGTAAGAAGGCAAAATTAGCAGCTAAACCAGAAAAAAAGTAAATAGCAAAAGGCATCAAGAAGGAGAGAATAACCAAAAGTAAGCACCAAGGAGGAAAAAGCACAGCCAGAACATTTCTGGTGACTACATGGGCATATGAATATTTTGAAGATTGTCAAGAGTCCTCCTCCTTTTTGCTAAAAATCTACAACAGATATTTTTTCCAAATCTCTCCCTCCATTTGCAAGAAATCAAAATGCTTACAGTGATGTGCTTCACAATCTTCCAGATCCCCAGGGGTTTGCATGATTCAAGATCATGGCAAGTTCAATGTACAAAATAGGAAATGGAGAGGTGTCATTGTTTCATTACCCCTTAAAGATAAGGCTCAGGGAGTCTCTCAGTGAACAAAGTGACTGCACCAGCTGCTGCCTTGAAAGGGGCTGGCTTTCCAGAAGGAGAAAACGCTGCACATAATGCACAGGGAGTTTGACTGAAAGAGAGGATGCCAAGAAAGCTTTTGGAGCATACTGTGATATGGCTGTTAATGTGAACCTCTCACGTCCAACCTTGGCACTGAATGCTTCATGGCACTGTGGGAGCTGATCTACCCCACCTAGACAATTAGGGGTTTCTTCTCATCACCAGCTAAGCATCTTGGCCATGACTGAAACTCTCCCCAGATACTCCTTACACACCATTCTCTGTTTACAGCACTTACAAAAAGACTAATTGCACTGACAATCCTCTGAATTCTTGCTTCTTAGAGATTTACATAAAACCAGTGGCAAAGGAAGTTTCTGTTAACTTGGACTTCAGGAATGACCCAGACAAGCCTCCAGTGTCACTGTGCTGTGCCATCTGCAGGCAGTTCTAGTCCAACCAATCTCCTCAGGGGCATCTTCCTTGTACAGCGCAGCTTCACTGCAGCATAAACAGCTCATCCCCAGTGGCCACTCTCTAATAAAGGAGACACTTGCTTTGACCATCATGGTAAATATTATTCTAGATGTCAAAGATGAGGAGAACTTCCTGAATCTTATCAGAGTGAGGTGTATGGTCTGCTAAGGGGAATCACTGCTCTCCAGGTTCATGTGTTGCTGAATCATCACCAAATACAAACTTTAAATACTGTCCCAGCACGACAGATGATTGAGGAGACAGAGCAGCTACTCAGACAACTGCTTCAGCACTCTGCTGCCAGCTCCCTGTTCAGCTCCTGGGTTTGCTGCTCTTGTGGCACATCTGCCAACACCACTTAGGCTGGGCTCTTCTACTACAAGCAGAACAAGGAACGTGATTTACAAAAGCCAGATGATTCAACACACTTTTTATTAATTTAAAATTGAAAATAGATCTGTGAAGGGCAGTGGGATAGAATACGAGGCATGGATATGCAGTGATGAATACTGTGCACTCCCACTTGACAGCAATACAGGAAAAGTATCTGACTGGTGAGTTCTGAGGGCATAAGTTGTTTTTATCTAAGTTCCATTTGCCTTGAAGGGAGAAAATAAACCTCATACATTACAGATTCCAGCACAACTTAAATAACAGCACTACATACGGCAGAATGTTTTGTCTTAATAATATAAGTATTTTTCTGGTTGTAAAAACCCCCAAGACCTGGAAGATTCTGGCCAGCTCTGTTCATGACTTTCATTCCTTCCATATAAATTTTAGGCTAACCAAAATATTAAAGTTGTGTTTCACTGCTGAAGTGAATGACATTCATTAAATTTACTTCACCATGCTTTCCCACTGTTGGGTTTGGCAAGAGCACAGAGGCAGACTGGAGATCCCTACACGACTCATGTGCAGAGTGAAGATCTGTTGAACTGAGAAGGGAATAAGGTTGCCAAAGCAGCACCTCAGAGGCAGTGAGACAACTGCAGTTCTCTCCCAGCTACACCCCTGACCTGCTCCACACCTCTGAGCTGGGTACCTTTACACTGTCCTGTTTTCTGTCTTGTCAGTTTATATTTTCCTGCTTTGGGCCACCAATTCCTGTATTCTGGGATGGAATATTGACAGACAAGATCAGGCAGAGGCTGTTGGTGCTACTGGAATAGCTACAATAGGTAAAAAAGACCTTTCAGGGTACAGGCAAGCACAAATGATACAGAAAACACTAGATTAATGGCACCAAAATAGAAATGCTCTTAGAAGCCTGCCTGGTCAGTATATATGAAAATAGAGTACAGATTTTGAGTTTCACAGAATTCCATTAATTCTATGGAAATCTAGAAAGAGTGTTACTGGGATATAATGCCACCAGAAGCACAAAGTATCCACAGTGAAGTAAATGGCATTAAAGTAGACCAAAATGGCAATATTACCATTGAAAGAAGGGAACATTTTTATCAGCACATAATCCTAGCTCCTAATGGTGCCAGGCATATTATGATGAGGCTTTGAAATCAGAATTTGAGGCAAAAAATGCAGAAAGCAGTTTAGGAAGTTCTACAACAGACTCCAGTGAGAGTGGATGATAAAGGCAGCAGTAGCATGGTTTAAACTTATCCTTTTTATGATCCTGCAATCACTGGCCAAATCTTGACTTCCAAGGCATCCTCCCTACCAAACCTGACCTGGCCTATGATTAGGGAACAGTTCCTTCCACAGTAGGGGTCTGCTAAAGTGCTGGGCAGGCTGAGTGACAACTTAAGCAGGAAAAAGAATTCTAATGGTGAAACAAGGTGAAGAACACCTAGGATGTTATATTGAAAGTCTTGTGGAAGAGGGGGAAATAAAGAAGTGTTCTGTGACAAATTTGAAAGCTAACAACACAGAGAGATCAGTTATTCTCTTAGTGAACAAGAAATTAATGTGCAGTATTATGCTGGAGCTAAAAAGAACGACAGACAAAAAGAGAAAACAGCAGAATTTGCACTGCTGCCAATTACCACTGTTTCTTCCCAGGGTCTGTAAATTAGTTGTGCTTAGAAAGTTAAAGATAAATGGTATTGATTTAAGCACATTACTAATAGTACCTTCACTGTTGCAATTGGATTTCACCCAAATTTCTTCTGCACCTAAATTATTCTGTCATTCTAGCTGCTCCTGTAAAAATGCAAATTTGTCTTCTGAAAGTAGGATATATTGTGCCAAATTTCCCCATAGCATTTATGACCAAAAATATTTTATTAAAAATGTCTGGATATTTTCAAATAGTATTCCAATGGGCTGTCAAATTAATAGTGAAAAAAACCCCATAATTCAGAGCTGTAAGGTAATAAGAAGTTGTGCTATTGCATGGACAGTTGGAACCTACCAGCAGATAAGAACACAAATTTGGACAAAATATAGCTCTTTCAAAGGTCTGTTTTCTACCCCTGAAATGTGAAATATGCATTATTTAAACAAAGAAACCAAATGCCTCCATGGGGTAGGGGTAGGAATTTCCCTGAGCAGTTATTTCAATTATCCATCTGTTTAATCAGAGCAGTGCCAGTCTGCTGGAGCAGCAGCAGTACAGACACAGCACAGACCAGTTCCCCAGCACTGGGGTAAATGCAGAGCATTCCACTCCTCTGAGTACATTTACTCCCTGGTGTCCTGGCAGAATCCTGAGCCTTCAGTAAAGGATCAAACAGAGCAGCTACCAAAACCTATTGGACCTTTAGGACAGGATGAGGCTGAAACTGCCATAACAGTTCAAGAGGATTCAAAATCACGTTTAAAATTTACAGTAACAGAGCACAGATGGAAAAGTACTTCTCCCACAAACTGCATGTGGTTAAACAAAGAGCTGATATATATCAAGATCATGTGGAATAAGCAGTGACTAACTACCATGCTTATCTCACTTCAACAAGCCTCCCTGCTTAGAGGTTTGGGTTCTCTTAATCAGAGATCAGAGTGGCTGTGGCTGCCACATCACTGTGGTGTTTTTACCACCTTAGCAGCTTTAGACAAATTCAGGGCACCTAGAACTGCCTGAGCTGTGCTGAGGTTGTCACCCTGGCTCCAGCTGCAGGTGTTCAGGCCTTCTGCAGCTCACTGCAGTCCTGGTGGCAGTGGCACAATGGTGGGATGTGCAGGTCCTGAGAAGAAAGCAAGAGACTGGGGGGTGTCAAGGCCCATAGCTGACATTTCATGACACTTGTATAACAAAGAGATCCTTCCTTGGCAGTGGGCATCACACAGCTGCCCTGCTGAACGATTGAAAACCTCTGGTGTCTTGCATCCAACCCTCTCCATTTGGTAGCTCAGCACTCCCTGACCCTCATTGCAGCCCCACATGAGATCCCAGCCTGGACCCATTCCTCAGCCAAGGCACCTTGGAGACAGAGAAGCAGAGTAGGGGATCCTGATTTTGGCAGGAAAACATAACAAAGATTTTTCAGAAGACAGCATGAAGTTAGGTGCAGCAGGATCTGGAGAAGGACCAGAAAAGCAAAGGATCCGATATCAAAGTGGGATCAGTGGCCACAAGGATCCTACAATGAAGCTGGCAGTGATGGGTGACAAATAGGGCCAAGGCTGTGCGACATGTGGCACTGAGCCACCTCTGCCAGTGATGGAGCTGTAAGGAACTCTCTGCAAAGCTGTCCCACGAGAGCACACAGGGGTGTGAGCTGCACTGAGGGCAGCACTGTGTGTGAGCTGGAAAAGGAGATCAGCACGGGACAAAGCAAGGAAATTACAGAGCCTGAAGCAAAGTGGAGTCAGAGAGTAATCACAGCTCTGGGGGAGTGATGCTCTGGTGCCCAATAAAAACAGGTACAGAGAACAGCATTAAATAAATGCTCATCAGGAATAGTTTGCCATTACACACATCAGAGAGAAAGAAGGAGGAAAGAAAAATAGTTATCATGAGCCATTTCAGCAACTTGAGGGAAACTCATAAACATCACTTTCATATTTCTCTGAAAAAGTATTTTAAAGAGGAAAAGCTAAATACTGTGTGCCAGAGCCTCAATCACATTAGTGGATCAACAGGGTTTTTGTGGTAAGTCTTTCAAATCTCATTTCACTTGTCTCTAAAGGATCCTTAAAAGGACTTTTTAAGTTAGGTCTGCTGGCTTGGGCTAACTATACAGAGCAAAGAATTGCCTGCATTCCTACAGAAATGCCCCTAATAATTCCTTAGAATGAGCTGTGGCACTTTTCCACTAATTGTGGAAAAAACTAATGGGCACCTTGAGCATGTGTTATTAATCTGACTGCCAATTCTGAGAGATTTCAGTTGTGAAAAATTACAAGGCAGTATTTACTCTAGAGCTCACATTCTGCACTAGTAAAAATAAAATGCACATGGTGAACTGGAAAAATAAAAATGAATATTTACCATGTGACTCTATTATCATTAAAGATAAAAAATCCTGTGTGAGCTCCCCAAAGAACAGGGTTTTAACCTGAGTTCAGTTTCCTTGCACAGGTTCTCAGAAAAGTGATAGGAGCCATCAGGCACTGTATTCCAACCTCCATTGCTCTCCAAGGGAAAGATATTAACCAAGTGAATTTGGGTTGTAGTTCTACATTTCATTCATTTCAATGACCAAAAAAGAATGAATAGCTGCAATTATGTTTTTCTGCTGAGTCATCCCATGGCAAAAATTCTCTCTACTCAACCTCATTTCCATTTTTTTCTTAAAGAGGCAAGATTCAGAACATCAAACCAAAGTAGGGGTCAAGGCCTTCAACAAAGTTACAAATCCCAGATGTATGTAAATGCAGCTCTTCTGTGATTATGCTTTTCTTAAAACACTCTGTCACACCCTTATTCTTCATTTTCCCTACTGAGTTCTTGGCTCCCCACATTCTCATTTTAAGGAGTAAATTTGGTATTTCAAAAATGTTGGCAGTCACCTGGAACACAACAAAGACATTTCCTGTTTTTCACAGATGCTATGAAGTCCTTTCCTCCACCTAGCTTGATGGCTGGGACATCCAGCAGAGGTGTGACAGAGCAGCTTCAGCTTCCCACCCTCAGACATTTGCCCACGTTCCAGATTCATTGTTTTTATTACCAGGATTACAAGAACTGTGCTGAGGTGACCAACAACCAAAATATTCTGTTGGAATTCTTCCATAAATAAATGTGGAGAAACCAGAGCCTGAAGCTAGATATGCAATCTGTGGAAGATTAATCACTGAAAAATTGAGAAGTGGGTAGCAAAAATTTTATCTAAACTTAGGTGTTCTCAAAACAAGTCCAATTTTACCAGATCAGCACTGGATAATTAAAAAATTATATTGGCAAATTTATGTGGGGCTTTCTTCATTGCATGACCCTCACTCATCGCTAAGTTCTGCTGGAGCTGAATTAGGTCCAGAATCAGCATAAGAATAGCTGGGATTGACATGAAGGCTAGTTAAAAAGAAATGAAACAGGAAAAGAAAAGCAGAAAACCTTATTGCTGTATTTATAACCCCTCCACAGGTTCCATGCCAACTTCAACTGGGCCCCCAGGAAAAACAGTTATTTTTCAATCTGGGAAAATGCCTTTCCATGGGGAAGAACATCCCTATACAGTCTTCTTGTAGAATTTATGTAAAGGGAAAAAAAATCAAAAGAAGAGGAAATACAATAAACCCCCCTAAAGCTGGGGAAGTGGGGAGGAGTGGGGCTGAAAGGGGGGCTGTACTGCTGCGTGATGGATGTTTAGGTACCATATTTCTTCCTGTCCTTTCCTGAGAGCAGTTCCATAATGGGTGTTAACAGGCCAGCTTTAAACACTAAGGAGTGCATTTGCAGCATAATGTGCAGAGATTTGTCCGGACAATTTCCCATTAACACTAATGTGCACTGCATGGTTAAATCCCTAAACACCACGTGGAAAATTTACTTTCAAAAGCCTCCATTACGTTTGGGTGTTGAATTCTTTTGAAACAGTTGTTAGTCTGTTAAACACCGATTCCTCTCACATTAGGCAGACAAAACTTTTCATTTCAGTTTAGACATTTAATCAGAAGATGTCTTTTTGCAGAAAATTCACATACTAAATGAAATTTTTAAAATTACTCTTTAGATTAGATTAACATCTTCAGAATGCCTCATCTAAAGATCTACTCATAAATACAAGAAGCTTCAGATAAATCTGTGATATAACTACAAATTTTGTTCTGAAAGGGCACTGCTGACTTGCTCGCAAGCACATTAGGGACAACATCACACAATTTTTTTTTCCACATTTTTTCTATCATTAGGAAAAAGACAAAATAAATGTGTGCATATTTGTCTTGGTTTTGGTTTTTTCCTTTCTGGACAGGCATGTAAAGCACTTACAAGAACAAAGGAATCTCACATTCAACATGTGAATGCATATAAAGCCAGGTAGAAAAAGGAGGAAAAATGGAAGCAACAGGCAAGATTATGACTATAATCAAGTTCTGAGTGACAACAATGTAAACATTAAAAAATAAGGTATGAAAACATGTTGGTCCCTACCTTTCTCCTCAATATAAACATATGTCTGGCTTACAAATCATGAGATTTTAAAAGAAATGTCTATGAATGAAAGGGATCATCTAATTTTATAGTGAAAATGCACACACCATTGGCCCAGGCTTTCTGCTAATTACATTTGTTAAGGAAAACAAAGAACAGTTATCTGGTGTTCTGCTGGGGGAACAGAAACAAGTGAGAGAAATATGCATTTTACAGAGGAAAGTGGTATGAAAGGCCACATACAATTAGCAGGTGAGTTTGGGTTTATAGACATATACTCTGGCTGGGATTTATGAGTGGACATGATCACATGAAGCCCACTACATTTACAACAATTCTCTTGTTCTTTTCAGTGGCTTTCCGAAGTGGAAGCTTGCCATTACACAAAAGCATTTAATTCTTCAAAAAGCCCAGTTCCTTCTTATGAGACAATAAAGTACTTCCCCTTGTAACAGCAGGTAAGCACTGAAGGCATCCTTAAAAATCTAACCCCAGAGTGCTAAAGAAAGTTAATAATCTTTAAACTGCACACAATGCCACTTCATCCCTGGTCCCAGAACGTTGTAAAATGTCTGATTAGTCCTTGTAATAGTGCTAACACCTCCACAGCACATAAAAGAGGACTTTTAATTTGAAAAAGACATCTCTGGTTGTCCTGATTTTTACCTTTAATTAGACTGAAAGACATTGTTCCATTTGGCTGTTAACCAACATATGAGTTATAGGCTTAGTGTACAAGGTAGATTTGTGAGGCTTTTTTGAAAGCAATACTGTAATATTTTGAATATATTCTTAATACACACTATCTCATGGATTATTTAACTCTCTAATGAGGTAGAAAGAAATATTAAAGACAATATTTTAAATGTCAGGTAAATGACTCAGTTTAAGGCAAAAAAGGAGAACTTTTCTGTTGATTCTCTTGCAATGGTTCCAACAACTGCCTGGATTTTGGAAATGATTTTGTGATGCTTAGATTTTATATTGGTGCAATAATTGTGCGCAGTAGGGTACTGCACCTAGCCATGAAATTCATTTAAAAATGAAATAGGAGACATGATGAAAAATACAGAAAAGTCAGCTGCCCCAAAGGAATTATAAATAATTTTGAAAATAAAAGTGTTTCTGTGGCAACATGAACTTTAATAACTCAAAATTTGCAGTACTGGTAAGCTGTGCCCCAATGACAGGTAAATGTATGTGTCTGAATAAGGAGACCAGTGGAGCTTATAGTCACAGAGCTGTCAGAGGAAATCAGAGGAAGTCAGCAATACGTGTCTGAGCACTTAATAAAAATCACCATCCAGCTCACTATATGTGACACAAACCCTAAAATAAGGGGAGATCTGTATTGTGATATGTAAGGGATTCAGCATGTCATTTGACATGCGCACTTGCCTTGACTGTCATCCAGTTTGACCAGGAAAAAGAAGAGGGGCAGTCCAACTGGTACTTCTTTTGTTTCAGCACATCTTGAAGAGGAAACAAGTTGGCTGCTCCCGCCTTGTAATTCTGTTTCCACGCAGAAGCTCCTTTATGCATCCCCCTGCAATGAACACAACAAAACACAGGAGCCAGTCAAACTTCTGGTGAAGCTCTGCATGATGAGAAATATAAATATCTCCACCAAAAGCTACCTGAGCACAAATTCAGCCACAGAAGTAAAATGTGGAAGTGGTTGGGCAACAGAATATCTGCCCTGCAAGTGGAAAGAAAAACCCCCATAAATTTAAATTCAAGCATTTCAGATGGAATAAATAACAGAACACTGCACAGAGGGGGTCACACCCAACTCTAGTTCAGTCACAGCCATCTCCCCTCAAGTATTCCTACCTTGGTCTGCAGGATTTCAAAGGAAGTTTTGGGTCACAGCAGTGAGCAGCTCCTTCACCCCCAACACAGGCAGAGCTGTTCAGCTCCAACTCCAGACTGGCACAGCCCAGCCTGACCAGGGAGGGGACTGAAAACTCAGTGTACCTGGCCTTACATTGCAGTGCACTGCCTGGATAACACCTCCTGGGCAGCTTCTGGTCCAGAAGTCAAGAAAAAAGTTGGGTTTTTAATAATTGAAAACCACACTTATCTAGTCTAAAAGGACTAATTAAAAATTTAGGAACTAATCATGATCACCTATTCATTTCAAGGGAGAATGCTAGAAAAGAGACAGGAGAGAATTGAATATAAATAAATTAAAATAACAACAAAACCCCTTTTTGAAGCATGTTAGCTGTGTTTGCAGCTAACGCCAGAATTTCAGTACATGTCATAACCCTCAAGGATGAACATAAAACCTTCGTCATCCCATTACCAGACACAGGGTGCATCCTAGTACTAATCTATGCTTTGGTTCCATCTGGAGTCACCTTCAGAGTGGTGGCAAGCCTAGATTTAAAGTTCATTGCCAAACTAGGGGGCTCAAGAAGAAAAATGAAAATAATCACAGAGAATGCTTCAAACATGAGAGACTGATAAGAACAGGAGTGATTTCTTTGGACACAAGACAACTCAGTAAGGCCTAAAATAAGTATAGAAAGGTAAAGTATGGTATAGACAAGATTTCTGGGGAACGGCTGCATTGCCTACACCATTGTAGAACTGCTTTAAGTGAAAATAAAAAGGTGAGGAACTTGGTTAATAAGCTTTCTTTTTCCTTACACATCATGTTACAGACGTCACCAATATCAAAAGCTAGAAATTAAAAGTATGTTTCCAAAAGCATTCACAAGGCATCACCAAATACATTGAGTAATAATTAATGCCAATTATTAATGACAGTTCACACTTAAGGAAAAAACTGTTGAACACCAGAATAAGAACCACGTAAAGACAAATCATTCTATTAAAATACTAGTGACTTCTACAGATGATTTGACATTTGTATTTGACATCTGAAAAAAAGCTTTAGAATGGGACATTTGTTACTCATAACTGGGAGTGGTGGGTCAGGCTTTGGCAAGTCAGATGGACCAGCTAAAGACATTCCCAGAAGGCAAAATAAAATAAGTAATGGTCTTAAAAAACAGGAATTCTATCAAAAAGGAATTGAGGCTTTTTAAACTGCAGAAAAGAAGGCCAGAAGACACAACCATATTCTTCAACATTTAAGTTATTGCAAAGGGGATACTGTTGATCTGTGGTAGACAGGATGAGCAAAAATGGGTTTGAATTGCTGCAAAAAATTAGAAAATCCTTGTCGATATGAAAAGTTAGATACTGGAATAAATTTCCAAAGAGGTTGCTATGCCTCTTTCATCATAAGTCTTGAAAATTACTTAAGAAGTATTTGCAAGAGATAAGATAGCTTAGAAAAAGCTCAAAACTACTTTTATTTTCTCTGATTTTATATCATCTGAATTTAATAAAGATGGTGATTTGTTTTAGAAATGCCAGTATTCAGCTCACATGACTAAACCCCTCTTTCTTCTCTCACACTTAAAGACACCATTTGGGGTCCCAAGCTGTCCCAAACCACAAACTGTTTGTTTAGTAAAAGGAGTAAGTAAAATGAGTTCCTGAGGACTCTATATTTATGACTGGATCATTCAAACAGAATACAGGTTTTGTTCAATAGAGATATATAAGCCATAAGCTCTGTTTTCCTCTTCCCCATCCCTTAGATGTGCATGAACCAGTTGGTGTCACCTGTGAAAGGATGCAGGCATTGTTTGCTCTAATGGCCTGACAGAATTCCCTGAGAGACTGGCCTCTTAAACTCTTCTCTTCCTCCTCAAGAGCTGAAGCCTCATTTCTCACAAGACAGATCAAGAGGGCACAAACACTTGGCTCCCAGGTGCCATAGCTCATCATCATACAGCTCTCTGTGGAGGCTTAAGGTTAGTTACCACAGCCAAAAAGAAACAAGGAGACATTTCTGTTAGAGCAAAGTGACAATCCTCAAACAAACTGTTTTCTGCAGAAGTTTCTATGTTGTCTCACATTTCATTCAGCTTGCCAGCCAGAGCAGAAAGTTTTTAGCAGTTCAATTCAATGTACTGGCAATATATTAAAGGATTTATTTGATTTTGGTGCTGGTGATATTTTCATTTCATTTTTCGTTTACATCTGGACAATGCTGTTAACTCCTCCAGCCAGGGATTTTATTCTTACTATCTAAATAAAAAGACAACAAAAATATTTCAATATTTTTTTACAGTCAGGGATTGCATCCAGAATTTTTGAAGAGATTTAAAGGAGGGAGAGGACAAAGGGGCCAGAGCTGTTCTCTCTTACTGTTTGTTTTTAATTTTTAGGGGTACTTGCTAGGCCTTTACATAAAATTTATTCTCATTCCCCTCCCTAACAGCCATGAGCACTTTTCTTGAGCTAGTTTAAGTCAACATGGACATTAGCCATGGTTTGAGCGGAGTCTCCTGCTGGAACAATCCTGCCATGCAGTCATTTCTGAATTGGGTTGCTGCTGCAAAACTTCTCAGACAAGGATGTTAGCAAGCATGCTAAAAATCAGAATAGGAAGAACTAACAGGATTTTTAAGACAGAAAAAAAATCAACTGAGAAATAAGTATAAGATTTTCCAAGGTCTCCCCTAGTGAAGGCCAATTTTGTTTTATTGCTTTTTTGAGATTTGGTTTGGGGTTTTTTTGGATCAGCCAATTTATATTAGGAAGTAATCTCCTAATTTATGAAGGAGTCCCTTAAGCTCCCTAGAAATTCCCAGCTTCATGATTTATTTGATCATTACAGAGGGGTGATTTCAATATCCTTATGTTTCTCATTGTTTTGCATGTGGCCATCCATTACAGCAGAAGAAATTACAAAAATCTTAAAGATATTATCATTTTCATATCTAGTAAGCCTGATGAGTTTTCTATGAGCAGGATGCATGACACAATGAATAAGAAAACTGGTTTACAGGAAAGAAATAAAAATCTGGAGAAAGAGAAGAGGACAAAGAAAGGTGAGGCTATTTTATGTACAGGTATTAAAATGAGGGTAGAAGTGCTATTTTTATTTATGGAGGTTACAGCTCTCCTCTGAACTCATTAGTGATTCATTGCATATCACAGGATTAAAAACAAGGAATGGGTAGATCAGCAAGCCTGAGCAGATATCCAGATTTCTGACTCCACCAGCCAACATTCGCAGAAGCCTCCTCTTTTGGAAAAATCTTTGTTCTTTCCTCAGAAAGAAAAAATCCTCACCTTCTTTCCTCCTAAGAGCTCACCTGCAGCTGTGAATGGGAGGCAGCACAGACCCTCCCTGGCTGCCTTGGCTGTGGAACCTCAGCTCTGCCAGGCCAAGGGAACGGTGCTGGAGCCTGGCCCTGGCTTGGGGGACAGGCAATGCCCTCCCACCAGAGCAGCTGGTGACAATGGAGACAGAATCACTGACTGCTCATTGTTGAAAGACTTTACTTCAGAGAATACTCATGTGGGCCTTTGTTCATAATTTAAATGTTTCAAATTAGAGGTCTGCACCTCGCTAATGTTCCCACTAGCATTGAGAGAGCATTTGTCAAAGGCTTCACGGGAACCAAAATTATCCCTTGGTGATTTTGCCATTACAAGACTTACCTATTTAACTACTGCAAATCATAACAGTCAAATCAACAAAATGTTACAGCATCAAGGCACAGGAGCTCAGGAAGTCTTGGAAATCACCACTTTTGTCTGACGGAAATGAAATGCCCTTCTCCAGTTTCAGTTTCTGCTCTTGAAAGCCAGATTGTGTTGCAGGACATGCTGTTAAACCAATCACACTGCAAAATACATTAACACTATTCACCTCCAAAACTGATCTGGTTGTGAATTCTAGAATGATGATGACACAAAGCAATCAAAGCTGGACCATTCAATACAGAGCTTACACTACACCCTCATCTCATCACATCCTCCTGAAGGAGTTACAGCCCAAATGGTGCTCACCCATTCCTTTGTCCTTTGCCTCTTACATCACATCCATATAAAAATGGCACCAGTGATGTACAGCACACCCTGAGTAGGGCCTGTCACAGGCACGTCAAGCTTTCTCAAAGGGGTAAAGCTGCTAGTGAATATTTTATATTTAATTTCTACTTACTGTTTATTTTGTGACACTGCTGTGCTTTTATGCCAATTGCAAAACTCAAAGAAAGTGTGTTTTGTTGTCCCTGGAAAAACAGTGAGGTTGGTGTTCAGAGAATTGTTTTTCAGGAAAGGGAATTGTCCCTTGGAAAAGCTTTAGTCAAGTCCAGGACAAGAAGTGGAAGCTTGTACTCAAGATTTCAGCTCTCAGTGTTTGGATAAGATCCCACCTGCATTCTGGAAAAGAAATAGAAATTTTAATAGATCTCATGGGGTCTCTCCTCCTCACTGAGAAACAAAATGCTCAGAGCTTGTTACTGTATAGAGTTGCCCAGGTACAGTTAAATGATTCATCATATACCCATTTTGTTAATCAATAACTCAGTGTTATACAAAACCTTGATTATATATTGCTAGATACTTGGATGCTTATTACAGCTGATTGCAATATAGCAAAAAAAGACAGCTTCTGTTTTTTAAAGTGGAGTAAAAAGTTGATATACCCAAAAGTTGTGCCTACATGTCTGGAAACTCAGTAAGATATGTATAAATTTAAAAAAAAAGCCAAAAGAAAACTTACTTGAACAAATGGAAAATTTAATTAAAAACAGGATGAAGATGGATTCTGCACATTTTTCAGGCTCAAGTGACCTGGAAAGAGACAGACAAAATTTTGATTGGATAAGAAGTATTTACTTGGAGAAGAAATTAGAAACAAATAAAGTTTAATAACAGATGGAAGTAATTAAAAATGGATAAGGAACCTCAAAATAGATTTTTAAAGAGAAATTTTGGAAATTATACACTAACTCATATTTGAGACTTTATACACAGACACAGTTTTCCCCTCATTAGTGCATATTTTATTCTCTTCTACAGTCACCCAGCTGCTGCTGTATCTCAATCATGATCATTGCCTTTTCCACTTCTGGTCAGTAGTGTTTGCATTGCAGTGGCCTGTATTTGAGATGAAATAGCTGCAAAAGACAGGAGATATTCCTGGTTCAGAGAGGCAGCAGTCTAAACCCTTAACCCAGCAAAGACACTCTCTCTTCAGAAGAAAAAGGACAGGTCAGTGAGGGAACTCCCAGCCAAAGCTACAGGACTTTACTTTGTACAGGCATCACAGACCTTCCCCTGCCTGTTGTGAATAACTCTTTCATGAACTTCATGCATGTCAGGAAATCCTTTCCTCCCTCAGGTAACCTTGTCTTTGGTCTAGCATCATGTTTCCATAGGAAAAGTTTTCCCTATTTACATCCTCATCCCATTCTGGTATTGAAAATTCTGGACTGCAAACTGCAGCTGTGAAAGCAAGAGAATCAGCTCCTAGCTCTTTCTCACAGCTACAGAGGAACATTACCCACTTCATTTTTCCCTAATTCTGGCAGAGCAGGGCACCATGAGTCACTTCTACACTCTCTTGCCAACTACTGGTTCGAAGCACAAATCTCCATAAGGGGAAATTAAATATTTCTATAAACTCACCCTTCATGAGCCAGGAGGACTGTGTCACTGAGTGTGCTTCTTGACATGACACACCGAAAAATTCCCCATAATAATCACTGCAGAGCAATCAGAGAATTTAATCATATTCCAGACCTGTCACTAGTTCTGTTTCTGAGACAGGCAAGTACATGTGTGACATTTGGGGCTTGTTCCTGCTGCCACTGAAGGCAAACCCAAACTCTCCACTGGCTTGCAGAGGCACAGAGCCACTATTATGTTACAGAGCAGAGCTGGAGGAGCAGAGTGAGGATGTTCCTTGGGAGGAGAGCTGTGAACTACGGCTACTCTCCAGCAATTTTACAAGATACCTTCCAGGGTTTCATAAAATACAGAGAGACAAGCACTAAGAGGATCAAGAGCCACTTTTCTTGTGAGAGGAACCAAATCAAATTTTCCTGATTAATTTACCTTCCCTTGTTCCCCTAAATAAATAAATAAACAACACAATGGCAGAACAAGACAGGCATAGTCTAGTGTTTAACTAATTAACACTACTAATTAGTGTTTAATGGCAATGATAATTATAATCATATCCCTCTGAGTCTACTGAGGCTACCACATCAGATGGATTGCAATCCTCTCCATTCCTCTATAACTTCAAATCAATATCACTTCAAACCTGACAGGGTCATTTTATGAAAAGTGATTAGAGAGTCACCTTTATTTTCTGTGTTAAACTGAGAAATTCAAAAGCCTCTTCAAGTGGTGGGGGAAGAAAGGATAAAGCATCACTTTGAGTTAACAAAATCAGTTATTGAAGCTCCTTTTTGAACCACATAGGCATCACTCTTTAGGTTTTCATTTGAGTCAGTCCCAAAGCCAAAATTCACAGGCTCTGTGCCACTTGCCCATTATGTACAACAGAATAATTTAGATTAGGAAGGACCTTTGTAGTCCAACCCACCAGAAATTCACAGGCTCTGTGCCGCTTGTCCATTATGTACAACAGAATAACTTAGATTAGGAAGGACCTTTGTAGTCTAACCCACCATTGCACTGCTACCAGTTTATGCACAGCTTTCTTGAGCCAGGGCTTGAATATCTCCACCCTCTGGCTACATGATTCAGTGTTGGATAATCTACTTGGCAAAAAACCCTTTCTCCTTCTATCAAGCAGGAACCTCATTGCAACTTGTGCTGCTCAGTCAGGGAGAGGCATCAGAGATCCCCTGTAGCTGAAGATCTGGGTGACAGCACCCTCTCAATGGAGTCCCACCTGGGCTGAGTCCTCTAAAGAGCCAAGTCTCTTCAGCTCGTGCTGGATCCTGGCCCTTGGTACACTGACCCTGGACAGTTTTAAGCAGAGTTTCTGGGCCATTCTACAGCCACCCTGCCAAGTGCTGCTGTAAGCAGCACCTCTGTGCTGGCTGCAGGCTGGAGCTGGGCTCTTGCACAGCCTGTGGAGCAGTGCATGGCTTCCCCTGCACAGCTGTCAGCTGGAGACCAGGGCTACAGCAGCTCCAACCAAGAGACAGCCAGCAGAAGCTCTCTGTTAGAGCTGACAGAAGCAAAAGCCTCTGGAAGCTGAACCTCCCCATCAGCAGTGAGCCAGGCACTCCCAGCCAATGCAGCTATCAGATGTTCCTGAAGCTCTCTCCAAGAGGCTGGGAGCTTGGAAAGAGCTGCCTTTTCTGCCACCCACCTGTGCTGGCTGTCTCAAGCCCCAAACCCTCATGGACAGACGATGTTCTCCCTCTTGAAAGAAAGGTCACTGCAGTCTTTGCGAAGGATCATAAAAAATACACAAATATAAAATAGATGGAATAAAACTCTTCTAGGTTTACTGGCAAAATATAATCAGAGGGGGTCAATACAGAGTCTGGGAAGATGCTGAATTGTCCTGGTTAATATCCAGGCTCAGCACCCAGCTAAGATAACCACAGAGGACACAGGAAATTAAGAAGACGGTAAATTCTGTTGAGGAATGGCAGAAGAACACTGCAGCAATTCACTCTGTTTTACACCAGGCCACACGTGACCATGGCATAAGAGCAGGGAAGAAATGCAGGAGAGCTATGGAGCAGATGAACACTGGCATAAGCATGGCATGGTGCTACTATATGTATTCAGATAAATGCCAGGGCTTTACACACATAACGAACATAATGAGAGTTATTGGGACTGTTATTGTTTCCAATGCCAAAAGCAGAAGATTGCTACAGCTGAGTCTCATAGTGGCCTTTGTTGTTTTCATTAGCATTAAACATTCAGAGGAATCTCAAAAGGGAGAGAATTACCTGGGGAATGCAAACTTTTGATCTATCTTAGCCAGCCATTCCACCTTATTGTGATTTTTTGTGCTTTCCTTTAATACTACTACTTTAACCACTTATACTAAGAAAAAAACTTCCTGATGTTCAAGCTTCTTATTTTGTAAGATTGTCAGTTCAAATAAACACATGAGGGGCAGGGACTTGTCCCTATTCCTTGATCACCACCCTCTCTCCATGTCTCCAGCTGGGAACATAATTTTCCTTATATGCTATGTTAAGTCCAGGAGGAAATCAAATATACATTTCTACTGGTGACTTAAGCTCTGATCCTACCATTAGTTAAACACAAGCTTAATTTTATACATGTGAGTCATCCCATCAACATCCCCATATGCCAGAGACTTTGTGGGATTGATGCCCAGAAATGAAACCATAATGAATGAATTCCATTTCTGAGTTGCAGAACCAGGGTTGGAAACCCTGAGAACAGAGATACTGGAACATAAATCCACAGTATTACATGGGCCAAGGAAGTAAACACTTTAAAAAAAAAAAAAAAAAAAGGAAAAAAAAGGGGAAAAAATAAAAAGATTAGCTAATTCCTTACTCTGAAAAAAAACCTCACAAGAGTTGATGTTATTAATTAAGTTTCATTCTTGTTACCCAACAGCCAGTGCTTCTCCAACAAAAACATGGCAAAATGCCTCATTTTAAAGAGCACATGCCAGACTTTGGATTTAGCTCTGCCTGCTTTTGGCCACCACAGCACCATAAATTTGCTACATCTTTCATTCTGCCCCCATATGTTAGGATTGTGTCTAAACTCAAGAACCCCTTTCTTTTCCACACAGGCAAAACAAAAAAAACCCAAAACTTCAGCAATGCATAGTACCAATGAAACCCCCCAGGATACACTTACATTTGAAAATCTTTTTGAAACATTAAGTATATAATTAGAACTAAATATAAGTAATTGATACACTACTGAATTATTAATATGAGTACTGTGTATGCTGTTCAAAATGGTTGCAGCACTTCAGTAATGAAATGGCTCACTACAACAGAGGCAACTGCTTGCTCTGTTGCAGGACCATGTGCCAGAATAAGAGTTGTAGTGAAAAAGAAGAGAATAGAACAATATTTAACAGCCCAGAGTGAAACCCCAGCTCTTACATTGCTGGCCATGTCTAAAAGCAGCAGGGCCAGAATCTCTCTGCATTGGCATTTCTGTCACCTGCTACAAGACAAATGGATTGGGAGACTGGTACTCAAAAGCAAACACGACTTGTTACTTCAAAGTTCACTTTGAATCTTACACTATTAAGAAAATGAATCTTCTTCAGTCCTTTCACAACATATTTTATAGGCTTTTCTTTTCCTTTTCCTAAATCAAAATTTCAATACGTATTAAAGCATGTTTCCTGTAAGCCCCATACATGCTTAACATTTAATATCAGGTGTTGTACAAAGAGCCATTGTGAGAAGTGAGCAAGTAATTTCTTCACAAACATCAACACTTTGCATTTCCAAACTACCCAAAGCTTCCCTCCTTCTCCAGACACTTTGTAAATACACCACTCACAGGCCATAACAGGGGATTATTCCCATCTGAACTTGCATAGCAAAACCTGCTTAATTCTGTTTCTCCTATTAAGTAGATTAGTTGGGGGGAAAAGGTGTGTGGTTTTATATATATATATATAAAATTTGATTTTAAAAGGAGAATTTTAAAACCAAAATATTAATTTAAAAATTAGAGTGTGCAAATATTTACCCCTCTCTCCTCTCACAATGTTCTGAACAACAGACTTATTCCTGACAATATTCATCTCCTGTAAACACTGGCAAAGCAATTTCAGAATTTTTATTTCATTGCATATTCACTAGCTGTTGCTGGAGGTATTTTGTTCAGCTCTAATTAGCACAGTTAATAAGATCAATATTTTCATTACTGAATGCTGCAGTAAGGCAAAACATGCTTTAAAACTCACATTTACAAAATCCCAAGAAATGTATTTGTTGAGAAATCCTACTTGTCGCTTTCAAAAGCAAAAAGCCCTCAAATTTGGACGGAAAACACTTTTGGTGTTTGTCATTTTGCTGAGGACAGAAATTAAAATTGAAACATCCATAGTAGTTAGGGTTGCTTTTAGAGGCAAAAGGACTCTGTTCTAATTGGGTTTTTTGTTGCTATTTCCTTGTGTCCAATGGCTTTTTCATGAGAAATAAGTGCGGCACTTTGACTCACTTGCACAGACCTTGGTGTTGACACCATCACTCTCCTTTTACTCTTGCCTGGCTTCAAAAATATCCAACAACAAAACCCCAGAAACCTGAAAAAAAGCAGAGGCATTATAATCTAGCGGCAGTGTTTAAAATTCAGCTTTAACTCTAGCAAAAAGAGATTGAAGGAAATGAAAACAATACAGCTGCAGCAGCCAAAATGAGTGTTAGCTCTGGGGAAAGAGAAGTCCTCAGCACCCCTGCCCTAAAAATGGACCTTGGGGCTCTTCCACCAGGAGAGAGCATCCTTTTCTACCACAGAGCACACAATGGTCTCAGCCTTCTCTGCAACTTGTGACAGCTACCAAGAAAAAGGGAATACAGATATCAGATATCCAGTTTCTCACATCTCTGGACCTTCTTTTTTAGCACTCTTCATGGCTAAACAATAATGGGTCAGAAAAGGATCCTGATTCTGTAACTCTCTTTTTTTTCCCCTGAAATATATTTCTTCTTTTTTTTTTTTTTTTTTTTTTTTTTTTTTTTTTTTTTAAAGAGGAAAGCTCAAATTTGTACTTGGGAAGCATTCTTCCATCCTTTCACTGAACTTACTAAATGAATTGACAATTCACTGTGACTCTAGCTCTGTGGAGATGCCACTCAGGAAATTGTGAATGTAAACTACCCTAACTACCCTAAAATAATTCCATTCTCATGTTGAGGAATTATTTTAAAAACTGTTCCTGCAGAAAAATATGATCAAATATCAAATGGATACTGTATAATTAAGCAGCAAGACACATCAGGGAGCAGACTATAGGTTTAGGTGCTTTATTAAGCATCAGGCTGAAGGCAGGGATTGCCAGAGCAGAGACATTATATGCATTATATGGCACTGCTTGTAACATAGAGCTGTTCCCTGGGGTGACACGTCCTGCACCTGTTGAGGTTTTGCCACCCACTATGTCCACCAAAATTGGTTTTCTTCATTTCCATGCCCATCTTTTCTACTCAGGTGATTCTACTTCCCCCCACAACTAACCTGCTAAACTTGTAATTTGCAGCATTGGAGCTGTTAAGATAAGTACAAGGTAAAACCACAAAAGGCAAGAAAAATTTGGCATAATGCTTCTAGGAAAGGCAAGGGAAAATGCTGATGAAACACACTAGGCAGGTCTGCATGCATATTCAGTTTGCTATTAGCAGTATGAGCTCTCATAAAAAACCTGTTCTTTTAAGATGACAGTTACAGCAGCAAGGCCAGCATGATCTACTGTCCAAATATGAAACACTTAATTTAAGAAATGGAAAAAAGCTATTTAATAGGAGGAACATAAAGAGAAGCTATTTGGGAACTTATCTGATTCCTAAGCTTCACATACTCATTTTCTAACAGACACAAATGCAAGCAGTAGCTTTAGAATTATTGGAGGTAGAACATGTGCTGCTTACACACTCAAATGAGAAAATATTTGAATGGGAATGCTGTTTCTGCAGCAGCAAAGAGCTGGGAGAATAGAGTGTCAGAAAACATACAACTAAACATCCAAATAAAGAGGATCTCCAGTGGACATTAGATCAAGCCAATGTCACCCCAATCATGTCTTGATTCTTCACTCTCCTTTGCTTGAAAAGTCGGTTACATTCTTATCTGCAAGGAGAGGGGTTAAAAAACAGTAAATATTTGATTCCTTGCCTGGACATATCACTCTGGCAAGATGCATTGTTTCTCAATATGACAGCAGAGATGAACAGCACTTCCAGAGATAGCCTTCTGTCTTTTTCTTTTCATGAAACAAGGCTGGATTTTGGTAACAAACAAAGACATTCATCATTAAACCCAATCCCTTGAAAATATGTGCCAGGGGTGTTGGGAATCCATCACATACTGATGCTACCAGGGAATTCTCATACACTGCACAACTGTGGCCAGTTCAGATTAAGACAAAGAAGAACACTGGGTCATCCTATCAAGGAATCTCAATCCAAAAACTACTCAGAATAACTCAAGTTTATGTGGCAACATTTCCCATTTTCATTATGTCACACCACAGGTTTAGAGACTGTTGTACTCCATTGTCTGCTCTCTTTATTGTCTCTGTCACTAGAATGAGACACGCAAAGCTTGATGCCACGTGCAGGCTGTGAAAGACAGTAGTCTGGTGAACTACTTTATATTTTATAAGTTAATTTGCCAGGCACTTCAGCATGTTCTTACAAGCTGCTTCAGCTGGGAAAGAGAACAAAAGCAGTTGGCCATTCTAGTCAGAGGGCAAACAGACTTCCCCCAGCTCCTGACTGGGAACACTTTGTGCCACAGGCTGTGCAAACCACTGAGCAAGAGAAGGCCCAAAGTAACACATGAGGGTCATCATTTAACACTGTGTTTGTGAGACCTTTTGAAAATACAATATCTACAGATGTGTATGTTGATATACATGTGCATGCATACATATAAATATATATTTCTATACCAGAAAGACATAAATTCATTGATAGCCTCAGGTGAGGACAAACCATATAGAGGAGATTCCTCTTCCAATACACAGAGAGGGAAAATGAGGGCAAAATAAGGGTTTCTGGTGTGGGTCTGAGGTAGGCAACTGCTGCTGTGGAGTAGTCTGGAGACTGCAGCTGTGGCTAAAAGGGGAATGGCATCAATCTCTTCTCACAGCATTGCCTCTCAGGGTCTTATTAAGCGTGTTTTGCAAAGAAAAGCTAGAATTTATCCTAATACACAAAACCCACTGCAACTCTACTCCAAATCTGTGGCTACAGAAACCAAAACCAGAATTATGTTCTTATGTTCTAAGAGATATTGAAGAGAACACCAAAAAAAAAAATCAAAACCAGAAACCCAAAATGTTCAGAAACAACTGCCAGGAATTTTGTCTTTATTTGTTTGTTTGCTTAACAGACAATGCATCCTCCTAAGCCATTCAATTAAATCAAGACCAAACAAAGAACCAAAATCCATCCATCTCTCTCTCCACCCCCATTCACAGGAAAACTTTGATCTGTCATGCTGGCAATAAAACCAAAAAACACCCGACCAAAACATTCCTATCACTCCACTGCATTACTTAGACTCTGCTAGTTAAACTCCACTCAAGTAATCAGTTACCATTTATTGGTTCAGTTATCTCCTTGTCTCTGCCATCAAATAAGAAGCTAAAATAATGCACCTCAGGAGCAGCAATGCAAACAGAGTCAGGCAGGGGCTGTGCTATTTGAAGGTCAAGTAAAACAGCATTTAAAGTCAAGTGGCAGACAAACTCCTGCCTTATTGTGTTGCCCTTACAGAGGTTTGTGCTCACCATTACACTGAAATACAACCAGACTTCCTCTGGAATTTCTGCTCATTTTCACCAGAGTAAATCAGCCAAGGTTTTGAATCATAGGAATTAAGTTCATTGGTGACTGAGCTTAGTCACATCACAGAGGGATACCTGTGCAGTCTTTAATCAGAGAGCTTAGCTCTTTCCTTATGTATAAACTCCAGATCTTCTACAATACAATTTTCTGTTCTGCCAGTGAATCATGGCTTAAAGTTTGCTTAATTCTGACACAGCATGTATCTCATGTAATGGTCTCCCCTGCAGACAAAATTTCTACCCAAAGTACCAGGCTATTTCAGAAAGAAACCACTCTTATTTGCCTGAATTGCTTGGTGTGCTACTTAAATAGCCACATCCACCTAGTGATTTCTCTAAATGCTTGTTTTCAAATGCTTTAAATTATTTTTGGTCCTGTCAAAGTTAGAAAAATTTTAGGTGGGTACAGAACACATAAGACTTAGAACACCCTTATATCAATCACATATTTAAATTGGGAGCATTTAAAGCCACAGGCATATTAAAGTCTGGACCACCAATTTTTATTCTCAGGACTGTGAGTAATATTTTAGTTAGGCACAGAGACATCTAAGTGAGAGGGAAAAAAAAAAAAAGAAACAACCAAAGGGCAGAGGGACTGTGTAAATCCTCAGATGGTTTTGACATTTAAGTGTATCAGTTTTCAGATAAGCCACGGACTTTGGATGACATGTGATAGAAGGAGAGAATTCAGCAATGGAAGAGAAGAATTAGCAGTGCATTAAGCAGCTCTGTTCCAGTCTGATGGAACTGTGTGTTTTTAAAGGCCACCTGGCATATCAGGCATATCCCTTTTCAGGCTGTACATGTTACAGGGCTGCAGACCTCAGACAGATCTCTGCAGTATTGAGCCATTTGAGGATGAAAGACTGAAGGGTCTCAAATCTCTCTCTCCTCCTCCACCATGACCCATGGAGCAGACCCCAGTTGAAGGTTAGATTTGGTAAAAGGCCTGCTCTTTGTGCTGCTCTGTGATTTCAGTGTGGAAAACATCCACGTTCTTGTGTTGTTTCTTCATAACATGTACTATTTCTCTCCCTTGCCCACAAGTAAAGTAACTCCTATAATCAATGGCTAAAGTCCTTCACTGCATTTTACCCTAAATGATCTTTAAAACCCTGTGAGTTAGGCTCTGAGGCCATCAGGGCATGTTTAAAGCACACTACAGAAGCCCACGGATGCAGTTCACTGGTCACTGAAACGACTTCCACCTGAGTGGCACTTTAGGTGAGGAGCAGTTCATTGTCACTGAAACATGACTTCCACCTGAGTGGCACTTTAGGTGAGGAGCAGTTCATTGTCACTGAAACATGACTTCCACCTGTGCGGCACACAGGTGAGGAGCAGTTCATTGTCACTGAAATTTGACTGCCACCTGAGTGGCACTTTAGGTGAGGAGCAGTGGATCCTAAATCCTCCCTGTGGGACGAGACCCCCGCTGAGGCCTGTGCTGTGCAGCGGGGCCCATGGAGCAGCCATGTCCTGGGCAGCCCTGTCCCTGTGTCCCCCTTTGGAGCAGCACAGGCTGTCTGAGGACTTGGGGCAATTAGGAACTTTAACAATGTGACTGTTTGGGCACAAACATGAATTGCCTGGCCTGACACCCCCTGGTCACAAGCTGAAGTAGCTCAGGTGACCCTCACACACTGCATGGCCCTGCCCCAGTGAGAGCTGACAAGCTTTACCCCATCAGGGGCCAGGCCTGATATTCCCAAGAGCAGGTTCCTGCACTCTGACCTTGCTCCTTGCACTGGGGAAATTCACTCCATTGTTTAATGGGGAAATAAAGCTCTTACTCACCTTTTTGTTTTCATCACAGACCTTTGAGCTGCTGGTGTAGTGAAAGGTGGCTCTGCCCATAGCAGGGGAGTGGATTTGAGGATCTTTAAAGTTCCCTTCCAACCCAGGCCAGCCTGGGATTTCCCCAGCATCCATCTCCAAGTCAGCTGTGCAAAATCAGACACAAGAAGAATTTATTGAGTTTGCTAATGACACTGACCTGGTTTTCCTTCTGACCTTTTCTTTACTTTCCAGTGACTGCCTTCCTTCATAGCTCTTAATGACATTTAGAACCAGATTTTTAATTAATGTGCCTAAGAAGCACATAGTCAATTAGGACTTTAACAAGCACCTCATAGGCTAGGCATATCAGCTCTACTGATGAGGTAGGCATATATATGCTTTGGAAAATCAGTCAGACATCTATCTGCAGCTTAAAGCACCTAATGACCTGAAAATATAAATTAATCTTTAAGTTTTAGATATTCTAAAAACCTTTTTTTTTTTCATGATGTATGTCATGCATATATACAGAGAGAATATTCCTCCATCTCTTTCAACCAGGAATAGAAAACACTGAAAAAAAATACAAACCCCAATCCTTTGAGCCTCATAAACTTTCCAAGGAAATTAACTGTCCTGTAATACTGCTGGTAGAAAATGAGGGTGAGTTGCAAGCAGTATTCCAAAGCACAGTAGCAAGAGTAATTGGCTTCCCCCTCCATCCCAAAGTCCTTGACCTTTTGCTCCTCATTAGAGACATAAAACATGGGGAAAACAGTTACATTTGTCATATTTCTTGTAAAATTATACAAGTAGAAATTGAAACAGTTTGGAGTCAATAAAGTGAATTTGAAAAGCTGCCTGTAGGAAATTGCTAAGAATAGAATTCCTCAAATCCCCTTGAAGTGATTTTAGAAGTAGTTATGCCACGAGCACTTGTACAGTGCACTTCAAAGTATTAAAACTTTAACAGAGAAATTATAAACAAAGCTGTAAAATTTAAAGATGCTAAGGCATCTGCTACTGTTCTGGTATTTAAACCACAGATCCTGGTGAAATAAAATCATACAAATACCTGAATTTAGAGACATTCTGATCCCTGCTTTTCTCCATATAATTGATTACTGGCATTAAAGGGTACTGTAACCTACACATGGTTACTCCTCCTGTCTTTAGTGGTATACTTAATTTAAACCCCAGACCTCATGAAGCAGAATATCATCCAAGGTAAATTCTACTAGTATTGAGCTAAGTTAATATTGTCTTAACTTGCTGCTAAGACAAAACAGTTGCCTGAACTTCAAGGTCTAGGATTTAAGAAGTAAATAACTTTAGGCAACATCTGACAGCATATTTCAGGCACAAATATTAATGTGTACATTAATAGAGGCACTAATGTTGCCTCAAACAGAAGCACAAGAAAGCAATATTGATAATAATAATTTAATTAAATAGGGAACATTAAAGTAACTAATGTATCAGCTCAGAAATGTTGCGTTTCCAAAACTGTAGTAGAACATCTCTTGATGAGAATATTCATGCTGTGAATCAACACTGAGAGAAACACAGTAGAAGCTGTAAAGGAGGAAGAGAGAGAGCTCCAGCCAAGGGTGTAAGATTAATTGCCACTTCAATCTACCACTCCTAAGTAATTTGCAATAGTCAGTCAGCTTCTCTGTCTTCGGAAGTTAAAGCAATAAGGCAAGCAAAAATAATTGAACCTGTAAGTTTTTTGCATGTCTACTAGTTCTACATATAGAGTTGTTCTATACTGCATAACATAAATATATATAACATATATATCTATGTATAAATAACATGTATAGTTTTCTAGAAGCACAGCTAAACAAATATTAATTGTAATTTAATTGTAATGAAGGATAATACAGAGATACCCAGCAGGGCATGTGGGACACAAATAACAAATACCTTGCTGGGTATCTGTGTGTTAATGAAATTAACAGCAGAGCCACCTCGTGCAAAGTATCATATTTAGAAACCCCACAGAAAAGACCTGAGCCCAGTTTTGACCTGTATACAATGTATAGCAGCGGGGTCCTATAACTTTTCCTATAACTTTCTTTTCTTTTAGTCTTTTTATATATCTTCTATGTGTTGCTCTATGATTTCAGTATGGAAAATATCTTTATTCTTGTGTTAGGTTTCTTCATAACATGTACTATTTCTCTCCCTTGCCCACTGGCACAAGTAAAATAACTCATGTAATCAATTAGCAACACAAATTTTCTCTTTAAAAATCCGACATGTTTGAAATTTTACACGTAAATTGCAGTAATATTCCATTTAGTGTAATGCAAATTTAGCAGACACATTTGCTAATTATGATTTAGGCACAAAACCTGGGAAACAGAAATTGTGTAATTCCATTGTAACTTGTTCTCTGATTCACACAAAGCAATCTATTTATTTACAACAACAGTTTAATCCTTACAGTCAAAATCTGGCTTATGAAGACTTTCTGCATTTCTTCGGGAACCAAATAGAAGCTAACAGAAAGACCTATTAAAGGTGTTTCCAAAAATGTTTGTTGAAAAAACTTTGATATCAAGATACATAACTAATTCTCTAAATCTGCCAGTTTCAGTGTACAGTAATCTTTCCAGAAAACCTCCTGACATTCTGAAATTTATTTATTCATCTATTCCCTACCAGCTTACTTATTAAACAACTTCTTTATTTAATTATTAGGAAACAGGCAGTTTGCATATTAAAGTTTAATTGAGAGTTTCATGATTTTTTCCCAATATCCCATGCTGAAATACATTGACAAAGCTGTCTTGTGTGGATATTTTCAAATATCACTTTCCAAATGTCTTTTTGCCAAGGAAGAGGTGTCCATCAGAGCTCCAGGCTCCGGAGGCTGCGGTTACAGACCTCCAGCGTCGCCACATTCTTCTTGTCTAGCCCTGTAATTTTTTTGCCAGGTACTCTGTGTGTTAAGCTGTTTCATTTCAATTGCCCTGAGGGTTTCTTCCTCACTAACTAATGGGGAGCTTGATGCATCATTACTTTAACATAGAACAATGTGATAAACCTGTAGGATTCTCCAGTAAAAAAAAATACTGGCTCTGCTCTTAATGAATTAGTTCTCTAAATATTCAGCTGTACATCAGCAAGGCCTTTGTATTCAGAAAGGTATTTAGGAGAAATATTTTACTAGGCTCAAGAAATTTCCATAAAACAAAGGATCATTTCAAGCTGTTTATCTGCACACACAAAAAACATATGGAGACAGGGTGAAGATATGAACTTGCTCCACACAAAAAACACAAAATATATGCATATTCATAAATGTCAAGAACAGGTTTGTTTTCTTTTAATAGCCTAATTAAACTGAAACAACATAGAGACCTTTGGGGGCTACAGTGATTATAGTTTACCAAACCTAGGGCTGTTTGTAGATGCAGAGGTTGTGTTTTGCTGTTCATTCTGTAAGACCCTGATCTGAAGCCTCAAAATGGCTTAAGAATCATTTCCCAGGAACCATTTCCCAGGCACCTAAACAGAGCTGAGGCAGTTCAGAGAAAAGCTGCCAGGCTGCAGACAAAACTCATTCTGTCTACATTCCTGTTGACTCAAGTTCCCAAATTTGCATTTCTCTGTCTTTTGCATATTCTTTGTTTAAAGTTTTTAACTGCCACATTCATATTTTTCTCTCACAGCAATCTCAGTGGGGAGGAACCATGTTGAAATATGTTTTACTGGTAATCCTTTTCCTTTTTGGTGCTGTATGTTCAGATAACAGCGTTAACTTGAGATATCTACCATACATCTTTTTGAATTTCTGCTAGTATCCTCCAGCAGTTTCCTTACTGACTCCTGTGCATCTCTGCCTATGATCTTCCTTCTAAAGCTTAAAGATTAAGAGCTCCCAAATGCTTTTACAGACATAATTGATGGGGTTTAGAGTAGTACTTGCTATTGTTAAATCCTACCACTGATCTAGAGCTGAATATCAGAAGGTCATGGCACTGACAGCCTAAACAAACCCTTGTTTCTTTATCACATTTTGTCCAACAAGATTCTGATGTACAACAACATAAACAGGGCATTAATTCTTACCTCTTGGCAAAAAGGGTGATGCTTCTCATATTAAATTACACTGCCTCCCAAAAATACTTGGTTTACAACATATTTGATATCTTCCAAAAATTTGAGCCCTTATCTATGCCTGGGAATGAAAAATAGTCAAGTAGTGGAAAGGGATACTTACCAGGTATATTAATTAATTAACATATTGACAATCCACCTCTTCATGCCACACATTCAGAGTGGAGCTCTCCTGTGTTCTGTGGCTCAGTGGACTGGAAATCCTGGCTGTATGTTCCATCTGCCACAGCTCTTTGGAGAAGTCAGCTGCCTCATCAACTCCCTTTTACACAGTGTATCAAGACCTGTGCAAGGACAAAAACATGGGTTAATATTTCAGAAACTGCACAGAAAAATTATGATGCTATAAGGTCGCACTCATGTGTAAAGGGGCTGATCTGGTCCCAGGAAAATCAATAAAGTTTTGTTATTGACTTTGCTTGGAGCAGCATTGATCTCTAAAGGCAACAAATGCATTAAATTAGGTTAGTAAATTACTGTTCCCACGACCAAGTTAAAAGACAAATGAGTAGTTAAGTGAGAGTCTGGTTACAATATCACATCACAGGGCTTCCTGGTTATTTTCTTGTGGAATTCAGACAGCAGAATTTCAAAGAAAAATATTCTCCAATCAGACACTCGGGAGTTTTATATATAAAAAAATCATTTACAAACAGAAAGATTGTAAATCTGTCTCACACCAGAAGGAACCTAAAAATCAAAGTTAAAGACATCCTGTTAGAAGGCTGAATAAAGACCAGCTGATTTCTTGACTGTGAATTTCACACAGTTGTGGCTAAATACATTAGAAAATACATTCTGTCAGGACTGAATATTTAATTTAAATATGCTTTCAAAAATTCAGACTATATCTTGATTAATGAAGCTTTTCTTGATTAATGAACCATTGCATAAAATCTCTGTGGGAGAATGCCATGTTAAAATGAAGAAGCTTTTAATCCAGAGTGTAAAAACTTTTCCAAATGGATATTCACACAGGTCTTAAGACTTGCATGATCCATTTATATGCACAGATTAGAAATGATGGCATTTCCTTTTTGCAGGGGTCTTGTGTGTCTGCTCCCAGTGATTACATGGCACAGTCAGGCAGTTCTCAGAATGAAACACTCCACAGAAAAAGACGACCTATAATGCAATAGGTTATGTACCACAGAAGACAGCCTATAAATATTTAAAATGTTGGATACAAGAAAAAGCATATTTATTTTTATTTGCTGTCTCATTCCAAGGGCAGAAGCACCTTCATTGCTAAAGATACTGACTCTGCATCACTCAAATATACATAGATATATGAACAGATAATAATACACAGTAATACAAGGAAATGAAATTATTCCTGTGTTTATAAAATTCCTCTTATAGTGAAATAATTGGTAAGCAAGCACTTGGCCAATAAGAGCTCTTCAGTGGATAAATTCTTAATGATGGAAACTAGGCTAACACTTTTAAATTCTGTTTGCATATGACCTTATTTTCTTTCTCCCCTTTCCTTAAACTGGAATATTACCATTTTTTTTCCTCCAAAAAACCTACTTAAGCAGAGAAGACAAGCCAGTGCAAAGCACTTAAACTCCTAAACAAGCAGCCAGACTCAATGTAAAATGGAACTTTTTGATTTGAGAACTTTTTTTGAAAATTCAATGTGACACACATAAAATCTTTATTGTCAGCAGCCAAGCAGTTCAGAGCTAGTTCTGTAATCCCAGTGTGGGACCTAAAGTGCACACAGGAAGCTGGATTCAATTTTTCACTTAATTCCAGAAGTTACCCATTATCCTTCCTTACTAAGTAAAAGGGTTACTTTTCCTTGGCAAGGTCCTTGGTATGCAGAGCTAAAATTGGGTCTCAGTCACAAAAGACCTGTCAGTAGACATTAAATTATCTAATTACTACTGAACGTGTTATTGAACAAGTCATATTTAAAGTAGGAATGACACAAATCAAAATCCATTCTTAAAATAGCCCTAAGTGATACATACACACCAATGCAGCCTCAGCATTCTGCTATGCCTCATCCACACAGTGTCCAGTGAGTGACAAGTGAGACTTGCAAAATTATACATTCTCAACACTTTGGGATTAATAGGAGATGTGGTGAGAAGCAATGCAAAGAAAATAAAGCCATCCAATCAAGATTCTAGTTTTTAAAAGACAACAATTTCAGCCCATGGGGGTTTTATTCATCAATAACAATTGCAGTGAGATCCAACACAGAAAGCAGATCTTTAATATCAATAACACAAAATGCTACCTTGCTAATGAAGACATACGAGTTTATTGATTAGTTGTGCAGGAATGTTTATGTTGGTTTTGCTTCTAATTGCTCATATATGGATGAGCTCTTCAATTTTACTGCATCTGCAAGCAAGGACTTGTAGAAATGGTAGTAAAGGGTTTATTATAGCCTGTATTCCCCCTCCCATCCTTCTTACAGCCTACACTTCTCCCAAGCAGGGTTCTGCTATGCTTGGTGTGCACAGTAAGGCAGGATCACCTTCAGTGTAAGGAAATCCAGCTCACCTTAACCATGGGGGGGTTTAGGAAACACTGAGCAGACTCTGCTGCCCCTTCACTGCCAGGGCCCTGGGCTGCAGGGCCCACAGACCCCAACACAGCCACAGGCAAGCTGCCAAAAGAATGCAAACCCACCAAATCATACAGAGATCTCAGAAGTGCTCTATCGGGACAGCCCCCTGAAGGATATGATCCACAGATGTTTGTCTGTCCTTGTTGTGGCCAAACTACCTGCCCCAAAATCCTGCAGCTTGAGAGTGCTCACAGCAACTTCTCAGAGAGCAAGCTGCACAATCTTAGGCTCTAGGATAGGGAGGAATGCATGACCTTCAAAGAGTATGGATAAAATGAGGTTTAATATACACATTACTTCTAAAACTGCTTTGATTTTTCTTTCTTTTTGCTTGGTTTCTTAAGTTGATATGGACCAGATGCAAAGTTCACAGCTTAAACCTATGAAGTTTCAGAGGTGTGCAGATTCAGCATTTGGTTTAGTCTAACTTCTAGAATAAAATATCAGGAGAGATACACACAATCTGGTCTCCTTAATAAAAAAGATTTTTCAAGTAAAAAATTGACATGAACTACCAACTAAGTTGTTTACAAAAATCCCCAAAAGACATACACATATGGAGAAAAAAAATCTAACTCTTTGACTTGTTCAATATGATGAATAAAAACTGTAATTTTCTACACGTCTCCTTTCTAATAAGGAAAGCCATCTCTTTTTCAGCCCCTCAGAAATCATTATACATAAAACTCCACAGGAACTGGCTTTCCAAACCTGTAGTCTATTTCCTTTAAAAGTACTTCATATAATTGCAAATATGTATGTACATATGAAATCATAAAAAGCGTATCTCCCACAGATATAGCCTAGAAGATGTCACCATAATTAGCAAGTAAACTGTTAGGTCATTAGTACAGCAGAACAGGGAATGCTAGGAAAACATGGCCTGCTCATTTCCATATTTAAACAAAAAAAGAAAATAAGAAAAAAAAGTCAGCAGTAACTCATCATTCGATGCACAGGACATTTAGCACATTTTAGGGCCTGAAAACAAGTGTAAAACTTTTATCCTTGACCTGTAGAGACACTGACTATGTTTACAATATACATATTTATCATCAGCTACATTTCAGATATCAGTCATATTTCAAGCTCAAAAGATTTATCTTTGCAGTAGAAAATATATCTAAATGAGAATTAGCAGTGGAAAAATACCTGAAACTCTGATCTCCTTTCTTTTAAAGATGTCAGAAATTAAATATTTGCACTAATATCAATGGGGCATTAAATCTGTAACTAATTCCATATGTGTGCAGGCCATAAGGATTAGAAGTGTAGAAGGATGCTGTACAATAAATCAAAAACATAGAAATTCTGCAAGGTTGCTGAAGCGAGTCGCTCCAGGCAAAGAGGATATGAAAATTCAATCAATTTATGGGAGGAAAAGCATACTTACCCTCTAAGTATTAATTACTTCTAACACAGTAGCACCTGGATAATTCAATCCCTTTATTCATGCAAATATATACACATAAAGAAAAGGAAGGTTCTAGACCTAAAGCTCTAGACCTTTTGGCTTAGTTTTTAAATACTCAAAAGACTGAGTCAACTACTTGGTTTAGAGGGCACATGGTGACAGAGGAGAGTGATTTGTACATCAATTTCTATCTAAAGCTCTATACAAGGGGGCTCAAATCTAGGGTTACTTCAGCTAGATCAGATTGGACCTATTTTCCATAAAGAAATTGAGAAAACTTTATCTAGATAATTGTTGCAATAAGATTACAGCTGTTAGTACAGTTTACAACCTTTATCTATATTTAGCTCTTCGAAATGACTGCCATGATGAAATGAAGTAACAGAGAAAAGGGCCCAATGGTTGACTTATCTAATGCTAAATCTTTTTTTCTATGAGCAGCAGAATTAGGTTTGATATCCACTGGCCCCAGTGTGACCTCCACTGGCAAAATCTTTATGTGATAAATTAAATTTCTTCCATCTAGCTGTTGTTTACAGATTTATCTTGCTCTGGAACAGACCTGCAGCAGTGGAGGCTCCATGCCAGTGGAGGTGTACTAAAATCAAAAGATAGACTGCTATAGACCATACATCAGATCTGTTGTTAACCAGCCATGTGGTAAAAGAATACAGATTCCAAGTTCCATAAGAAAGCTCTGGTATCCTGGTACACAGAGGTCAGCAGAGCAGGCCTCTCCAAAAAAAGGCCAATGAATTTCTTGATCTGTCTTCTGGCATGTTTCAGCCCTGTGAATCAAATAACTGAGGAAGGCTCATAAAAGTGAGTAAACAAACATAAAAGGGTGGCCCTGAGTGCTATTGTATTTCAGAGCTGGCTCACTGCTCTTGTTAAAGGGCTGCTACAGACATATACAAAGAATCATATGAATAATGCTGGAGCCATCTACCTACAGCACAGAAATGTGATCTTTTCTGTTCAAATGTGTCTGAAATTTGTTAGAACTGGAAAAAAGATTACGCTTGCCTAAAAAGGCCATGATCTCACGCTCAGTGCCTTTTTTGATAGAGGGCTGGGAGGTGAAAAAAGCCCAAAAATTTAGTCTGCCCTTGCTGGCTTAATAACTTTAACATACTATTTCTGATGAAGATGAAAAAATCAGACTTGTAAAAACTGATCATAAAAAAGAAAAAAGAGGCTTTAACTAACAAAGGAGGAAAGGAAACTATGGGAGGCAGCTTAATGCCGCAACATCGGGTAACAATACCAAAGTCTGAAGTCTTTTACTCATTAATTTGAAAGGGTTTGGCTCCAACTCTTTATTTTGGCTTTTCATTTTTGTTTGTTTGTTTTTCCCTCCCAAAGGAAATCTGGACTGTAGATGATTACTTTGAAAACAAAGCAGTACAAAACTGTGGCAGAGAGACTCTTCAAAAGAGATAATTTGAGGAGTATAACATGCTTTAAATTAACTCTCAGTTGCAGCAGTGATGGGCCTCAGGGTTTGGTGACACAGCCTCACATTAATTACTTGCTAACAGAATGGGATTGTCTGCAATACAACACAAGGATAAATATTAGGATAAGCAGTTTCAAGAGGTTAGGCTAAAAGAAAGCCTTTTTTTGAAAACATTAAGAAAACTGGGGAGGTTAAATACAAAGTTGAAATTAATACAGATACACACAATACCCTTTTCTAATTAGCATGAACCTCTGGCTAGAGCATGAACCTCTAGTGGTAGCGTGAACCTCTTTAGTGCTCAGGAAAGAGCCCTAGAGATAAAACAGCTGTTCATGTCCACAACTGAATAGCAGAGATTTTAATCTATTAAGAAATAAAACACTACATTCAAAACAACATAAGTTAGTTACTAATTTAGAGTACAAGACCTGCTAAATTTTCCTAGAACTACAAACTGACTTCAAGTTAATCTCTGTGGGGATTGGACCTGAACTCATGAACCACTGCTGATCAAACAGGATCTTTACAGACCATGAACTCCCTGTTCAACCTTTTGTGGAAGTTTGATCATTTAGAAAATGTTCAATAAGGTATGCTGTGAGCCAGAGCTGTGTTACTGGGGAGAGCTCTCATGAGGCACCTCAGACCATCCTGCTGGAGCAGTGCTAACCACTCACACATTGGGGGCACACCTACAGAGCACTGGATTCTCCAGGAGAAGAGTCATTTCCATTCAGCAGAAACAGCAGCAGGATTTCAAATTCACTCTATGAGCCAGCTGGAGAAATGAAACTATTTTCCCTTTAGCTACTGTCTCAACCCCTGACAAGCCATGGCTTAATTATGTTATCACCTTTGGTAATGTGCCTAGTCAAAACTGTCGTACGCTATTGTGTGTTTTTAATAAACTCATTGCAGTTTTACAGAAGGAAAATAGATTTTTCTGTGATCAGGATCTCTGCTTTACAGCAGAATGGAAAGCAGTCAGAATAGGGGTGCTAGAGGCCTGCCCCTAATCTAGCTCCTGGAAATTCCTCAGCTAGGGAAAAGCTCTACTATTTAAAGTACAGTTGCCTATTAAAATTTACATTTTAAAATGTCCCCTTTTATCTTTGTTTTCTAGTTGAATGTTTTGGAAGACAGATAAAATGATGCACTCTCCTGTGGATTAAGTGTAATTGAAGTTTGGGTTGGAGGGACAGGACCCACGCTATTATCTGTGGCTTGAAAAACATATAAAACCACAGCTGAAGAAAAATCACAGTAGTTTCACATTGTCTTTCAGTTGTTCTGTTTGCTGAGGCCATCACTCTTGTTCATTTTTGTTTTTTCTACTGTCGCAGAGTGGACTAGCCCTAACTTGTACAAATCTCTATGCAATTCCAAATCTTGCACTTGCTTTCTGTGAGACCAGGGGTGGGGTGAAGTGGTGTTAAGCCAAGTTTGCTGAAGAATGGAAACACAAAACATTTCACACTTTTACCCATCCTATAAGTTTTCAAATACCACAGAGAGAAGAAGTGGCAGGCACCAAAGAGTAGAAAAGCATCCCCTTCAAGGCAGCAGCTGTTTGCTCTGAAAAACACAAGTGGCCACTGCCTGGGGTCACCAAGGACAATTCTGGAAAAAGCAAACAAATAAATAATTCCCAGCAAAATGGAAGCCTGCCTCCCAGAGGATATTTTCTTCTGCCAAACTAAGAAGGTGTTTAGGAACATGGGCAAAAATAAATAGTCCCTCGCTGTGGAGGGGGAGTGCTCTGACTTCTATGGATTTTTTAGAATTAGTTCAAGGAAAAATTAGTAGAGTGTTCCAAACACTCCAGGTGACCTGTGCCAAATGGAGCAGCTGGCATTAATAGAGTAAATTAGATGATTATATTAAAGATGAATGGCACAGCTTTACAAAAATAAATACCTAACACTGTTTAGAATTCAAATCAGCTCCAGTAGGAGCAGTCCTAACTGATACAAATGAACATAGAATTAAAGTGTAAGAATGAAAATCAGAGTCTCCATTTACTTTCCCACCATGACCAGGATTCAGACTTTGTAAGTGTATAACAAATCTGATGTGATTTTTTTTTTTTTTTAGGTTTAGCAAAAAGAAGTCCCCATCACTGTGGCATTTTAAGCACCTACCAACATCTTGTCACCTGGGAAGGACTGTACTGAGATCAGAACAAAGGTGTAGCTTGATATTGCTGGAAACCAGAACTCCTTCTATAAAAGGACCTTGATGCTTTGCTCTGTGGGAAAATGAAAGCAAAATATTGGGGGCTTGGAGAGTGAGAAAGTGAACAGATTTTCTCAGAATACGAAATATCCCAGTGCTTGCAAGATTTGGCCTAGATAGGGGTTCTTTTTCTGAAGTAAACACCTGAAGCTGCATCTTCACATCCCTGTGAGAATGTCTCAACCTGTGCTACTGGCAATTCTGAGCACTAATCACTCTCCTACTCCAGAGACTGTCTAAACTTGGCCAAAAAGGACAATGTTTTTCTAAAAAATATTGAAATCTTTGTGCAGAGGGGCAGGGACAAAATCATCCTGGGAAATGCTTCAGCAAGTTCTAGTTGTGGGTCTGCAGCCTTTCTGCAAGGGAGCATTTGTGTTGGCAGTAATAGGATTACCTGCACCATTAAAGGTTGCAGGAGCTCTCCCTTGGCAGGTGCAGTAAATGAGGAAAATGATTTTCAGACTATTTGGTTTATAACAGAAGGGCTTAATTATAGCTGCAATGAAGCTGAGCTGCACAGATCATGGTGATCATCATCAGCTCCCAAAAACATAACGTGCTGCATCCAAGGGGTGCTGGAAGCAGCTTTCTCGGGTTCTGAGAAGGAGAGAGAAGGCAGCATCAGCTTACTTCCTCCCCCATCTAAGGAAATTAGGGATAGAAACATTCTAATGGGCTCCCAGTGCATCACACAGGCAGTCAATCCAAGGCAGTTTCACATGGGGTCACACTTCTGCTGAGAGGGGCTGCAGCACTCAGCTGAAAACCATGCAAAGCCTCAGGACACTGAAGAACCACAGCCAAAACCAGGAGATCTGGCTCACTGTTATGGAAGAGGCTGTGGGAAAGAAAAATAATAAATTCCTAGCTAATGGAAGGCATTACTTTTAACTTGTTCTCAATCCCGAGGCTTCAATTTGGGGTGAATTACCCTTCTACCCTCTCAGTCTGAAGAACTTTTTTTTTCCAGTGCATGAAATGTGCAATTTAACTAAGTCTATTTAATATCCCGATTCTAAAAAGCCTCTCTCTTCCATCAGTCCTCTTAAAATCAGTAGTTATTCAATCAAGCAAATATGATGACCCAAAGTACCACAGCTGGTCCAAGATCTAAAAGGAAAAATTTTGCCTAAAGCTCCTGACTATCTGAGATTGATCTTTTTTTAAGACAGCAGTTGTACTTCGGCAATTGGCCAAAGGCAAAACTAATAAATCTAACCTTGAATATATATATAAACATATATTTTCAGGGTTGTTTATTCAGGTATTCATTATATTTGAAACAATGCCAGTATCAACATGGAGCAGTATCTAAGGACATGATCCTGCACAGATCTGAGGATAGTTATAAACTTTGCAAAGTCCATATGAAAAGAAGAAATAGGGATTAACTGTACTGAATACAAGTCTGGATTTGTACTTTCAAAACTAGGTCAGGCTGCCACACAAATCCATCAGAAGAGGAGTAAACCTTGCACAGAACTCTAGGGTAGAATTGTCTGTTATTTCAGGTACTTTTGTCTGCAGAAGAGCTTACTCACAGGCTAATGCTGAAGCATCCAGGCAGCCTGGCAAGGTGGTGATAAGAAATACAGTGGGGAAGACTCCTTTCCTCACAGGGCACCCAAGGCATGTGCAGAGCTGATGTGCTGCAAGCCCTGGAGTCCAGAATATCCCTCACTGATTGCTCTGAACAGCTCACACACAATAACAGGTCTGAGCCTTGCACTTCCCCACGTGTGTCTGTACCAGGGAATGGCTTTCACAGGGAAATTGCCTGCAGCAGAATCCATGGAGTAGAGCACTGCAGATGCCTTTTGCTCACAGATCCTCTCTTTGTGCACACATTTGAAGAAGTGCCATGGAGTTATTCCTCTGTGCACAGTTAAGTGCAAGAACAGTATTTCCTGTGCTGTCCCTGCCAAGGCAGCACACATGCAAAGCTGTCAACAGGACAGGCAACAACAGCTCTGTATGAATTAAAGGAAATGTAAGAGATGCCTTATAAAAGCTACTAACAACTATTAATGACACTACTTAAGGCAGCCCTGTGGCCCAAGGTGCTTGGCAGAACACTTTACATCAAGTGAGTGGGAAGCTTTAAAGCCTGAGCTTTGAATGCTTTGGTACTGGGACTCCAATCACTGCTCACCAAAACAAAGCAGCCCTGTTCACCTAACTCCAAGTGTCCCCACAAAATCACTCTGGACCCCACCTTCCTGACCAGATTCTTTTGATGAGAGAAGGATTGAGGAAGATTAGGCTTCCTTTCCAATTTTTTCAGTGATTCTTGGATTTCAGGGGTAGATTTTTCTATCAGATCCTATCCCAACACAAATGGCAGGGTATTTTTCAGTGAAAACACCCTGAAACTTTTAACAAATCAAAATAGTCTGAATCAAAAGACCCCGGAATAGGAACTCTAATTTAGTTTTTGGGCATCAGGTGATTAGAGGCAATTATTCAGCATAAACAACACTGGATTAAAAGCAAAACAAGCTTACTAAAAATTACTTCTATTTTTCACTTTATTCCATATTCACTTTATTTATGCCCCATCTGCTTCTGATGACTTCATTTCTGCCTCTCAAGATCTGGAGAGATCAGTATTAATTAAAAGAGTCTATAGCAGTTCAAGATTCTAAGACCTAATGCTATGGTATAAAAATATAGACAAATTTAATTCACATTGGTAATGGCAATTACACAAGTGAATTGTTGTATATTTATAGAAGCAGGCTCCACAAAGTCCCAGCTGAAGCCACACTGACAGCAGCCAAGATGGCCTTTATAAAAAACTGGGAGCTGGTGCATTTTGCTGGTTGGTTCCAAGTCTGCCAGCCCTGTCCTGGGGCTACAGCAGCCACCTGCTTCCAAAGGATTTTGAGCAATAGCACACAATTCTAGGTAAATGAGAAACATTTATGAAACTCCATTTTTAGCTTTACAGCTTGTGGTACAGATTACTTTCCAAACTAAAATAAGATAGATGGTAATTAATGCACTGCACTTCAGTGCCCTTCCACAATGTCCATGCTGGCTGCTTCTAGGAAAGGGAGATGGATCACTCAACCCTTCTCTCACATGTGCTTTTCTATAAATCCATTTGAACTGGGCTCAGGGTGGGGTAATCTAATCCAAGTATGGACTTTATTCCTTGCTATCAAGACCCTTCATTTTTGGATACTGCAAAAATTTACAGGCTGTTCCATCCATGAGGAGGAAGCTGGCATTTTTTCCTTAGGGAGTATGTATCTAATTTCAGAGAATATACCTGCTTTACAGCCTCTCACTGAGTCCTGTTCAGACACTCTCTGTTTACTGTTTCCTTAACCTAGATTACTGAAAACACACAAATGTCCTTTGGGAAAGGATTAACACTTTCCCTATTTTCTCACATTTTTCATCTCCACCTAGGTCCATTTATCTATGCTAAGGCCACAGCACATTCAGGATGGGATGGGCTGTTTCTAGCCCATTCTTCTCACAGTGCAGAAATATTATAAACCACATCTGCATCAGGAGACTGGGGGTGCTGCACAACCAACCTGTTCAGGAAGGAAGCCCAAATTATAATGGGGAGTTGATAAACTCTCACAGGGTTGCAGAATTATTAGACCAGGACCTTGACAAGACATGCAGCTGGTGACCCTGGATTCTTCTATTAGCTTTCCCAGAAGACAGACCAAAAGGATGGCAAACTTGCATTTAACACACTGTAGCATGCAGCACAACAGAGCAGCTGTACTCAACACCCTGTAAAACTCACCCCAGAGCCCTGCCTTTAAGAAAGGAGTGAAAAGAAAATAAAAAAGGAGATAGTGCCTTTTGGCCTTTGAAGCATGTTCTCTTCCTTACACAATAACTATGACTGATTCATACATCACGATAGTGTATCTTGCCAGCTCAGGGCTTGGCTTAAGCCTTGTTTAATTTTTTTAATAACATACTTAATATTAGCATCCAGGTGTAAGCAACAGCAAGTAGAAGCTAGCATAGTAATTGTGCTCCTGAATGCAATTTAGGGATTCCTGAGATTAGCACTGTATTGTTCCTAGATGAAACAGCCAAACCCAATAGCACTAGGTTTGATTATTCTCATGAATTCTGCTCTTTCTAATCTTCTTCAGTGCTCTCAGCTTCCATTTAATAAATCATTTTAGACAGGCTCAGCCTTCATGCTCACATAAACTTTATGGAGCGACACATAAAGCAGGCAAAATTTCAGGTTCAGCTTGAGTTTGTTCCTGAACTATGACTGGCTTTCAAATGAAAATGTCTTTACCATACCTAAACTACATTTCTTTCATGCTACAGTTCCAAAGCATGTTCTTGCTCACAAAGGAGCTAATGTGCCTCAGCCTTCCCTGTAACATCAGCAGATCCACAAGTCCTCAGGTTCTGCTTGCAAAAGGAAAGTGACCATATCTGCATAGGCAACACTGGGGTGTTTCAATCTGATTAATGGATTCATAATTTCCTTTCAATAAGAATGTCCAGACATTTCTTTCCTAATTGAGAGACCTGCAGCATCACATTTCAGTCACCTTTTCCAAACATCTCCACAATGACTCTGCCTGTTGCTCTCTTGGAAAGGAAATGCTCAAGATCAGTCTGGCTTCCCAGTTTTGTCATGATGAACCTTCTAGGAGGAGGTGAGAGGTGGATGGCCATCTCCTCATTTCCCCATTCTATTAGGATGGCAGGTTGACATGTATTGAACTGGGCAACAAGACAAATTTTTAATCCTGACCCTGTACCTAAAGTCTGATTGTTGATGACTTGGTCCCTCTAGAGAATGTCACTGACCCTGAGGACAATCAGCATTTTACCAGACTGCACTGTAGGGCATTTCAAAATTAAATTAAATTAAATTAAATAGTTTTAAGGAATGTGATTTTCAGTTGACTGAAAAAGACAGTAAGTTGTATATTTTAAAAATAGCAGAAAAAAACAGGCTTATTCTTACTTACTTCAGAAAGTGGCACTAAAATAGACTAAGGTGAATATAAACTAGAATAATTTATCATGGCCACTCAGATGTAATTTCTATAAAGAAGAAAATACAAATAGTTGAACTTTCAGGTCAAAACATTGCCTTGAAATATCAATAACAATTAACATTTAAATTCATCTCAGTACCTATTGGAATGCATGCTTTTTAGAGCCATAATCAGAAGGCAAACAAACAAACAAAAATCATCATTGTACACAACTATGAAATTTGAGAGTTGCCTTCCTTCTAATCCAAGCTTAAGTAATGTTAAGTAATGTCTGTCCTATTCCTCCTTCAGCCCTAAATAAATAAAACCATAAATAAACAATGAATTATAGTCAAAAAGTGTGAGGGAAAATTACTTTTAACTTCAGTCAAAGATAGTGTATTTTAAAAGCACTATTTCCCACACTTCCTTCATACAAAGACAATAGCCCACAGTGAAGAGGGACAGAGCTCAGAGGATTATTGTATTTAGTAACTGGCATCCAGGAGACTTTATTTGTGTAAAACTGTATTTGTTTTCTAATTAAATCATAATTGTAATATCTTTGATGATTTCCATAGAGTTCATGTCTATCTCACTTCAATTCCACTTTCAAATTTTGAGGATAAATTGATTAATTCCATAACATATATTATTATATGCTTATCAAAAGCAAGCAAGTAGTACCTATCATGATATCCATTAAGAACTAAATATTAACAGGGGAGAAAGGTGCTGGACAAGAAGAATGGACTGTTACTTTGCTTCTCCCACAACCAACACAGTGTGGGTATTAAGCAGCAGGGTTTGGATCTATTTTTGTATTTATTTATGACTTTTGTTTAGCAGAAGACCTAAACTTCCCTACATTCATTAATGTTCTTAAAACATATTTTATATGAGTAATTTCTGTAATCCTTTTGTTCACTTTTCTAGGAGTTATGCAATGTCCAGTGTTTAGGGAGGAATTCTTGTATGAGTTCCTGAATGAGTTTTCAGGCATGAACTGTATTATTCACACAGTCCATACGTTTGCTCTAGAGAGCAAGTCTGGAAACATTTCATTATAATCCTGCACATGCAATTATGTGGTGGGAACTCGATAACACAAAACTGGCAAACAGCCAAAAAATCTTTCTGAGCCAAAAATTTAAAAATTATTAAGATATGAGATACACACTGTTGAGTTCAACATTTTGCTTTCCCTTCCCCAGCTGGGTCCCATCAGGCACTGTTCCCTCACTCCCCCCTTACTCTAAGTCATTTAAAGTCCTTGATATGAGAGAACAGAAACTCCATCCTTTTACCCTGGTAGCTGATCACATTGCTGAAATTTAGAGTGCCAGCTTTGTGAAGTCAACTGTACCTAAAAAGACTGAAGATACATGGTCAACAAGATTAATAAATTCAGAAGTCCACCCAATGGAGAATTTCCAGCTTTCTGCCTTTGCATTATGAAGTGAAAGAGTTCCAGAAAACTGAGGATGTAAAAGGGATGACATCACACAGCAAAATCCCTGTATTGTCACCAACCTGCCTGTCTCATGGCAGTGAGGGTTCACTCTTGAAGAGGCCCTTGTGCCCTTAGGAGGGGTTTGTAAGGACAACTTCATCTTAAAATCCAAGCACTTACATTCTCAAGCTCTGTCCTTTGCTAACCTGAGGCCTTACCCAAAGACCAATGAGCTCTCAGAGTTGCGGCTGACTGACTTCAGAGGGCTTTGGACCAGAAGGTCCTGGAGTATCGACAACAGCTCTTGAAAGGAAACGGAAAAAGTCTGTCTAATTCCACCACATAAAATAAACAGGAACAAAACAGGACAAAAAGGGGAAAAAGGTATTCCAGAGGTACATAGGTGCTCTTTAAATATCTGATAGACTAAAAAACGTGTGAGGGATGAATAACACATACATGCAGAAAAGTTTACAGTGACAAGCACAATGCCACTTAGATTTATCTCCCTGTCAACTGCAGACCCATGTGTACCCACAGAAAAAGTTACCCCGTTTCATTAATTTTTTGAAGAAAATAAAATTAATTGGGATTTCTATCTCCAATATCCACCCAAACTGGATATAGAGGGTGTGACAACTGTCCTGACCCCTTCACTTTCAGAGATTTTTCCAGTTTCTCTGTCTGCCAGAAGCCTTCTCCTGGCAGCAGGGAGGTCACAGCACTGCTCTCAACCCACAGGAAGGCCCTGTGGATTTAGACCAGAAAATGATCATTTTCTGGCCTCTTCAGCTCTCTCTGAACACTGTTTCCCTCAGAAAAATCCACAATCATCTGAAACTTTACCCATGCCCACCAAGAAGCACTTCTGCCACTCAGTCTCGCTGCTGTCTCTGAGACAGCAAAGACAAAATGCTCTGTTACAGCCAGGACTAAGATTCAAGTTCAGGTTTAAATACACTCTTTGCTTTCTGAGTCACTGTCAGGCCCTTGGCACTACCAGCATGTAATTACTGTGGCCGGGTAAACAGAGCAGAGAACTCAGCATATGGGAGTGATTTAAACTGTGTCATTAGCACATGGCAGGGGGCAGGGCTTCACTTGGATTGTTCACACATACCACACAAATTTTTTAAACAAATAAAGAGTTGTGCAGGGAGGAGAGGGGACCCAAATTTTCCATGCTCTCCCTCTCTGGTTTGGAGGGCTGGTTTTTTTTCCCCCCGCAATGTGATACCCAGTCTGTCAGACACTCTGCTCACACTGCCCACGTTTCAGGAAGGTTTTGGCAATGCATAAGCAGCTCTAGAACCCTCCTGTGGACACAGAAACATAACGTGATGCATTTCTTAATAGATGCAGTCACCATTTCACTTGCACTATATTAACCCTTTGTGCCTATGAATTCTTTTCAGAAACAGGTACTGTATTGAGGAGAGCCCCAGGTAGAGGCTGGAAGCACAGACACCTCAATGAGCTGGAGAACACCTTTCCCTTTTTAAAAATTTAATGATGCATTTTTGTGTAGTTGCACAATGAAATGCAGTTCAAAAGAAGTATTTGTCAAAGCTCAAAATGACACACCAAGCCATTAATAAATCTGTGTCCTCAGCTCTCTGCTGGTACATGGTACACTGCAGGCTGCTGTGCTCTGATGCTAGCAGCACTCACCTTAGCTGTGACCTTCCATTCAAGGACAGACATGAAACCAAAAGGAGAGGGGCAGCACTGAAAGAGGGTGACATACATGAAGGTGATTTTATACAGCTTAATCAGACATGATTCTTGATGCAATCTAATTTGTCATTTTTTTTAAATGGTGCTAGTCTGCAATACATATCTAATATGGTTTAAAATTAGTAGTAGTTCATCTATGTTCTTTATTATAGATAGGTAAATAAAATTCCTTCTGTTTGCTTTTAGGCAAAGTTATTCTGCATCAACTTTACTCATGAAAAGACACAAATATTTCTTCACTGGGCTCTCCAACAGTCCCTCAGTGTCCAAGACCCATTGATTTCAGTGGTCCTTTTGAAATATCAGATGTATTATCCTGAAGTATTAAACTGTAGTAAAAATTAAAGGTGATGGCTTTATTCAGATCTGTATCAGGAAAAGCATTAAAACCTTGGGACCTGAGAGGGCCAGGTGTGCCTAGGGAAACACAAGGCAAAGCTGATCTGGAACAGTTGGGGTCTTTTGCTCAGCCCCTTTTTCCTTTAAATCCTTCACTGGGCAGGCAGTGACAGGCCCTGCCTAACAGCAGAAGACGACAATCCCACAAGGATTTGGGGCAGAATAAAAGGAATATCTGGAAATGTATATGTCACCCAGATCTGCAGCATGTAAGAGAATTGATTTACCGTCCCAGCAGCTCACGGAGGAGGAAGAGTTATTGCTCAGACAGGGAACTGGAGCAGAAACAGGAGTGACTTCCTTACAATCCCACAGGAAACACACTATTTAAGCAGACTGCAGCATCACATTCCATTGCCAGGTTAATTTTACAGGAAGATTAGAAGTTTAGGAGCTCCCACAAGTGTTTGCAGCAGCAGCAGCCTAAACCTTGTTCCCACAGTTCTGTCCCAGCTGAAAGACAGGTAAGCATAAAGGATCTGAAGGGACTTCCCAAAGATTCAGGCATGGTCAGCTGTCAAAGCCCACCAGTGAAAATGAAATGTTTTCCAAGATTGCAACAATACACATGGAGTTGGAGCACAAAGAGGACTGAGGGGATTTAGGGTTTGGCAGATACGAAGCAGAGAAGGAGAAATTAATGTATCTGAACAGACCTAATTCCTGATGGATTTTTAAAACTAGAATTCAATCCACATTTCTTAACAGAATTAACATCATCCTACATAGATACACAGATAATACATAAATTTTCCTTCAGTATTAACAGAAGGGAGTTTACCATCAGCTTTCCATCCTCCTCACCATTCCTACCTTAGTATTCCAGGCAGTGTCAGTGAGAAGCCTTCTCCATTTTTAGAAAATATCACCTGAAAAACCCAGAGGGGAAGGAGTTGAGAACACAATGATAGGAAGAGAATGAAGAGCACAGTGGTGCATTTAAAGACTTACTTGTGATCCCCTAGTGCCACCTTTGGTTGAAGCTCACCAAGTACCAACAAGCTTGCAGTCATTCCCAGGAGAGAATGAAGTTTCATTTGCAGGAACACAGTTCTCCTGGATTCGTCATCTTTTTTCAGGAGAAAATCAAACACTGAATTTTTCTACTATAGAGACTGAACTGTATCTCCTATTCCCCTGATATTTCTGAAGTTCCCCCAGAAGTGTTGGCTGGAAGAGGCTCACCTGATTTTTGTGACAGCATTTCCATGCAGCATGGGGAAAAGGTACATGCATGGAACCTGCTTTGAGAGCTTCACTCAGCAATGTCTGAAAAAGGAGAAGAAAGGACCAAAAAACTCTGTTGCTGCTTCAGTGACCAGACATTCCCTGTGGATTTTTCTGTGCTCTAGTCCATCCTTACAGCCACAAGGCTTTTAGCCTGTTGCGAGGGATGTGTTAAAAGCAGAAGATTGGAGATGAGAATTATAAAATACCCTCAGTAGCCTTGCAGCTGGGAGTGACCCTTGCTGAACCAGTGTGAAAAGCAGGGACCTCCAGCATGGCCAAGTGAAATGGTACCTCTCCATCCTTGGCAGGATCTCCCCTGCCTGGGTGCTGCCCTGGGATCCCCACTCAGGGAGGTGACAGAAATACATTCACTGTCTGTGTTTTAGCTGTGGGCTTGGAGCTGCCCCAACTGCTGATCCCTGCTGGCTCTCACAGACCAAACCCTCACAGCACGAAAAATGCTCCAGGAAAGTCAATGGAACAATTTTAGCAGAGTTTCAGCAATTTGCTGTTGCCAAGAATTAGGCCCAGGAGCATAACAAAGACAGTGGTTTAAACCCATTAATAAGAGTGCACTTCCACCACCTCTGCTGTAGTGGTGACTGACTGAAAGCTATTCCAAACACACATGTAGGTGGTCTGCTCCAGGATGCAGAAAGCAGAGAAGAAAGGGAATTGTAAGGAAAAATTAAATAGGTTGATATAGATATACCTATAGATAGGACAAACATGGTACATAAAACATATGCAGATGTGCGTGTGTATATATATATATATATATTTATGCATACTTGCAAATATACCCACCAAATATAGATTGGTATAAATACAGATATGCATACACTTGCAAACACAAGACACAGAGGAGAGGTATACTCTTGTTTCAACAGGATAGAAAAGGCTAAATTATAAAGCAAGCCAAAAGCTTTCTAGTACACAAAAGTTACCCCTTGAAATATCAAGCAAAACAGTCATCAAGAAGCTCATGGATCTGCCAGCTGCTCCTTCAAAGCTTCAAGTGAACAACTGCTGAAAGAGGCCCTTTAGGCTTCCTTCCCTGCTGAGAATCAGACAAACCTCAGGTCTAGAAAGCTTCAGTAGTCAAAACCTTCTTCTGTAGGGGAAGTGTTGCACCACTGAAACAAATGGATTTACTGCACTGCTAGTACAACTGGATATTTAGGGAGAATTCACTTTTTCAGGGCTGTTCTCCACCCCGTGTTGCCAGAAACCAATTTGTGGTTTTTTGCAAGAATAGTCATATTGCACCATGGGGTTTTCCGACGGGGTTAAAGAGTCAAGCAACAGCTCCTCATCTTTCTTCTTCTGATCCTCCTCTTAGCATTTTTAATCCCATAGTGAGGAAGAGGAAGTGGAGCAGAAAAAAGAAGTGTTTTTTTTACTACTAGTATATGGCAGAATGTCATTTGCAGAACGTATTACCTGTAAATTAGCAAAAAATGGGATAGCACTATTCCAGGTATGCCTTTTCACATCCTGACAGAAACAACTTTGCCACCATTTTAGCTCCTGGCAACTTTTCTTTCTATTCCCAGACTGTTGCCCTTTGCTTTCCCTTCTCTGGAGGCAGCAGTTCCATTGTTCCTGGTGCCTCACACAGCTCACATCCACTCACTTCCATCTGTTCTCATTCTTACACAGCATTTCTACAAAATGTATCCTAAAGAAGCCTCAGGGTATTTTACTTGGTGCCCTAGTAATGATGTTCTCTTATGTGAGCACTTGAGAAAGATGACAGGTTGACTCTAATCTACTCCACGCAGGTGCCATTTGAATTTTAATTATCCCCAGCTAAAAATTCTACTTTCAGGCCATCCTTCTTTATATATGAATTTAAGATGACAATTTTCATATGAGGAGATTCATTCCTAGTGACTGTCTATTAGTAGACAGCTAATAGAGACATCTAAGCTAGGATCCTAATCAGCAAAAAGAGCAGGGTATTTATCTCTCTCCAGAGACTGTGAGCAGGGCTCAGTTAAAGGCCTGAAGCTGACTCAGCAGAAGCCAGGCTGTATTCTCTGCTTCTCATTTGCCCAGGAAGAATCCTGCTCAGGAGTTGTCCCCTCAGAAGGAGTTCTTGGGGAAAATGGAGCTCCAAGAGGACACTGCTGCTGTCAGCAGCACAATATGATGGCTGGGATGTCGTGTTTTTAGCTGCAGAGTGACACCTTTATCTCACCATCCTCAAGTTCCCACATTTGTGGGAACAGAGCAGGGAATTCAGAGAAGCACAACCTGCAGTGCCAGTAAAGCCCAGGGTAATTCAGATACCATAAAACATCTTATGTCCCTCAGCCACAGCCAGCCACTCCAAGGCACCTTGCACAGACTGTAGCCCTGCAAAATGTGGTCATATCCAGAGCTGAAATACACTATACTAACTATTGTCTGCTTCAGCTTAGGGAAGAATTTAGGAATTTTTATTTCTTTTTAACTTTATTGTAAAGGTAATGCCATTTCTGTTAATGATTCCAGCACTCTAGTCAGTATTAAGTATCCAGCTGTCACTGCTAGATCCTGTACATGAAATACAAGCAGAAAATTAAACCAGCTTATAATAATTGATATTTCCAGACTATAATCTTGGCATCTCTTTAAATCCATTCAGAATTGTTTGCGACCCGTTGCTGAATATGAATGGGCTGTTTCACCCGTGAAGGATGAGTGCTCAGTTCCTTCCCTGGTTATGAAAGATCCGTAACTCACAAAGGCTGCAAGGCCAGAGCAAGTGGCAAAGATTTGTCTTTTTTTTTCTCCAAGCAAGTCAAAGAATCATAACCACACTTCATGTATGAGACAGTCTATTTGTTCATCTTTGCTATGCTCTTTTAAATTAAGTTTTTTAAAAAGGGACAAAACACTTGCATCAGATAGTAAACAGAAGGCTGGTGCTGGATAATTAGTACTTTGGAGCTTGTTGGATAAGCCAAAAACAATTTTAAAATTTTTTAAATATTGCGTTGCCAGCATTATTTGGGTTTTTCTTTGGGGCATATTTTCACCACAATGAATAACAAAAGTAATACTGAAAGAAATATTTTGTTTGATTAGACATTAAATATATTGTTTCATTTGGCACCATATTTATCACTTAATTTTCTAAAAAACCTTAAATTTCAATCCAACATTCTATTTTAATGACTTGATGTACATAGGATATAAAAACAAATGAAGCTAAGCACAGCAATGTGAATGTCAAAGGACACCTGAGCACTGGCACAATCATGGAAGGGGAAATAAGCACAGGTGTAGAAGCAGAAAAGGACATTGACGCACAAAGTCAGGTTTCATGCTTGAGTTTGAGGCCCTGCTTCCTACCCTGACTCTTTGGGCAGCTCCACCGTGACCCACCACAAAGCACCACACCACCTTACAGGACCTTACCCAGGGATGCTGAGGGATATCCAGCCCCAGTCTGGGATGGAGCACTGTCCTGTCCCCACGGTTCTCTGGGAATTCACAACAGATACACTCTCTGATAGTGCAGACAGCCCCCTGCACAATCACAGCCCTCTGAAAAGAACTGCATGGAAATTCCACCCCTGCAATAAAAATCAGAGGCAGACATTGAATTGTACTTACCAGACACTTCTGACTTTGCATTCTACCCAATAATCCATTTCTGCTGGAAGTATTTGGAACATGTCAAACATCCAAGAGCTGCAAGACACTCAAATTTATTTTGTCACTCTAACAGGTTTCCTCCTCCTCACCAACATCTCTGCTCCAGCCTTTCTCTCCCCAAACTGCTTTGGACCTAAATGCTGAACCCAAAAGATTGAGTGCTGGATTTAAAAATAAATATTATGTCACTCTGCAGAGCTAGAAATGGGAGCCTTTCCCTCCCGTGATTAAATGTTGCCAGCCTCCCCATGGGTTTCAGTGTATTTGTTTCCGGCCCTGAAGATTTCAGGATTGTAAAGTGACATTTTAACTGTTCTTACAGGAAATGCATATTTCTCATACAAACAGGTTTTTAAACCTTGGGGAGCATATCCTGAAAGGGTATCCATGGCTCTTACAGCACAATAAATTGGTTACTGTTAATTGCACTATCAGCTGTACACAACCAAGTCAGCTGCTCCCTTGTCTGGCAGAGACGGGTCCTGGCATTGGAGAACATCACAGGTGATTTCCTTGCAGAGCTTCACAGACAAGTAAGTGTTCCCATAAAATATTAAGGTATTTGTCAAATAGTTTACTTCCCAAATAGTCTATTAGATGTAGCAATGGAATGCAAATTCTTTTGCCAGTAACAACACTGAAAAGAGCATTGGCAAATCCGTAACCTGCATTTCCTCTTTATTATTTCATCTATTATCATTTCATCATTAGTAAATTTGGTAAGCTTTTTCACTTTAAGAGAAGTACCTTTATCTGATTCTTGCTCATTATTAGTTTTAAAATTTAATAATAGGAATAGAAAAACATAAAATTTTCAATTATTAGAATTATTAAATATAAAAATATTAGAAAAATATTTTTACTACATTTTATGCTCAGTACAAGCAGAACATTGGTAGCATAAGCAAAAAGATCTCAGCTCAGCACAGTTTTTCTGTGTGCAACAGAATAAAACTTAGTTTCTTATAGTAAAATAATTTTCTTTATTAAAGGGTTGTGTCCTTTACTGCTGCCAAAGAAAATATCAAATAGATGAACTTTTTCTGCTCTCTTATCCCTGGGCAATAATAATTTGTGTTTCTTTCCTCTACCTAGCTACTGGTTTCCAAATTCTAAACCACTACTCCAGCTAAGTGGAATTCAAACATGCATTACTACAAATAAAATAAAAATGTTTTGCTATAAATCTCTTTCGTCTGCCTTCAGCTTCAAAGGACTTGGAGTTGGACCAGTTTTACCCTCAGTTCCCAGAAGTAATTGAGATCTGTAAGTGCCCTTCAATTCCTATAATGCATTTATATTAAAATTATACTAGATCTCAGGTTGCTCTGTGGAAATGTTTTAGAGCTGACATAACAAACATCAGCCAAGGCAGTAAGCACAATCCATCCTGTTGCTCTCTGCTGCATGCAGCAAAAATGAGAAAAAATATAAACATAAAAGATATAAAAAACATTTCAAAATTCTTTAGGCAACTTTTATGCTTCTACCTACTATTAATATTGTAATTAAAAATTTGTTTGAGCTAGATATTAAGGTTGAATTTTTCCTTTTTTCTGAACCAACTCAGATTGTTAAGCAGAGCTAATTTTCTATTCATAATTACCAAAGAGAAAAAAAAAAAGGCAAAAAAGTCAAGGAACTCAAACATGCCTTGCAAGACATTTTGGGAGTTTTCCCAATTAGTCAAGGATTTTCTCAATATAAACATTTGGCCCTGTCAAAAAGGAGAACAAATGTAGGATTTGTATGTACGTATCACATATAGAACATGAATTTCTGAGGGTCTGTGCCAATATTATTTCAAAAGCCCGCTGAGATTTCTAGGGGAAAAAAAAAATATTTGCATCGTAATTTCTGTATTTATTTCCTTTCTTTATTTCAACATGAATTATAAATAACAATTAAGATTTACAAAACACCTACTTTTATGGAAGGCTCAGTCTCTAATAAAAACTAGAGTCACTCTAGATGCTCACTGTGAAAGCTCCCTATTTATCTCAGTAAAATGTAGTGGAAATGATCATAGGAAAAGGTAATTATTATTTTTACTTTCTTGAAATTATAAACAGGAATGTGTTATTTCCTATGAAATAAAAAACTTTTAAGAATTTTCATTAGTAAAAAACCTCCCAAGATGTAAGCTTGGTAGTGAAACAAGGTGTTCAACATTTACATTCTTCCCTCCAGAATGGATTTCTGAGTAGAATATTTTTCAAAGTTACACCAGATATCAATGATATCAGGCTTAGGTCCTAGAGCTGTAGGCTGCCATGACTTTTACAGAATGAAAATTATTGTTATCTGTATGTACTGGGAAGAATTAAGAGTCTCAATTTACTTCAGGCACTGCTTGCCAGATTTCCAGCATCCAGAGTGTAATATTTTTTAGGTGACACATTTTAAGCTTGTGGGTTTGAAGAAACACATACCTCAGGCAAACAGGCACATAAAGTAGGGCACACCTTTCCATCTCATTAGAGGGCTGTATTTCTGAATCCAAACACGTCTTCCTCCTGTCATGCCTCTTCTTAAGATAAATATTCCAGTCATAGTGAGACAAACACTTCCTAAATGTGATTTTCTTCAAATCAAAGATGGTCCACATTGAAGTTCCAGCTACAAGCAGCACTTCTTTATGAGGATGTTCAATTCTTCAAGAGCCATCTGAGATATGAATGTGATGAACAAATGACAGGAGAAGGTTTTTGTTAGTATATAAACACAATAATTAAGAGTTAACTATGTCTAATTTTCTTCCAAGCATTTCCAGCTGTTTTACTGAAAGAAGCAAAGATGTAAACATGAAAATTTCTTCTGCAGTCTTGTCAGGACTTGGCATTTCTATTTTTCTCCTTACCATTTATGAACAAAATTACATTTGTGAAAAGTAATGAATTAATTTAACACTCAACATCCATATTCTCAAGAGTGAATTCTCTCAGGCACCCTCCCACCACCACATTGACTAACACTGTGTCCAACAGCCCTGAGCAGCCAGTTGGGCTCTTTAATTAGGCACTAAATATCCCTGGATCTGGTTGTGTCGGGATTAGAGGGCTGAGGGTGGACATCCATCCCATCATGTCACACACAGCTTGATGTATGTGCCAGGCTGCTCAGCTGTCACTGAGCTGGAGCTGCACACAGCCCAGCTGGATGAACCCATTCCATGTCAACACTACCAAGCAAACCCATCCTCACTGGTTTGTGCACGGCAATGAGTCTCAGTTCATGTAAGATGTATTTCTTATTTCCTAAGAATGCACATTGCTAATTATCTCAGATCACGTTTTCTGCACTACTTCGCCAAAAGGTCCTTGTCTGAATTGCATCTGTCCCTCATCTTAGCATTGCTTTACTTTTGATTTATATTCACATGATTACTGTTATGATTTTATATACACATATATAAAGCATAAATGTTTTACCAGCATAAACAGCACCATTACATGCTATATTTATTACATGAGACACTCCATAATTGATTGCTAAATGCTACATAGTTAAATTTTCCTTTCCCTGAACAGAATCATGACGTTCAAATATATATTTAAAAATAGAGTGCTGCCAATGGCTTTAAATAAATACCGTACAGCACAAAATACTCATTGCAGGCATCAGCTGCAGTTTACTTTTGTTTAAGGCTGTTTAAGCTTGTTTTTAAAAATACAAGCAGTTTTAAAGGAATTAATCAATTTCCCAAAGGTTGTTTCCATACCAGCCATGACAATGTTAAGCTTAAAACATTTTTAAAGGATTTTACGAGGAAGTTTTATCATTAAAAAAGTAAATTTTGGCTGTTATTGTGATAGTCTGAATATCAGACCCATGTACACAAACACATCAGCTCACAGTGTTCATACATTTAATTTCAATAATCATTCCCTAAATTCTGTACTCTTTTCAGAACAAACAATTGGAAAAACGCAAAGAACTTAATTCATTTTCAAGCTGTAATTTTGCTATCAAAAGGTATTTCTAGACACAAACACAGAAGAGGCTATTTGTGCCTTAATTATTATTAGCATACAGTAAGGTCTCACCTGCTGCTTGTAAGTAGGAACCTGTCACAGTTTGTACAATTGCTAAGGTATACACAGGAGGGAATTTCCATATGATTCAAGCACTTCCTTTCTAAATTCTCTAGTGTATACTCTGTAAATCCCATACTATTGCTCATTAAGGAATGCTGTAGCATTGCCAGAGGTGGTAGCTGTAAGGAAGAATTGTTTATGCAGTGCAGGAAATTAATGTAAAGGTTTCCTAAGAGAATACTCATCACTGGACTTGTTTAGCTTGTTGTAATTATTCTAAAGGGTACTGAAACAAAGGAAGGAAAATGTTTGTTTCATTTTGTTTTGCTTTTCTCTAACAAAAAAGGGGGAGGGATGAGAGTTACATTAATTACTTGAGATATTTGGTATATGAAATTTATTTTCTGAACTGCTGTGCACTTTTTAAAGTTAATTGTGCCATAAATCAAAACTGCATTATACATTTCAAATGTCTGAATATGCTCTGAGTGCAGACTATAAAGGAAGTTTTTCGAAATCTATATGCTGAGCCAGATCTATGAATTGATCCCATTACTCTAAAGATTAGAGTTAGTTAAAGGTATGCTTTTTAGTTTGTCTGCTAGACCTTGTCAGACAAACTAAATATTATGTGTATTGCACAGATCCCAATTAATGCTTCCCAGATATAAAGCAGGATTAGTTTTCAATTGACTGTGCAGATTTTGCATCATCATTTGAGTCCTCTTGCTGAAGGCTGCTGTACAGATGCCTCACTAGAATATATCCAGTATTCTATTCATAATTCCAGTATTCTATTCATAATTCCCTATGAAAATGTGGGGAAGTGCAGGGAAAGAAATCAGGAAACAAGGGATGATTTGCAATCAGGGTGCCTGGCATCTGACACAGCTGAACACCCAAAGCTCACTTGTGGAATTAGCCTGATCATGCAGCATGGGAATTTCCAGCTGGACATCCCAACCATTCTGAACTACTTTAAAATAACTTTCCCTCTTGAGAAGCAGAGATTCAGTCATCAATATTCATTTCTTTCAAAGAAAAAACCCTGTCCTTGTTCCCTGAATGCTCCCCTTTGAAAGAAGAGGGAATATCCTGTCTGAGAGACCCACACCAATCAATGTCCTAATTAGTCAGGATTCTTTCATCGAAAATGATTTTTTACTTTAGAACTGTCATTTCTTTAAAAATCAAAGCTTCTCTACAGAAGTGCATTGCTTTCAAATAATTAAGGTCTGGCACAAATTAACTCAGGCCTGTGATTAGCTGAGGGCCTAATGATTGAGGCACTTCCTGAGGATGTGGAAGATCCTGGTTCCAACCCAGCCTGCCTGATTCAGACCAGGAATTCCAACCCCACAATCCCTCACATCCCCAGCAAATTCTTCCCCTTTTGCTCTGGCAGTCAGTCCCTCCTTTATCAAAGGACATGTCTTTGTACAAATAGAACAACAGCAAAAGCTTTGGGAGATCCATCCCAGCCTGCTGTAAGCAACAGCAGTGCCCTGACTGGGGCATCCATGCAGCCCATGGATGGATATGCAAGGCTGAGACAGCATTCAGCTGCCCAATTAGGGGACTCCAGTGCCATTTCAAACACCTCAGTGTCAGCCATCTCTTCTGCAGCTATGACAGAGTGAACTGCAGGCCTGGAGGATGACCCGTGCCCAAATGAGAGAGTTTAAGGCATCTCTCATGGTTATGTTAATTCAGGTAAATCTCTCTCATGTAAATGGCCAAGCCAAAACTTGAATGTGCACTGCCAAAGTCCTCTGTGAATAAAATGAGTTGGCTGAATATCAGCTGCTCTGAATGAGCCTTCTCTCAAAATCTCAGTTAAAGTCTTTCTCTTAAAATCTCGGTTAAACTTTAGATAGTTTCTTTTTTAACGCCAATAATTTTCTGCCATACAAGAACTGTTGGTCTGCAAAGTTAAGTCTGAGATAAGTGCTCAGGGTATCTCCCAGTGTGCCTTTGTATAGATAAGAAGTGAAGTTAATAGCAACACCCTGTTTTTCAGCATAAGCTACTAAATATTGTCAAGATAATTCTAAGGGAGAAATCAATCCCATACCCTGTGGGTATGTAAGTCTTGCAGTCTACCCAAAACTGAAACACATCTGGTTTACCAAGCCAGGCTGCATGTGTGCACTAATAATAGCTGTGTTTCACTGTCTGACTGGCATCTACACTGTTTTCTCCAGGAGAAAATTACCTAAAACAGCGTGTCCTTGAGAACAAAGCTGCTGCAAGCTCGCTATGGGAATCCTATGGTATAGTTTACTACCATTTGTGTCATTCTATTTAATTTGCTATTTCTTCCTTCCACCATGTGGGTAATAATCACAGCAAATTGATTCCCATGAGTTCCTTGGACAATTAAAGCTATTTGGTTATTGCCACCTGCCTGCTGTTTCCATTAATGCAATTTTCAGGACTTTTTTTTTCCTTCCTGCTTCTCACCCCAGTAAATTCTTTGCCCAGTCTTGACACATTGCTGTGCTGCAATTAGAGTTAAAATGCTATGGAAGACATCTGTCCCTGAATCCAATCAGTCACACTTCCAAATATTGCTTTGTCATATACAAATTTAATTTTGGGAATTCATAAAATTTAGCTTTTTTTTTTTTTAATACACAGTCTAAGGGAAACATACTTCTACTGATATACTATTTTTAATCAGATTATGAATAGCTTGGCTATTATTTCTGTAACCATTTGTGGTTACAATATATTTGTGATATTTACTAAATTGCCTGTTCTAACTTCTCTGTTAAATACACGTATGAGAGAGGAAAATATGTGCTGTATTTATCTTTGCATGTGTTCGTTTTTCCTTTTTGTCATGTCTTTAACCTTTTCTTTCTTAGAATGTTTTGGCTTTGCTCCTCTATTGCTCTAGTTCACTATCAGCCTTTTCAGATCTGCATTCTTAAAATAAGAACTATGCCTTGTGTTGTGATCTCTCTTTCTTTCCAAGATCAAACTGGCCACTGACTTTTGTGGAGAAAAAAGGCAAAAAGCAGGATAAGGTCATGGATCATAGAAGTAACGATGAAAAAGGGAAGAATGAAATGAAAGGTCTCAGTCCCAGTTCTGTCAAGGAAAATTGAAGTTGCGCTTTATACAGCAGCTAGAACAAGAGGGAATCTGAAACTTATTTCAGCTTTTAAAAATGCAGTCAAATAGAACTAGATTTCCTTGTTAACCTTCTTTAACTGCTACAGTCAGATCACAGAATCACAGAATATTCTGAGATGGAAGGCACACACAAGGACCATCAAGTCCAACTCTTGAGTGAAGAGCCTGATGCATTTGCCGTTCATAGCCAGAGCTCCTCACACCAAAGCATCCAGGTTAAGAGGTTGCAGTGGGATAAACACATTGCAGGAGTCATCCTTGCATCAATCTGATCATCACAAATAGCTGATCAACTCACAGACTGATGGACTCACTAACTTCTCACTGAACAAATACGAGCTTATACTGTTCTTCACTTTGCAGGTGGCAATGAGAAAAAAAAAACTATGAAAAATAGCCTTGATTTTACCCATTGCTATTACTCTTTTTTCAGCCAGTCAAGTTTGTACATGAAGATATTTAGACACACAACCTAAGCACAAAGATCCAGTTTGTAATTTGCTAACTTGGACCCAAGTTAGCAAATTACAAACTGAACATGCATGTAGGAAACAAATTGGATCAGCAACAGAGAGAACAGACATGAAGTCAATTCCAGCTCTGTTCCCCAACAAACATTCTAGAAATATGGTGAGCAAAAGAAGCACCAGAAGTCATCAAAAAATCCCTAATTTAGGAACCCAGTTTCTAAAAATTTCCTTTGATTATCTATCTAACGTTCCACTAGATCTTAAACACCAGGGTAGAATTTCCAGCCTTTGCAGGTCATTTAGAAGCTTAAGGGATTGTTAAACCAATCGTTTAAAATGACATTTTCATTGTACAAATATTTGTCTATTAAATAGGCTGTATGGCACAGGACCTGATCAGCCTTGGCAGTATTACAGGTTCTTCATACACTGCAAACCCCACTGTTTCCTCATAAAGCTGTCAAGCCTTGCTTTAATGAAACATTTATAAACTCAATGATATTAGCCATGTCTTGGCAAGTTAATTCATTTTGGTTTTTTCCTGTTGAGTTTCTCCTATTAGGACTTTTATCAATTTATCATTTTAGGAGCACCACAGCAGATCTCCTGCTGGCACTGGAATACAAAATTGAAGAATAAGTTTGATTTCCAAACAGTCAAAATATTCAGATATGTAAAACAACCTCTTGATCGACCATTATTATTTTAATTTACAGACAATGAAAAATTAGGAAGCTTTATTAAGAACTATCTCCAAATTGACCCTAAACCTCTTTTTGAGACTTCTTACTGTCCCATGAATTGCTCTCTGTGCTACATAGTTTATAATTAGAGCCAAGGGATTTCACCTGTCATGCACATCACAGTGTCAGGGCCTGAATGATGCAGGAGATAAGAAGGTATTTCATAGAATGGTTTCAGCTGGACAAGACCTCTGAGATCACTGAGTCCAACCATTCCTCCATTCCCTGCTGAGCCCATCTCTAAACAACATCCCCAAGTGCCACATCCACACATCTTTTAAACACCTCCAGGAATGGCAGCTTGACCACAGCCCTGGGCAGCTCTTTCCAGTGCCTCACAACCCTCCCTGTGAAGACGTTTCCCCAATATCCAACACAAACTCCCCCGGCACAGCTTCTTCACAGAGTCCTATCTCTTCTCACCTGGGAGGAAATCAACCCCCACTGCTCTATACCTGCTTGTATTTGCAGGAAACAGTGGAAACATGAATTGAAGCAACCAAGTTTTTTCATTAGAAAAATGTAAATACACAATGTTTTCAAGTGTACAATGAAAACCTGAACATTTGTCCACTGAATTTATGATGAATGCATTAAATTTCCTTAAAGATTCTGAACAGACACATTTAAACGTATGAGGTAAACAATCAGTCTGTTCCCAGAAGAATTTGTAAGAGAAGTGAAAAGCCACAAACAACCCAATGCATTAATTCTGTCAAGGTATTTACCCAGTTCCATTTACAATTCTAGTTCAGTTTAATTGTCTCCATAGAGAGTTTTGAACTAAAGAGAGATTTTTTTTGTCCAAAAAGGAGTTTGCATATAATCACACTGGACTTTTTTTTCTTTCTCCTCTTTTTTTTTCTGTTGGCCCATATGAACAAATAACAACTACTCCACACAGAACAAAAAGAAGACAGAGAAAGGAAAACAAAATGGGGCAACCTGTGTGCTCCAATGCTGCAGGTATCAGGGAAGAGGGCCATAACCAGCAGTGAGGTTCAGAGAGAAAGCTGCTAGAACTGATCTTATTTTTCTGCCAGAAGCATGACTGAGTGAAGGAAAAAAAAAAAAACAGAGTTAGCAATAAACCTTCCCTCATTTTCCACTACCCTTCAGGAGATTACTTTGATGGGAATTAGAAAGCCCCCTGCAGGAAACTCTTTAGTTCTTGTTAAGTCTTTGCACAGCATGTTTGTTGGAATGGAAAGCTTGTGTTTGATGCTGTTCATCACTGTTGCTGCTGATTTTCTGAAGTTAGGAGACATCAGTCTGTTTGCGCCCCTTTTGAGAGCTGCCAACGTGAAGATTTCACATGAGTTCCAAGCTTCTGGCTGCTGTGTTACAGCACATCCCCTTAGGCAAGCCTTCATGCCAGGCTGAACAAGTTTCACATATCAAATGCACATTTAAGGATCTTCAGTAGGTGAAACTGCTCTTCCTCAAAGTGATAGCATGTGCTTGTGCTAACATTGGTCTAATTGCATTTCTAGATTGTGTTTGAAAATCATCAAGGAAATCTTTTCCCCTTTTGGGCAAACTATTACAGTTTCTGCACCCAAAGGGGAATTCTTGCCCTCCAACAGAGGCAGGATAGGTTTGTGGATTGCTCTTTATTTGGGCTTTTTACTATTTCCAGGGTCTACAAAACATATGTGTGTGGGTACTCCTGTTACACAGAATAATAATTTGCTACTATAATAGAGCGCTTCACTAAAAATTCAGAGGCACTTCACATTCTTTTCTCCTCTTTTATTTAACAGTTCATCAGGGTTTTGCTCCCCTAAAATTTGCTGAGGTAGAAGCATAAACCAAGAATGCACTCTGCAATTCCCTGCCTTTTTCAGTAAATGACACTTTCTCCTGCTGGAGGCATAACTGTGTTTACCTTTTAGTTCTTCCCTCCAACCTTTGCTGTGTGGAGTCAACAGAGTTTTGTTCCCTGACCTCTTCTCCTTTTGCTCTGTGGTTGTAAGTGTGTTCAAACAAAATCAGTCTCCCTAAGACTGTCATTACAAAACCAACCTTTGCCTCTTTGCTACTTTTCCCTCCTTTCACACTTCTGAAAATTACAGAGAGCTGATAAAGTCTGAATCGCTTTCATCACTTATCAGAGGTTAAAAAAATGCACGCTTAATAAGGCTTCACCACCTCCCTTGGTTTCCTATTTCGCTCCCTTTACCCAAGCTGCCTTTGTATTAAGAGAAAAACTGCTCTAAACCTGTCCTTTATGTCTACCAGATCCTATTATGTACACACACAAGGGCAGAACTTCAGTGAATCTGGATCTCTTCCCTTCCTGTCAGGGTCTGCTCTACTGTGGTTACCAAATTTGGTAGCCTATCATTGTACACAAAGGCACAGGAGTGATTTCCAGCTGGGAAGGGCTTAGCACATCCCCTCCTGGCACAGGCAGAGGAAGGAAGGCTTTTCTCCAGCACACCTTTGTGAAGGCTTTGCCTGCAAGGCCCCAGAGTCCTGGCTGCACATGGAGTTAATTAGCGCTGTGACATCTGCACCATGTCCAGCCACTGTCCTGACAGCAACATGTGAGCAAAACCCTCTAAACACCACCAGTGCCTTCAGCTCCCATGCCAAGGAAAATCTGGCTCTCCTCATGGCTAGTGGCAGATTTTCCCATCCCTTAACCTTTCCTGTGGATGAATTCATACAGCATACCCTGTTAACAGATCAGCTTTCATCTCTCTGCTCATCCCTGCTCACAGGCACAGCAATTTCTCTTTTAGCAGCTGTGAATTCAGCACCTCTTTGATCCACAGTCATCCTTAGCACCTAAATGTTAAGTGGCATTAAGAGTTTGAGTCAAAAGCATCAGTTTTCAGTGGTTTTGTGACCAGCATGTCTCAGGTGTTCAATATTTTTCTGCAGAGGATTTTTAGGTCATGGATTCCTCTTCCTACTGGTTCTGATCAACTGGAAAAAAAAACCAAACCAGGACCTGATTTATTGTGTAGGTGGAGGTTACTGTGATTCACCAGATCTATTTATCTGATCAGTCCTTTTTTTTGTGTATGCCTGGGAAATAAAAGCATTTGTGATCAGATAGGTATTACCACCATTATTTATATTTACACAAATAGAATGCTACACACAACACCACAGACCCCCCATGGACACACACTGAATTCACACACATTTTCCACACATTTCTATTGGCTCTGCTTGAGACCACATATTAAAACCCACCAATCTTCCCAGTAGACTGATGAAAGCCTCAGTAAAAACAGCTGCATTTCACATGTGGTTTAACTTAATGTCTCATCCTGAATGTTTAACTCTAGCTGGTAATGCTACTTTTTAATTTTCACAGTCCTCTTTATCTTCACATTAAAAGCAAGGCATTCAGCCTTGAAAAGCACAGGAGAATACAATGAGACTGGTAGCACTTCATTTCTGCAGTGTCCAAAATCACTTTTTTATTGCAAGGAACATGAAGAGAAATTCATGTTTGATAACCTGTGAGCACATAAACCAGTTGCATAGCACAGTTAAACAATGTAAACAAACACCAATCTGTCCACACAGGATTGCCTTTCATAAAAATGAAGCATTACTAAAAGTAGGTAGCATTGCATGGGTTTTTTTCAGCTTGAGTCTAGTATTAAAAAAAAAAAAATGTAAAATGCATTTCTCCTCCTGGCTGGGCCTGAAAATAAAAGCTAGAAAACTATTTACTAGAAGCTGGACCATGCCTTAAAACCAACAGATATGGATAAATTAGAGGGACCCTTGGGTGGGTAGCAAGGGACTCTTAGTTTAGAAGACCCTTCTTTTTGTCCCCTGAACCTGGGATAAGATTAAAGATCAGTAATAAACTTACACAAGCAAGGCCACAGTCAGTCATGTGTCTGTCCCTCCTGCCTGAATGACTGTCCCAGATACAGACATCAACGCCACCTCTCCTTTTTCCTGGAAATACACCTCAAGCCAGGGAGGCCTCTGCAGGTGACTTCAGTGCAAGCTGTGCCAGAATCCCATGGCTTGAAAGGTCACAACTTGGAGATGGCACAGGTTTGTGTCTATGGTAATACATGACACACTTTGCCTTGGCCTTCACTTTGAGTAAATCAATGAGATCAGAGGGAAGATATCACCTTCTGGAACATGCTAATTGTTAAGACTATATGACACTGCTGAACAGGCTCTCAGGACAATCCATCCTTCATCAAAATCAGTGGCAAAAGTCCCTCTGACAGGATTATTGACTCCAGTTTCTTCAGCTCTAAGACAATAAGAACTTCAAGCGCTTCACAGAAAGCCTTCCTACTCTCTTTTTAGGAGGAGGAATAGAAACCATCAAATTCCTTTTGTGATTCCTGCTATTTTCTCTTCAATCTGAAATGACAGGCCTTATCACTTGGGAGGTTCACTTTGCAGGGAGCACTATGTGCCCATTACACCTAATGCTTAAGAGCTTTTCATTTCAAGATTCTGCAAAATGGTTTTTCCCTAATATTGCTAAGAACAACAGCAAATCATAAATGCCTGGACTGTGTGCCGATGAGAGGATGCAGAATAAGAGGATAAGAAAGCAGTTTGCAGCAGAAGGTAGTGACACCAGCTCACAGCACTCAAGTGAAAGACATTCCACAGAGCAGAGCCCAGCTCAGACAATTAACAAAAATAGATTTCATTGCACATTTCTCTATGGCAAACATAACATTGGCACACGTTGTTACTGGAGGTTTTCTATCCTGCTGTTCATCTTACAGGAGTGGTTCACAAATCCTAAACAAAGAAGCAGCTCTGAAGTCAACATTGTACAAACTGATAACAAGCAGCAAGCAGATAGCCAGAGCACAGAGAAAGACTCATTTGGAACTTTTCTATAACAGCCACACTGAGTAGGGAGTGATGCCCATCCACTGAGGTTTGGTTCTTTACCCTTTCTCATGAACTGGTGTGAGCCATACCAGCAAAACCTCATCTGCTGGGGCACACTGTGCACCTCCTGGAAAACTCTGGAGCTGCAGGGATTCAGGGAGCCTCTTGCAGTGCATCCTGAGCCACTCTCAAGAGAAAGCAGGATTCCTCATTCATTTTCACTCATTACCTGGGCAGCACAGGTGTCCCAGTGACTGTCCATCTGAAAAGACTCCAGGCATTGAAGGAGGGAAGGGCAGGAGAATTGGACAGTGTTTTCCCAGGACACCCCATAAGCTCCTGCAGTTACAGCTAGGCAATTTCTTGGTAAAGTGCCAACTGCCTTTGACAGCCTCAAAGGTTTTTTATTCCATTAATTTGCCTAATTGTTTTTGAATGCACTGTAATTAATAGAGGGAATGGACAACAGGATTGGCAAAAGGTCACTGCTGACAACTGCCTGAATCCTTGGTGGGCAAAAGAAAAGAATTTAAGAACATTTTTCTCTCTGTCCCCGCTCCCCATGTGAAAGAATGGATTAGGTCAGGCTCACTGCATCTTCTCCTCTCTTCCTGTGAAGGTGCATAATAACTAAAGGCAGTCAACCTTAAAGCCCAGCAAAAGGCCATGTCTGATTCTCAGCTGATGCATACTTATGCATACTAAAACTAACTCCTGTGGAATTATACAAAGATTGAACCATCCTCATCCCAAGGTCAGAGTTGCCAGCCAGTACCATCAAACCATGAAACCCAATTCCCTGGAAAATAGGACAGATCACCCCCTAGACTGTTAAAATTTACTGATGTTTCAACAGCAAACAAAGTGGCAAAGAACAAAGGGGAAAAGGAAAGAAGTGATGTGACTAAGTGCTCCCAGCGGACCTCTGCAAGTAAAAGAAGAAAGGCAAAAAGAGCAAGAGGTCACTAAAGTGCATGTGATTAACATAATCAGTGTAAGACTGGTGTCAGCAAATTAAAAATAGTCCATAACCCCAGGAAAATGTGCTCAGGGCAATTCCAGAAAGAGCCACAAGGTATGAGATGTGAGACTTTGGGATGAAGCTCAGGCAACATAACTTGTGGTAACTGGAGAATGTGTGCAAACAAGGTATGGACAAATCCTTCAGCTGGGTTTCAGTCATTAGTAGTCAAACTAAGCATTTAACAGATATTTACGGTATGCAGAGGTACATTCTAAGGACATTCAAAGCCATTCCCTCTCCCATCACCTTTCCTGCACACTTCCAGTGACAACAGGACTCATCCCTGGACATGGTTCCCCCGGGGAGCTCTTGAAGCACAGAGACTGAATTCCCACTTCAGTGGGAGAAGGGCTGGATTCTCTCAATCCTTCAGGCATTCAGTGAAGCAAAGCTTTGGCATGAAGAGCAATTCCAGGCTTGGAAATAAGGTAAATTTTTTACCAACATACAGGAGCACACAGATATATCATGTGAAGTAATGTTCACCATTCAAAACTTTTGGAATCAAGCAGGATTGTTGACTGGGTTATTTTCCTTTCTTACCTGTTTCTACCTACCTGCTATTAAGGTATCTGAGGAACACTCTAGTATGTTTTGGGTTTTTTCAAAGTCTTCAAAGCATTTACTTTGTAAACTAGAGTTACTATAATATTTTAAAATTTTATTAACCTCTGCAATATCAATTAATTACATTATACTTCAAAATATGCTTCTGTTCTTTGAAATGAATCCTTGAAAATTACCAAAAAGAAATCCTTCAGAAAAATTTAACCTCTGCAGAAATCAATTACAAAAACAAATTCTAGGGATGGTATGTGAAACAACCCAATCTCTGGTGCTATTCTCCCTCATCCTTCCTTAGGTAGCAAATCAAAAATCTTTGTGCAAGAGGAAAACAAGTTATTGGATACCTTCAAAGAACTATTAAAGATCAGGGGTCACTGAAAGGACATTTTCAGATGACTTCATATTTTTTAAAACCTGGAAATAGGAAAATTTTTGCATCCAACAGGAAAGAAGCATCAGGGCATTTTGATTTGGCTTCATTGCATTTCAGCTGTGGGACTGACTCGACCTGCACACCCTCTGTGTGTTGGTTCAGGAGCCCCCTGAGCTCAGGGCTGAGCCCCAGGTCCTGCCTGCTCTTGAGTTCAGGAATATCTCCATTAAATTTGGATCCATCACATGCCTGGTCCTGACAGGGCAAAGATGGATCCAGCTGAGAAGCCAGAGTCACTGACTGACCCCTGGAACTTATGAGCTGCACAGGAAGACGTAAAATCACCTCTGAAGGCTGTTGGCTTGGTTTACCATATTAAAAATAAATTAAATTAGCAGCTCAATAAACTCAGTTGTAAGCTGCAGTTGTTAAGCAATTCTTGCCATGGGGCAGCAGCCTGAGGGAAACGCAGCCAAACAGGGCTTCAGCACTCTTCACTGAATCCTTGGCACACAGGAAACAGGGGAGATGCTCCCTGCACAAGGAATGCCACTTCCTTCTATCTACTTTACTCCATAACAAGGGCAGAGAACACCGTCCTCATTCTTTGCAAGTCTGTCAACCCCCTAAAACTTCACATCTGCATTTTCAGTTGTTTCCTATTCAAAATGTAGTTCCTTAATATTGGAGGAGTGCTACTTACGATTTTTTTATTGTTTTCACCTGAAAGTCATCTTTTTCCTTCAGTCACAGAGAAAAGCTTCTATTCCACCTTGTAATACATCCCTAACCAGTTAATAAACCACAAAAAAGAAAACCCAAACATACAGCCCTGAACCACAGCGTTTTAGATTTCTGAATTTCCCAGCACAAGGAAATAAGCCAGTCCTTGTTGCAGTCTCAGAGGCAAAGTACAGGAGACAGAGGTGTAAAAGAGAGACTGGTTCCTGTATTCTCCTGACTTTGGAACCAAAGAGGACGAGTCCTGTTCTGCCAGGGAGCCCATGCCAGGGGGGCACCATGCCTGGCACAGCTCCTGCTCCCAGCTGGGCACGAGCTGCTTCCTCCCATCTCCCTGCACAGCAAAGACGACCAACAACTCCCTCCCACTTTGCATATTCCAATCTAGCATTTCAAACAGAGCCCTTTGCTTTTTATCCTAAAGTGGTACTTGTTAAAGGAGCTGTGACCACTCAGGCTATTTCCTCTGAGGATGATAACGCTGCTGCAGAAGCTTCATTATTATGCTAATGGAGCACAGGCTGAGCAGCTTTCATAACTGCCACATTAAATCATCCACCAAGGGGAGGCCTCGAGAGCCATTTACATTGCACTGGATGCATATTAATGAAGCCAGGAGCAGCAGAATTGTTTTCGAAGCAAATAGTCAGGTAAGATGGGAAAAAAAAAAGAGAAAAGACATCATATTGTACATTGGGGAAACTAGAGATGGGTAAACTTCACAAAGGCTCAATCTTGAGGCTCAGTTCTGCTGTGTGTAATTAGGACTGGACACCATAAGCAAGCAGAAGCCTGCAGCAGCCCAGTTTTGATGGAGGTCTCTGTGACAGACTGCAATGGCTGCACGGGGTCCCTGCTGCACAGCACAGCCTCCCTGGCAGACAAACACACAGAAATGCACATCTTTCCCCCTCCTGTCCTCCTCGTGCCCTGGCTCCCTCCCTCTTGCCCCAGGACAGCCCCTTGTGCTGCACCTAAAGCAGATAATGCTACCACAAAATGAGATAAATACCTAACAACGTGCCTTCAGAGGAATTCAGACACATCCATCAAGACCAAGGACATAAAAGCAAACAAGTGACATTTAGAGTGATCTTGGGCTGACAGCTGAATATAGATATACTTTTTCTAAAAGATAAACCATGGGGAAGTCACCACAGATGAAGGGGGATGATACAGAGAGGTTAGGTGGAAGAAAGGGCAGGAGCAATAATCACAGCAGCCCACCTGCCCACACAGTGCCACGCTGCTTTATTTCACATGTGCTCCAGAAAATGTCTATTGTCAAGAGGCAGTTTAAGGGCAGAGCAGTGTCATTATTGACAGGAACTGGGAGCTTTTCCCATTCATATGAGAAAATTGCATAAAGGAGAGAGTTCTAAGGAAAATAAGGATGATGTTGGCATTGTTATTGAAGCAAAGTCAGGACCTCTTTATCAGATAACAGGTTTGTTTAGACAGATAGACATATTTTTAAATGATTTATAGGTGAATATTAGTGCACTGTGGAAAGAAAACACACTTTAGAAACCTGGCATCCCAGAAAGTGTTTGATTTTATGATTCAAGCCATGCACTCTCTTCCATCACCATGTTCTGTAATATCAACAATCCACTTCCCTATCTTGCTCCTGCTACTCTCCTTCATGGACATCTCCCCTGCAGACCCAAACAATGCTTGACAGCAATCCTTCATGTCCTCAGGCATCACCTGCTAGTGCTCTCTCCTTCCCCACACCTCTTGACTCCAAAGGGATCTGATAAGAGAAAGCCAATGGTTAAAAAAGCAATAACTCACCTGGAGCCAGTAAATAATGACTTTGCTTTGTGCTTAAGAAGCATTTATCCACAAACTCATTTTAAACCCAAAAACACATCATCATTAAAATATGCAATTTCATTATGAATCAAGAAACTACTTGCACACTATCACTGCAAATGCCACAGTGAACCTTGCACATTACATTTGTGCAAAAATTTGGCAAACAGTCACACAACCTTCCAAGTAAGCCTTTGCAAGCCTTTACCTCTAGAATCAGGAAAGTTTGCAATAGCTTTCTCCATCTTATGAGAAAAGAATAACTGGGGATAGCATGGGCCTCCAGAATAACAACGCCTGCCAAAGGGAAAAGCTGTGGAGCAACTCAGGTCAGTGCTGAAGGAAAGCAGACACTGCTGCAAGATGGCTCACCCCATCTACCCCAGCCTAAAGAAATTATTCTCCACTTCAGCTTTTAATTGACTTTTGAAGATGCATAAATTGACTTTTGAAGCAATTCCCAAGTCTTGTTTTCCAGTAATTGAAAAATGTTTCCTGGCCCAGTGATTTCTTTTGACAACACCTCACTAAACAACTAATGCTCTCATGATAACTGTCCTCCCTACTGCAAGCAGCAAAGTTTGTTTGCCATTTTGAGACTTTTCCTCCAAATACTGCATTTTCTATCTCAGTTGTGTTGCCAGTAAATGGTACGATATCAAAAATAAGCTGGCACGTATAAAAGTTGTAATGCCCACCATTCATGTCTCCTCACATATTCCAAAATAGCTAACTTTAGAGATAATACAAAGTTATCCTTGAAAAGGAAAGAAAATGTTTATGAGTATCTTGAAATTCAACAAGTAATATTAATCTGATAATAGATACATGACAGAACCTCATAAAACAATTACATAAATACTCCCATAAACAAAGGCAATATAATGGATATAAGTATAAAAATAGATTTTTGTACTTCTAAAATATACCAGCAAAACAAGAAATGTTTTGAGTGACTGCCAAAGAGCTTAGTTTAGCAAATGGATAAAATATGTAACATTTTCAGTATCTAATCACAAATCAAGTACACAGCTTAATTTGCTTCTTGCCTACTTCAATTAGCTGTTCAGCTTCCAAAGCTTTGGGATACAGACTGATTTCTTGTGTATGTTTATGTAGCATCCCTCAACAGCACCACAGGGCTCAGTCCCTCATGAGATCTTTGCATAGGGCTCCTCTGCCATTATTGCTGCTGTAAAGACCATTTCAGGGATGTGCATGGAGCCTCGCAAAAAGCACAGGACGCTTGCATACCTTGCATGTGTTATGAGCAATAATTCCACAGGTTCATTTACTTTCATTATCATAAGCAAGGAAAGTATGTGCTAGAAATGTGTTTGTTTGGAAGTTCCACAAAGGGGTTGGTTTGTGTTGCAAGCAAATTAATGAAACTTAACCTTTTAAATATGAACAGATGGTGGAAGAAAAAGAAATTCCATTAGCTAATAAGATAAAAAGTGTACTCAACAAGGTAAAGTTCATAGTCAAGAATCTAGTCTTGTACACACACAGAGATCAGGAGATACCTGACAGCTCTGCATGGTTTTGATTTGTACAAAAGCCCCACAAGTCTTCATTCCTAATCTCTGAAAGCCTGACATTAAATTAAACTTATATATGTGGTTTTGCTGAGGGCAGGATGAGGATGGAATTACTCTATATATTTGCTAAATATTATCAACAGAGGCAACATTTTCCATTGCTAATACCCACAGATTCCACTTCATTGCTTGTCTGTGAATCACAAGCTCCTAAACCACTGTCTGTCTATTCCATTTTAAGCACTATTTTATCCAAACCATTTAATGCCAGCTAGATCCCTGCAGTGTGCTGGTTTTGCCCTGTTTCATTCCTGTGTCTGCTTTAGAAATGGTTTCTGGTCTTTCATTTCCCCAGGGCTGCTCTACACCCTATTACTGTGTGTTCCTGAAGGGATTTTTCTAGAAGGTTCTGAGGGGTTTCAGTGCTGCCACTGCAGAGCTGCTCTCTCAAGCACCACAGGCACTGGGGTTGGCTCTGACAGCTGGAATGCCATTGGGGGAATCAGGAGGGGGTCCCAGTTTCATCCAGGGATGGAAGGGATGCAGCAGTGCATCAGATGTGCCTGGGGGACCAGCACTGCAACCAGCCCATCCAAATGGCCACTGAAGGGCAAGACTGCACCATGGCTGGCTCCTGCTTTTCCTTCTGGAGACTACACAAAACCAGAAAGGTCAAAATGCCCTCTGGAAGCATCTTCTGATTCTCAGATAGATTCATCACTCAGTGGCTAAGAATTTTTTTTAAAAGATCTCTTTCCTTCATTTCAGAATAACTGCCTAATCTCTCCCACAGTGTAGATGATACTTTTGGAGCTCCAACCTCCATAAGAGTTGATGTTCTGGCAATCAGCCATCCTTACTTCTCTCTGGCAGGCAAGAGAGGATAAACCTTCTCTTCCAGGCTGGGGACACCAGCCATCAGAGGCACCAGTGACACCAGACAGAGACCCTTTGGAGCTGAAATTCTGCAAGCTGCTCTCCTCTGACAGGCTGCTAGGAATGCCACAGGCAGGCAGACAGCCTAGCAGAGGGAATTTGCTCCCCCCTTTCTTTCTTATCATCTGTAGCTCAAAGCCATCAACTAGACGCGTTGAGAAAAATATATAGCCTGTGTTTGTCTTAAAATACAGCACTTCTCATAGCTCTACAGTTCATTACTTCCAGTCAGAACATTTTTTAAAATGATGCAGTTCAAATTGCATATGTTGCCATGTATTGATAATTAATCATCAAATCATCTGGCACCTACAACGTGAGGTAACACGTTTACAATTTTCAAAGAAAAACCTCTTTCTTAATGGACAGAGCAAAACATACACCCAGCTTGGAGGAATATGCACATGTCAAACACTTCCCAATTTTGAAAAGAGAGTTAATTCTTTGCAGGGACAGCTTAATACAATAGACCTGGAGTGCACAGACCTGGACCTCTGCCAACACCTGTCTGTTCAGCAATTTCATCCACTTTAATAAGCTGCTGCTCTCTGGATCTCAATTAACCAGACAAGCTGGTGCAATTGTAGAGAACTCAAAAATAAGAGAGAGAAGATTTCACAGATTCTCCATCTGTAGGCCTTCTGCAAGCATGACACATACAAATAGAACCCAATATTGTAGGTGACATCCTTAAAATTATGAATTACTGTGAGGCAATGAGAACTGGTAGAGAAACATCAGCATGAGGCCCCAGAACAAATGTTATTTTTCATGGCTTACTTCAATCATTGTCATCAGAAGTCAGCATCTCTACCAAGCACCTCATTGGTACCACAGAACCCCAGGTCTGCCAGGCCTGCAAACTGCTCCATGAATTAACCCCAGCTCCAAGCAGGCAGAGGGTTCACCAGCATGAATCTAATTACAGGATGGAAGACCACATTTATACAATGACAATATAACTATCAGAATAGAAATACATCAAAATGCCTTAACAGCACGTTAAATCATGAGAACCTAATGTTTGCTTTGTAAGAGTCTCACAGGATTTAAAAGGAATGGAACCAATAGACTCCTAAAGAAATTAAGTAAATATCCCACAGTGCAATTGTATTCTTCCCACATATAAGCCAACCTTACTAAGGAAATCCAAAGCAGGGAAAAAACTTTGCAGTAAACGACTTTTGCTTATACATATAACCCAGAGATTCCTACTAAATACCATTTGACTGCTCACATGCACTTTTATTTTTTAATCATGGCATAAAATGCTGCTACTCTGCCCCATAAAACAGCCTGGTTTTTACTACAGTCATTATCTATCTGGTCTGTTGGGACTGGATGCCTTTAGGATGGGATATTCAGGGGAGTTTTATCCATAGACAGCCACAAACCATAATAGACAGCTGCAAGTGGGAAGCACTACCAATGGGCAAAGTAAGCATCAAGGCTAAACCAGAAAACAGAGAGGGCAAGATAAAATATTTGCCGATTTTATACCTCAGTACATCACCATTCAATAGGTCTATTCATAGCCCAAATTTTAGTTCTCTAATACAAAGTAGATATTGAAAACACAATAGATACATGAAACACAAATTTGTAATTTACACAATAATATAAATTGGTTTTCAGTAACTAGCCCACTTTAGATCTTGGCTCAGAATTTACATTTATGTCCTAAGGAGATGGATATGAAAATTCAGTCTGAGGAAGGAATTGAGCATTAAAATTTCAAGCCAGCACAAATAAAATTAAGCATTAGTTTTTAAGTGACTGACTGTGTCCCTTGATGGAAACCAGGGTCAAACACTTTTTCAGGCAGTGAAGATCCCCATCCTCAGATTTGTACAAGCTTTAAGATCCTAAAATACAAGGAGCAGAAGTACATAAAGAGAGGTGAACTTTTGTAAATAAGAGTAGTATATTAATCCTCTCTTATGGCTTTACCACTATCCCTAAACATATTGAAAAAAGCAGTTTTTCTTCACTTTCCCCCCCATTTCTTTCCCAGTGTTAGAAGTGCAGCAATTCATGCATCCTGCCAATGGAATAACTCCTAGATAGATGAAAAATCATGAGCTTCCCAATTATCTCCTTCTGCTTGATCTTTGGACTGTTTCCCATTAAATACAGCCCTGTCAACATGAGCACAGCACAGCCATGCAATTCTCACCCCATCCCATGGGGGCCCATCATGTCAGATTATCACACTCAAGACGTGGCATAACCTGATTCACATTGCACATCTTCACTGGCAGCCTGAGGCCAGGGTAAAATAAATTGCATCAGTGTTATCTGTGGGATCAATTGATTGCAGGGTCTAATATGACTAAAGTCCAGGAGAATATGGGAATGCTCCAGACACAGGGCAATTCTTTGAAATCAATGATTGCTAGAAAGGTTGATAACTGGGGGCTTTAGGCTATTAATGCCAGCTGGTCATTAAGTCCACACAAATTGTTATAGCTTTTATAACCTTTTCTTATCTAGAGAAAACAATTAAACATTTTAATTACATTACAGGGATGACAGAAGATAATTGGAGTTACCAGGAAATTATGTAGTCCTGTTAATGTGAGTTACTATGTCATTTCCATTGCTTACAAATGTACTTGCCATCCAGATAAAGTAAAACTAAACTAATATTTAAACCACAAAAATGGAAGAACACAAAATAAGTGACCCAAAGCCAAATGAATTATCACATTAAGCTGATATTGTATAATCTTTGAGCTATTGTCGTGGACACAAGATATAGTGATGGAGACTGAGTTGAAAAAGTACAGTTGTCACCTGCAGAAAGAAATTACTTTTCATACCTACTCTTATTTTAAAATTGTTAAGTACATAGAATCCAAATTTCTATGCTTTTATAGTTTCTGTGAACTATCCTGCATCTTTTACTTAAAAAAAATAGTGCCATCAATAGAGGATAACCTGCCAAAAGTTGCTCCTTGTACTATTCCATAAAGTCTTGGCCCCTTTAGATCTGTTCTGGGTATGGGGGTCCTAAAAAGCTCCTAATTCCACAATACCACTCTGCCCCATGTTTCAGTACATCAGTTCTTCACTGGGATTGGGCTATTACAGTGAGATTTTTCAACTTTGTCCAAGCTGGGAGCTTTCACACCATGACTTCAGCCTTTTTAAATATGAAGGGAATGTGCAGGAATGTAGCCTTTAATTTTTTGCTGCCAATATTTTCTTGCATAAATTTCTGGGACTGAACAGCAGGCACAACAGCAGTTGCATTAATTCCCAGGGAATTCCTGGTCATGATGTGCCAGCCTGCTGGACTTTGAAGATTTAATGTTTTTTGCACTTAAGGGAAATGCATAAGAAAATATTTACAAGTGCTCATTAGGGCTAAATTGTGTCCTTATCCTGTGCAGGTGCCCTGGGAATTAAGAAAATTCTATAATGAGAATGGATGTAAGGCTGTCACACTTCTGCAGGAATAGTCACTTGGACAAGGGAAGGATTAAGAACTAAACTACAAATACAGTGAAGGGCAAAGTTTAGTAGAAAGTGAAATATTAATCACCTTTATTATGGACACAGTCATGCTGGGATGTGTAAACAGGAATATATTCTGAAAATATAATGTCAACTAGTCTTTTCCCATGCCCAGCCCTAGTGAGGCTGCAACTGTAGTACTGTGCCCAGATTTTGAAGCAGAACAGAGGCAGCATAGGATTAAAAATGCAACAACATTTATATTCTATCATGTCTAGATGATTCACAGGGAAAGACTGGCCTGAAAGAGATTTATGCAGAGAACAGGATTTCAACTATCATTCACAGATACATATGAGTTTGCCATGCCTACAGGAGAAAAAGCTGTGGTGGAGGAGACTCAGGTTAAACTAAAACATGGACAGATCAAGCAGGTGTCTCACAGGGATGGTGAGAAATGGCAAGCACAGCTGACCCTACTGTGAAAACACACAGGGACACCCACATGCTTTAATATGATATTTTTCTAACAGAGTCCCAACTCCAGTTCCTCACTGCATTGCCAGGAACTGAAAGCCTACATGATGATGTTTCTCAAGGAAGGGAATGAATGAAAAATCTTCATAGCTGGGGATTAAAAGTCAGAGTGGGCCAAGAGCTGCAGCTCCATCCTGGCCAACACAGCATAGCCTGAACCATGGCCAGTCCTGATTTGTCAAGATTTTACTGCATTAAAAAAAAAATCAGGTCCCCTAGTTGAGGACTTGGCCATCTCACAGGCTTTGCATGTAAGCCGAGGTGGATCTGTAATACACAATTTGGAGCTGCTTATGATGCATCCTGAAAGGAATTAAAGATACTGCTTTGAATCTGCATGATGGAAGAGGCAGGAGATTCTGAATCTAATTCACCTTTATGAAGTCAAGTCTTGCAAGCAGAAAAGGATTTGTGAGTCTCTGCTTGCACATGAGGTTGCACATTTCAAGACATAAATAATGGCATATAAACCTTGGAAAAGAACACTTGGCACTCCTGAATTTTATGATGGGAATGAATTTAAATTAAACCTGTAAGAATTCACTTCTTGCAGGTGTTTTCATTGTAATCACTTTATTTTGGTATAGCTTGGATTCTTAATCTAAATTTGTCTGAAATCTACACATTGCCTACCCGTACAGAGGAATTATTTGGTTTGTCTCAGGGGCAGGGCTATTGAAGATGATGTGTGCTCCCTTACACAGATACACAGAAGTTTTTATATTTTTCTATATTATCCAGCCATTTATCCCATCTTTTCCGAAGTTTGGCATTTTACACAGACCACACACTTAAGTTTGTTTCCATTGACTTTCTTGATATTTGTACACATATAAACCAGCCAGAATTAGACTCCAAGGGCTTCATCTATTTTCCTAGATAACTCAGCAGCCTGTCCCTATATGTAACAGGTCTATCTGTGACAGCAGCATAAATTCACCTGTCCTGCAATCCCAAATTTCTTTCTATCAGAGAGCCACACATGCAGCCAGTTGCACTATGACATGCCAAGAAAATCCAGTTATTCTTTGGGCTGGAGTTCACAGAGGAACCATAATCCCTGCACTGATACTCTGCTCGAAGAAGAGCAAAGAAACCAAGCAAGTTGGGCTACAGCTACCCACAAAGTCTCAGATGGTTTCTTGCAAAAATAGGCCCAAGCTCCTCATAAAGCAGATGCTCACTAAATCTTCATAGCAAAGCTGCTCCCTGTGGAAAAAAAATCTCATGTCTATCTCAGAGTTCCACATTTACTTTAATTTTCCAACCTCAGCCTATTCATAGCCAGCACTGCCTGTGTGTCCAGCATCATTTGACCATGATCATTTGCTCACTTGCTTTTCAGCTCTTTTCCCCCAGGATGTACCATCTGTAAAAGTTTCCAGTGTTTTTTTCACAAGGTTTCTGTGCATATGTGGCCTTGGGGAGAAATCCACCATATTAAACAACTGCAAGTAGTTCTCCTGATCTACATGACAAGCTATACTGGGGAAAATGGTGCTGTAAGAGAAGAATTATTTGAATGTGAAGAGGGTTATAGCTCACATGGGAAAGCAGAAAAGAAGACAACGGCCACAGTATCACTGATGATATTGAGAAAGTGGAACAATATTATAATCATCTTCTTATCATGACTCTCATTTTTTAAATGAGCCATTAAGAATACCTGATACAGACACCTAAGCAGAAAATAACATATCCAGTTTCCTTTCCCTTTTTTTTTAATTTTTGTGTCCATATTCTGTTTTGAGAGGGAGATTACATGCCACCTTATACAGTTATCCAGCTTTACTAAGAAAGAGAATTTCAAGGAGGCACAATGCACTTTCATCATGCCAGACCCAGTTTTTAAGTTCTGCCTAATTTAATGAAGAAACCCAGAACATATTTTCTTAATATTTTATGAAGCTTCCTGTGCTGCCTGTTGGAAGGTCAAGTCCAATGTACATCACGAGCCCATAGAAGTGCAGGCCAAGAACTGTGTCTTCATCTTACACGGGTTTTTTCCACTCTCAAGAAAAACATCCTGTATGTAAAGCATCTGCAGAGAGAACTGCTTGAATACATGGTGACAAATCTTTCAGCTGACAAAAAGAGGATGAAATAGGGCTATCCAAAGAGCAGCTATGATGATGACAAAAATCTGATCAGCAGTTTTTGCTATTTTAAAAACTATTTAAAATACCAGCTTTCAGAGTGGTGCTTTTCATTTCTGGTTTATGATGCATTTAAGAGAAATATGTGCTTCATATGAATTCATGGTTATTACACCACTGCTGCAACACTTTAGTGTGTGTCAGCATTTTCATGGTGAACCTTGGAGTACTGGGTCTGTAACCTGTCCATAAAAATCTGCCCAAAGCAAGAACCTGACATAAAAGCTAACATAGGTGCATTATTCTAAGCTGGGTGGGATAAAACATTTTAACCTTAGATAAATTAAATTTGATTAATGATTAGATTAATGATAACTGGATTTGGTCACTTTCTTGAATCAGATTAAATACATAACCCAGGGTACTAAATCAACCATTTACAGTATCATAACCTTGTAATACTGAGATGTTTTCAGAGCTCCTTTTTATGTAAACAGGGTGTCTCAATTGTTTAGGAAAGGTGGTTTTTAAGCTGCCTCTTAAGTACATGTCCAGGACAAACACTTTCCATGCAGAGACGTTACTGTTCCCACATTTTAGATGGGACTTCCAGCTCAGAAACATGCCAAAGGTCAGGAAGTGTGTCAGAGTGAAAGTCAGCCTTTTACCCCAAATCCTTAACCTTCACACCAATCAAAAGAAAAGCAGCAACATTCTGATCTCTTCATTAGAGTGAATTTGCACCAAGAGATTATTACTTTTCCTTAAGATCTCTCAGTTCTAAGTCTCACAATAGGAACTATCACTTCTATAACAACTGGACTATAAGTCAATTCACAAAAATATTCTGAGATTAATCCTACCTCATCATGCATATCCTTTCAGCAACAAAATTACCAAATTTATATGGAGATTATTCTAAGACCACATCTTTTGGTTGACTGTGAGAACCAGTGATTGTGCTGTGAACCTAGACTGAATGTTGATATGTACTTAGTATATTTATGGTTTTGTCTGGGAGGGACTGTGTATCTTAATGATGATAAAAGCAGTTAGAAAAACAGCTTGCCTCCTCATTCCACAGTTTATAGCTTTGAATGGAAAAATAGATCCTATGCAATTTGCAAAGCACACAACTGAAATTTGAAAAGAATAAGATTATTCTATCAGTGAAGCGCTGCAAGCACAATTTTAGAGGACTGAGACTGGAAGGAAAAGGAAAAAACAACACCACAAAAAGCTGTTTCATTAATCCCAATAAAAGCAGAAAGTCTTTGAAATCTAACAAGTCACAATCTTGAAAGCAAATCCCACATTAAAAAGAGGGCTGTGGAGTCATTTTTTTGGGGCAAGATCAAGGTTGTTTTTGAAAGTCAAATGTGTGCAGTCCAGGCTGTGGTAGTGTTTTGGTACTGGCCATTTTGATAATGCAAAAGTGAAAGCTTTAAACACATAACATACCACTCATCATAATAATGTTGCTATAGAATGCTTTAGAATATGTAACAACATATAAAATACACTAATGCATATTGTTTTAAAAAATCTAAGCAAAGTATATTAATTGGGATCTAAGTGGGTAATTCCTTAGAGCTGCAGTCTCCAAGATAACAGCTTAAACATTTGAGTCCCCTTTGTCTTGACAGCAGCCCTTATTTCTTTGCTTTATGTATTAAAGCCTCTCTTCAGTATAATGAAGTACCACACCATATTCAATATCTACAGTACAAAATAAAAAACATCCTTATTGCTAATCACCTTATAAAGTGGAAAAGTTTCCTAATTGCCTTTATCTTTCAAACATCAGAAATTTCAAATTTTAAATTAGAGTAGGCAATGGGTATTAACAGTCTGACAGAGAAAAACATAAAGATCCCTCTCCAAATCCACATTCTGCATTTATATATTAGCTTCTAAAATTACAGGAAAATTACTACACACTGTGCTATAACAAAGAAACAGATATTTTATATACAACAATTATAAACTCAGATTCCATTAGCCTTGATTCATCATTTAAGCAGGATGAGAAATTGAGGCTTAATTAGAAAGGTACATCATGGGACAAGACACAGAGAGCCCCAACCAGAGCCTGAGAAGAGCTGATTCATCCATTTCTTTTCTCAGTGGAAGGGGGGTGTTTCTGCATCATTTATCATTTGAGAGGCTCAGGACACTGTAGTTTAAAAGAGCCAAATTAATCAGGGTACTGACAGCTCCTTCTTTCTAACAAGATTTCTCCTCATTTAGGCAAGTTCATTTCCAGGTATTAAAACCTAATTTTAGTTTGAAGCTAAATCTCTGCCTTCTGTGCTAGGCCACTGCAGAACAACCCATCAATACTGTATTTCCAGCCCATGAACTTGAAATGAATTTCCAAAAGGAAATGCTCTGTGGTTCAGAGACAGGCCCTGGAGAAGGAAAGGGAGGCACTTCACACCAGGAACATAGGACACCTTTACAGGAACATTTTGGAAAACATTTGGATCCCATTGTCCTGTATGCCACAGAACCTACATGCAAAAACTGAGGGGTGCACCAGGGGTGCATATATGCAGATGTATTTATCATTAAATTATTCCTACACATTAAAGAATTGTTACACTCTCTGTTATTTGGGTTTCTTTAGTTTTACTTTGTATACTTTTATTTGCTTTCTGAAAAACTAATGCTCATTTTTCAAGATGTTTATGACAGTGCTTCTCAAGAAATATCCTGGAATCTCTTTCATGACACCCAAACAGAATTAGGAAAAGAACCTCTACCTTCCAGAGCACTGCTGAGTGTAGTTCATGAAAAGTAAGTTGCCAGTTTCTGTTCTTCTACAAAATTTCTCTAAATGGCTTTACCCAAAGTATATGCAATATTGAAGGCATCCTAACTTAAATGGTTTTTAGGATAACTTCACACACATAGGAAGTCACAACAACCCTGCTCCTGGATTTGTTGGCTTGGGTTTTAATTTTGTTAAAAGGCTAATGTATGAAAGGTTAGAAGAAAATATAAGCCCTAAATCAGATGCACTGGGGAGGAAATTTCATCTAGGAAGTGGCAGAATATGCTCATCAGGCCAGAGAAATGAAGCTCTAGGGTCTATCTGCCCATATAAGACCTGGATTCAGTATTAGATACCAGTCTGACAAAACACCTCAGCACAGGCTTAAAGCTAAGCCTGTGGTAACTTCCACTGAAGACAAGATAGATTTTTTTAAAGATGTCAATCACTAGAGAAGCTAAAGGTTCTTAGTTCAAAAATCCCAATTCTTACCTGCAGACAGTAGGACTCCTGAAAGAGAGAACAGTTTTCTGCAGCACACCTCACTGTTTGAGGAAAACAGTTATTTCCATTTTCAAACCCTGAAGTTAGGTATTTAAATCCAAGCCAGGTACATAAATAATAAAGCTGCATGACTTTCAGACATGCTGAGTTCCCACTGATTTTAATGAGGGCAGTACATGTTCACATCCTCTTGAAAGCAAGATTGTTTAGATACTGGCATGAATGAAGAATCTTGACTTTGAGATGGAAACAGCTTTTCTAAGAGCCAGTTGGAGTTTTTAATCACTCCTTTTACACTGATTAGGGAGTCTGGCTCAGAAGGATTATCAACCAGCATGTCCCACAGGGAGAGCTGCACTTTGTTTGCAGTGGGATGGTACCCAAGGTAAAGGCAGGCTGCCAGCCACCCACTTGATGGTGAAGTTAAAACATGTACAATTTAAACTGAGTTTCTTCACTAACAGCCCCACATACACCAGGATCTCCTAAAAAGATGGCAAAGAAGCTGCAATATCACAAAGAAATCATAGCTTCACACTTGTCAGACATGGCAGGAGCAAGACACTGTTTTTAATGCATCTTTTAAAACACACCTTACACAAACCAGCTTGGTTTAGATGTTTTCTCCATCACAGGAAAGGTAAGAGCTTGAAATCTGGGAAGAGTCAAGCTGTTATACACTTTAGCCAGCAAATTTCAGCAGGTCATTGCCAGTTGAGCCTCCACTTCTATTTCTGAGGTGGAAGGTTGAAGCCATCCATGACCTGCATGAAACCCTGGTTCTGTCAGCCTCTAGAAGATGAGCAGGTGCAAGACTCCACAGCTCTCAAGCACTGATCCAAACAACATTGGTCACCACCTCCAGCATCTCCTTTGTCAATATATTCAGTGGCAAAACACTGTTCAGTGCTTTGGAAGGGATTCCTCTGCAGTGCCTGGGGTAGAGCTGCTTACTGGTGCTCACACCATTGAAATAATGCACGTGGCACAATCCATCATCCATGGAAGACATTAAGCACTCTCTAATATCAATTACCAATTAAGAACTGGCAAACAAATTTTTTTGATTAGCAGACCAGTAAAATTACAGTCTGCTGGGAAAGCAGAATCTCACATCCTTTTGTAGACTCACTCAGCCAGCCCATCCTCAATGAAACAGAAGGGAATTCAACTGTGAGAGAAGCCTCTGAAAAACTGGGGAGAAAAATTCCACATGTGATTTTCAGATATTTGCAGATTTCTTACTACAATTTACAAGTTCACCACATTTCCCAGTGCCACATTGCATTTATTAGTGTAAACAGCATGGTGGGTAAGATCACAGCAAATCAACAGGGAAGAAAACAATTCATATTGCTGGCAGAATTTATATACCTGTTCATTATCTTCAGCAAATTGCTCATAAGGACACAGCTTTTCCAGAAGCTGTTTATTTAAGTGCTTAATGGATATTCTTGTCACACTAGGCCAAGAAAAGTCACATCAAAACCTTTGGCACATCATTTGATGCTATTTTATATTTTAAGAAATTTGGCACACATCACAGTACAGTGCAATGCATTATTAAGTGTCATTCCAGGATATGAGATAATCAATCAGAAAGAACCTTTGGGATCAAGTGAAATTGAATAACTGACATTTCAGAATGAACAGAAGTGTAGAGTTGACTGAAGAAGTTGCCATTTAAGGAAGAAAAAACTGTTCAAAGATGCTTAATTATTTCTATTTCCCCTCTTTCGCTTCATAAATATTCCTAGTAATGTTGCATTTAGTCTGAAATCCAAGGCCCTTCCTCTGCCCAGTGCTTGGATTTCCCACTATCTACACTGTGAGTCCTGGAAAGCCATAAAACACAAAGAAACTCCCTGTTAAGGATCTGATCATGTTACTCAGACCACTTGGCCTTGTGCTTGCATTCATTATATGGAATGGAATGCTAGGAAATGCTCTGAAAGCCAGGAGCAGAGGGGATTAGGGAATCTCTCTGGGTCTCCCATTCACCTCCCACCCCTTCCCCTCTTCCTCTGTCCTGGGTCAGGCTCCTTTCCCAGATCAGTCTCTGTGCACTCCAAAATGCAGACTGATGGAGAATGTTGCAGTAACTGAAACCCCCTTTGGAGAAAAAAAGAAAGAAAAAAAGAAAGTGAAAATAAAGAAAAATTGCTGTTTATCTGAAGCAATCCAAACCTATTCTGATGGGTATAAATAGGAGTTGGAAAAATTACTTTTGTGACCCAGTATATCAAATGCAGCATTTCTGTTTGGCATAGGCTTGGCTGCTCCAGAAACAGCCCAGGCTGGGAGAAGGACACGTCTGTCACACACATAATGGCTCAGTGCTCTGCACTGAAATCATTTATGAATACCAAGAGGGTTAGATTCTGCAACTAAGGTTCAGGGAAAGGCACATGACAATATATTTTATAACTTCTCTAATTCTTTTATTTCTTTAGCTATGAATGCCTCCTTTTGGTGATTTTTCATGTATTTCACAAGCCTGCACATCTATTCCCTGAGTAACCAATCCATATCACAAAGGCAGCTCTTGAACAAGAGCAGCCAAATAAGCACCTGTACCCTTGGGTAGAGATATATGAAAACAAAATACATACAAACACAAGTGTCCAGTGATTTTGCCACATTTTTAAAATATCTCACTAGCAGAAATTCTCAGCAGCATTTCTCCAAAATGTCTCCTGACTCACATCTCAGAATACAGCTTGCTGGATGATAAAAAACACATTTTAATAGGTACCATTTAATTCAGTACTATGTAAGCAATGACACGACCTCTGCTTCACAGACAGGAAAGGGATTTTTGAAACCAACTAGCCTTAATTACTTTCAAGTTACTAAACTCATAAGCTAGCAGTGTGATGCTTAAAACTGACGAACTTAACAGCTCCCCTTAATTATCTTCAACTGAGTACTCAAGATAAGGAGATCTCTTCAGAAGCAAATCAATGAGTTAGGCTTATAAATCCCAAAGTAGCATGGGATTCAGTAGGAGGTCAATTCCTTTATTAGGGTGTCCATTCCATGTAGCAGCTGCTGAAATCCATAACCTCAGATGCTGCATTTCCCTGGCTGACCATGCAGAGGTGAGGGCAGAAAGGATCTGGTGTAAATGAGCAGAAAGGTCAAGGAGCAGCCCAGTAAGAGAAGCAAATGCCCACAGCAGAGCAGGTAATGCTTCCCTGGGGAAACCCTGTCCTGGTAGAGGCTACTGAGAACTGCATGGCTTTGTGCACAGTGCCTTGCCCTTGCTGGACAGTTTCTAATAATGGAATATCCCTTAGGAAGCAAATAGTACTATTGGGTTTTCTAACAAAAGAAGTTCCCTGTGCCAATTAGGCATTAGACATGACACTGGTTTTCTTCTTGGGTCTTTCTCTTAACATCACATCTGGGAGGAAAATCCTCCATTGGGTTTTGTTCCTATTGGGAAAGAGAACTGCAGCATGCAAGACATGTAAGACATGTATTTATTTATTTATTTATCAGAAAGTCTATTTACTAATACAGTAACACTACTAGTACAGTAGGCCATCTTCCTAAAGACACACTTTGACCTCCTGATTATTTTAAGCCACAACCAGAAGTCCTCTCCTGATGACACACCCAGTCCCTACATCCATATTCCTACCTACTTTTCAGCATCACTCAGAGTTTGGGCTAAAGAGAGAATGCAGAAGCAGTGCTCTTCAGAACTCCCAAAAAATCAGGTGCATGAGAACTCCTGAGCAGCAAGCGGTGCAGTGCTTTGGGCAGGGAGCTGCATCTTGCTCACACATATCTAAAGGAATTCACAACTTCTAATAAGGTCCAATTTTCCCACTTCTCAATTTCATCCCAAAGACACACAGCTCCCTCAAAGAGCCAGAGCAAAAGAGCAATCCAAGCCAAGCTCTTGAGCAGTGGTCACACCACATAACCTGTCTGAAGATTTTCCTGTACAGTTCAAAGGGCATGAAGGAGACCTGGATTCTTTGAAGTACAGCTCCCCATGGTGTTTCTTCCCATAAAGAGCAAAACATATGCCATAAAACTTTATTATCAAACTTACAGGAATCTGGCCAAGAGCCTCAGAGTGCAAGGAAACTAATTAGCTCAAACCACCCCCCAGTCCCCCTGTCACTTCTCATCCAAACAGCAGCAAACCCAACAGAAGTTAAAAAGCTTAATGTAGGTACAGCCAGACCACAAGACACTCATTTCTCTTTACATAGGTTTGTTTTGGCTTTTTTTTTTCTAAAACAAGATGCTACAAGAGCAAGGAAACATGCCTTAGTTATACTGCATATCTTTCTAATGCATGGGAAATTACCAGTGATTTCTAGGGGAAAAGGAACAGGTTCCAGTTTTCCCAGGTATCGGTAACATGGTGTTTTTATATCTATCTGTATGTACAGTTATAGAAAGTGCAGTATTTCAGTATTTATGCAAGGTATTCAGAAACATTACACAGACTTAACTAGAAAACTAAAAAAGGTCAGCAGCAGCACAAGCAGTCAGCCTAGCCAAGGGAAAACAGGACACTTGCTCATGGTTATCAAGACGTTTACATGAGTATGTGACAGATAATGTGGTCAGGAATTGCAAAAATAACTGATTTCAACAAGAGACGCTACACCACGATGTAAAGTGCTTTTCTGAGGAAGTTTGGAGCTGATGAAAGCAGGCACCAATCCAAAAATCTGCTGCCCAAACTGCAGTATTAGGTTATGGTAATGCTGACATTTCCAGTGAGTGAGGAACACAAAGTTCAGCAGATTGGCTGGATTCTCTCACCTGGGGACATATGTCACTGTAGTGCCTGAAAACTGAAAGGAAGCACAGAGCAGTATGCTCTGGCTGCCTGTGCAGAGACCATGGCCCACTGAGCAGCAGAGGAGGCAGTTTCAAGAACTGCAGCTAAGTTAGACATGGAATTTCAATATTTACTCTTTTGGTGGGGGCAGGAAGAGGAGAACAGTAACAATCACTCCCATTTTTCCCCCCCAGTCATATTTTCCCAAGCTGCTTCCTGTCTTACCTTGCACTGTGTGGAAAAGCTAGCAAGACCACTTTATGTAGCTTTAAATGCCTTTTTGCAAAACATGACACCCACAAAAATTAGCTCCTGTATCACTCAGTAGCTTCCAGCACTGTGCCATGAGATTTCCCCTACATGAAGGTCCCTCACATGCCAGAGGGACACAGCTAATCCTGTGTGTGCCCTGTAGGCTCCAAGAAAGCAGAGAAACCCAGAGCTGTGCCAGAACTGGGTTTGTCACTTCTGCCCCAAGGATCCCAGCAGTAACACACAGCCCCATGGATGAGTCTTAACCTTCCAAGGGATCCTCACAACTCCTGACCACAGAGCACTTTTCTACACCAACAAGAATAAATTTAACATGATCTAGCACAGTGAAGCTTTGTCCAGGCTCCTGATCCTGGGGGACAGCTGCTCTAACCACAGGAGGAAGGGAATGGTGACTAAGGACAGCTGCTAAGAGACCTGTGGACAAACCACACTCTACCACATTCACATACCACCTTCTAGCAGAAAGTTTTCTGTTTTCTCTGGAGGTCACATCAAATGAAGATGATCTGTCCAGGTAATACAGGAAACCAAAATGCCTCTGTGTATGACCTGATGGCTGTGAATCAGATGTTGCTAGATGCTGTGAAATTCCTCAGGAATGAGACAAAGGGGTAACAGGGACAACCCACCATAATTGTCGGGTTATCACTGCTGTTTGAGGGGCCTGGAAAGGCCCGAGGTGGCCTTGGGGCAGCCCGCGTATCGAAGGACGAGAAGAGGCTTCAGTTCTTCTTTCGGTTTTTATGTTTATTAATTGTTTATCTAAAAGATGTTCTTTCAGCCCGACAGAGACCTGCTCAGCAGTCAGCCATGAGCACACTGTCTGCCCTCCGGGGTAGCCACGTATCTTTATACCCATTGTTACGTGTACAATATTTATCATTTTTCCCCAATACCATTTATTCTTATTGCTGGGTGCACTTTCAGTAATAACCAATCTAAAAGTGCCACCATGGCCAAAGAAGATGGAGGAGAAGAAGAAGAAGAAGAAGGACAGGACACACCCCAATTCCTCCATCTTACTTCTCTAAACCCCCCTGTACATAAATCCTAAACCCTGTGTCTCACCCTCTAATTAACTAATCCCTTCACCATTCACCCCGGTGAAGCCCTCCTATCCTCATCCTGTGTAGGGTCAAAGTGCACCCACCAGACACTTCTGGCAACATTCCAGGAGTCCCAAGCCCCCCAAGGTGGTCTCGGTGGCTCAGCACCTCAGGACTGAGATCCTGAGATCCGACACATAATGTCCTTCAGTCTCTGCGGAGATGAGAGCTTTTGAGTCACTTTTTTCAGAGGAAGCAAAAACCTGATCCCACTGCTCAGTTCAAAAATCCCAGCTCGTCCATAGAAATCCACATTTTGCCTTATATTCTGCTTTATACATGACTAAAGTCACAGAAACCCCTGTGATGACTTTAATTACCAAGGGTTAGTGACACAAATGTTTGTGGGCTCAAGACCTGAGAGCACAAACATCCACATTCTCTCACATAGTAATTTCATTTTTTTATACCATTTGTGGGTAAGAGAGCAATTTGCAAAGTAATACACTTACTGCACTGTGATTTGAATTTGCATAATAAAAGCATTTGCCTTTTAAAGCATACATTAATGCTTAGAAGGAAAAGTGAATGTTCTAATATAATTCAAGATAGCTAGACACAGTTCCATTATTTTAATTTACATTTTATTGGGTTTTTGCTTTGGTAAAGAAACACATGTTATAACTAATCACAGTTCTAATTACTGCCTGATTCTATCTTTTATTACTGCTAAAATTTCTATTAAGGGAATGAAAGAAACTAATAGGATCATTTAAAGATCAATAGGAAATATTGCTTACATAGAAGTTGCAATGTATAAACTTCAACCCAACAGACAGAATCAAGATAATTCCTTGGAAACAGAGGATTATGAATTCATTCCACTTAGGAAAGAACACAAACTGATACAAAGGCTATCCACAAGAAGAATTCCTTTTAATTTCCCTCCTCTGAGAGCAATAGGCAAACAAAAAACACAACAAAATTATGATTTACTTTCCACCTCCACACTTCTAATACACTTTGTACAGAGTCTGAGTATCTTTAAAGGGAATCATTAGGATCTGGAACCCACCTGCCATTTGTGAACATAGACATGGGGATGTGACTTGCTTACAACTGTAGCCTCATGACCCAAATTCTTATTTAAAACTGATGCTTAGGTAGATCCCACTGACTATCCAGTCTATCTAAAACCTCTTCTGCACTTAGTTTTGGCAGAAAAAAAAATATTTTACTTCAAGTCACTACTCTGCATAAAGTAGTTAACCCAGAATGAATGTCATACATAAAAATATTAATATGATCAATGACAATTCTGCTATTTTTAAAGACAGGATTAAAGGGAGGTTTCAAGCTATCACACATAATTTACAAAAATCTAACTAAATTGGGGTGATAGCCAACAGAAAACTTGATTTCAAGTTGGTAAAAACTGATATGAGATTGGAGTGACCTTTCTTTAATAGTTGTTGTAAGTCTGTTAAAATTTTCAATTTCCGACAAGGAACTACGAAAACAAAGGTCTTTCTGCTTGAAAAAGGATTAATACCTAAAGTCAAACACATCCAGTTCTCAAATTATATGGCTTAGTAAACTAATAAAGAATATTTTAGAAAAACAAGTCATATCCATAAAGAACCCATACACAGTGGGTGACTTATAAATCATAACATCCCCAAAAACATCCACAATGAATTTCATAAGAACACAGAAAGGAAAACATCATTGTTCTAAATACAACCCTTGCTTGGCAGCAAGGCACCATCAGGTGTGAGTGCAATTCACTGCCCCCAAACCATTTGTCACCTTTGTTTATGTTATTTCTGCACAGAATCTAATCCTCTTGACACTGGCCCTTTTTTAAGAACCAAGCAAATTATTGGCTTCTGTTTGTAACTCTGTGACATCTGTTTTCCTCTTTGCCACTGTATCTTTTTTCTCTTCAGGAATCAGTTTCCTGGAACCACAACAAGATCTGGTATAAATCAAACCAGAGGATTCATTTACTCCAATAATAGTAAAGGATTTTTTTGGGGGGGTGGAGAAGAACAAGAGGGGGATGGACTCAATATCATGCAGCATTTCAGGCAACACCCTACTCTTCCGGTACAGTGATCTTCACCTAACATTTCATCATTGTCTGAACTTGTGGTTTTCTAGCAACAAAGAGTGCATAAATGTGTGAATGAACGCAAAATTATAACAAGGGTTGCACTTCAGCCTCTTTCTGTTTCCTGGCATTCGCAGGATCACCTTGCCAGTCTCTCAATAGCTATAAAAACCATATCAAAGGCACTATTTTACAATGAAAATTTGATCCTCTTTTCTTGGTTTTGTTCCACACTTAGAGTACGCCAGGATTTCCCCTGATCCAGTGACTTCCATGCACTGGGAATCACTTTACCCTTGCCTCTTTCCTGATCCCACCATTAACTTCACACTGAAGTCCACAGATACAAACATGGCCCCAAACTCTTCACTGCCATGAACATGAACCAGTTACAGATGTTGCCCTGTAGAAGGAAGCTTCAGGCCAAGTTTACATTTGTTCAACAAAAAGCTGTACAAGATTGCAGAGATTAAAACTGGACATGGCACACATCCACCAATGTCAGTAACAAGAGTTCTTATTTCTGAGGGATGCTCATGCAGGAGTAGCTATTTTAGGGGATGTTTTGGCAGGCTTTAAAGTTTATGGGAATTGCAGGGACAATGTTTTTCTAAGAGGATGATTCAATACAGTGGGTAATGTATTTCAACTACATTAAATTCTGCATGCAGACCCTGGATGTTTCACATGGTTTCAACAATCCACACTCTAACAACTTAAACAAAGACAATCACATGGGCTTAATAAAGTCAGTGGTAATAAAAAAGAAAAGCTTGACTTTAAGAGGAAAATATTTATATTGGAAGTAATAATTATATAGTACTTTTCATCCCCAGAAGTGCTTTTTAAGTGTCATCTGGTGGTTTGCATGAAAGACTGAGAGCCAGGATTGGATTTCTTCTCCCCACTGCCACCAGCTTGCTGTGTGGCCTGGGATTCATTGCTTGGAGTTGGCTTTCCAGCAGTTTCAGGCACCCACCCATCCTATAGGGTGCCACTGAAAAAAAATCAGACCAGTAATGCTCTTGGGCCTCATTTTTTCCACCTGTAAAATGAGGTTAGCTACCCTATTTTGCAAGGCTGTCATGCACATGAACCATTATTTGTAGGTTTTCTGGAGATCCTCACATCAGAGAGTACTACAATAACCTGGCTTCATTTATGGCAATGTAAAACAATCCCCAAGCCAAGAGCTGAAGTTGCTCCCTGAGGTGGAGCAGAGCTGTCTTTAAGTGTGAGAAGTAGCAAGTGGGATTACAAAGAGGGAAGGGTATTTCCCAGTCATTAGCAATGCCTACACCCTCCCAACTCCACTGCATTCACTCCTGGGAGCCACTATAGGAAACAGGAAGGAAATGTAACCCCTCTCACTCACCACCTCCAGCCTCCATCCCTCTGACCAGCACAGAACAGCAGCAGTGGGTCAGGCAGCTGCTGCTGGTGAGCACTGCTATTCTCTTCTGGAACTACTCTGTTTGCTGCTTTGGTGTGCTCACACCAGCTCAGGGAGGCAACTCTGTGTCTTTAGCATTTGTGAGCACTTGGGGAGCTGCCTGCTCCCCTATTCTCAGAACATGAAGCACCTGAGAGCTCCCCAAGGCAGCAGCTGTGATACCCTGAGATACCATTGAAGATAAATGCATTCAGGTAAGGTCCTGCTCAGCTGGGCAAGTGCCCCTTTCCTCCCTGCCTTGAAGCACCTGACACCCATCCCAACAGGGGTAACAGGAGTGGTGAGAGGGCCTCTCACTCCTGAACAAAGCAAGAGACAGTGCACCAGTCCATCACAGCTGAGAGAGGGTACAGCAAGCTGAATATGTGCCATATGAACTGCAGATCTGCCAGAGAGATCATCTGATGAGAAACTGCAGCTTCATTTCTTTAGGACCTCACAAATACACACAACTATTATTTTAAGTAAATACATTCTACAAGGTAAGAAAGGGGCTAGATCTAACTCTTCAGTACAGACTCCTTCAAGAACCTCTGCTCCACAATACAGCAGACTAGGAAGAGGAAAATGGGAAAAAACTAAGCTAATTAAAATGCAGCTCACACATGAGGGCTGCTGGAATTCATGGGATCAATTTTCATTGTCATCACTACAGCAGGGCCAGAGAACTTGAAATGCTTTTTATCAGATTCTCCAACCTACACAAGAATTAAGTTCCAAAACTGCCTCTCCTAATTCCTCTGCCCTCCCAGGAAAATCTGGCATCCAATTATGGACTCTGGCATAGCAAAATCCCAAATCAGTACTGGAAAAGTTTCTACTGGATCTTGTTTTTCGGTTCCTCCTCCAGGCATAGAAAGGCACCTGATTTGTTTAGGCTATTTAATCAACTTCCAAACACTATCTTCTTCCAAGTTCTAATTCCTTATTCCCCTTACTCTGATGTTCAAACAATTAATTCCCACGTGTCTACATTGCCCAATTGTCTGTCCTGAGCTTTTATCCCATTTCAGTTCTTGGTTAGTACCCAAGTTAACTTCCTTCTTGCCCTGAGCAATTGGTAAGTGCTCTCACACCCAGGCTCTCAACATTGCAGCCTGCTCGTTCCACTTGGCAGAAAAAGCTCCTGAGATTAACTTCTAGTGCCTGACCTACATTTCTGGAGAACTTGGGAGTGGAGAATTGGTTTCTACAGCAATTCCTGGGGATATTCAATAATCTTTTTCATGACAGTTTAATAGCCATATATACACCTCTCTATTATTCTTTTAAGTTCTTGATTCCTAAAAAAAATCCCTGCCATGTTAAATATCCCAGTTATTTAGCACAAGATCTTCTGTATACAACAAAATGGATTTGAAACCACAATGACTTGAAATGACTTTAATAAAAGGGTTGCTCAAGGCTTATGAAGCTTTGATTTTCATTTTCACTAAGGCCTTTACTTACGCTGGCAGAATCAAATGAGAGTAAATGGAATACAGACATGCCTTACACTCACTTTAAAAGGCCATTACACAAACGAGAGGAGTCCCCCCTGTCTGGTAAAAAGAGAAGCTGAACCATTTACCAAATTATGAGAAGCAGCCTTTTCTCCAGCAATGAAAGTCTATTACTGTGCTTCACCAGAACCTCAGCAAGTCAGTGAAATTGCTGTAGATGTGATGAAAAGCTCATCTTAGGGAATACAGCATCACACATACATGTCCCTCAGAATTTATTTGGCTCTTGCAAACCCATGAGCAATTTCCCCACACCTATTTTCCCACCATCCTTCATAGAAGTTAACTTGAAAAGGTCTTTTCTTCTGGGAGATATACAGCAGCTTGTTTCTTGCTATTACACCTGCTGTTTGAGTTTGAGGGACATTATTGTGTTGTTAAAAAATATCAGCAGTGAGGGAGTTGGTGTGACAGACATAATTGGTAAAAACTTACAACAGAGTATTGCCCACAAGTGTTACATATTGTTAAAATTATACACATAAATGTCCATCACTTTTTTGTGGGCACACAAAATAAGAGACTCAATCTTTGAGAAGTGCCATGAATCATTTCCAGCAGCAAGAAATAAATGGTCATTTACAAATGAACATATTTATAAGATCACTTACATACACAATCTAGAATATCCTCCTTATATTTGCATTCAAGCTCAGCCATGAATCACTGTGAAAACTGGCTGTTGATGGGCAGCTTTAGGAAAAGATTCCTTTCTGTTTCATATCTCTGAGGTTTTTAGGGGGGACCTTTGCTTAAAGGATGCAAATTAAGCATGATGTCAATATTCTTAAAAATATTTTTTAACAGAAGAGCCATTTTAACCGGTACAGCCTGAAATCACAGAGGACAATATTACCTGTGCATTTCAAATTTCAGTGTGACCTTACAAACCTCATCCCATTCCCACATGACCAATGACATTCATTTCTAGAAATGTCCTGAACCTAAAGATGACTATTCATCTGTGAAAAGTGCAACCCTTACGGTGGCACAGTGCAGTTAACACTGGAGTGCTGCGTTCTTTCCACCACAGCACACCAATGCAGCCTGAGATTACAGGGCTGCTGGTTTTCAAAGCCCAGCAGGCAAATCCTCTCTCTGCTTCTTGAACCTTGCACTCATGAGACCACCTCACCCAGAACCAAACCATCCTGTTTGAAGGCAGCAGGAAGACCGTGACTTCTTGCCCATGAGATGGAAATTACTGCCCTGTGAATCAGTCTTGTTCTGCTCCTCCCTGCTGCACAGGCCCTTTCCCACTGCAGTCCTCCATCCCCCAATGCAATGCAATTACACAGAAATGATACCCAGCTCCAGAAAGAAGAGAACAAAGTCCTAAAACTTCCCCTCCTCCTCACCACAAAGATGTGCAAAAATTGCATTTCCTTCCATCCCTTTGAAACATAATTCAGTTGCCTTGTTAATGTCAGGAAGATCATATTTAAAGTCTTTCTTTAGCAGCTCAATGCCCAGCTGGGAGGTGAAAGGCTGCAATCGATGCAGTAACCATACAACAGATGAGTTTCAAGCACTACACATTAGGCTTTATGGATTTCTTTAAAGTGTGCTTTAAAAAAAATAACAAGGAAAGAAATTAAAAGACCCATCCTACCATTTCAGCTTTCACAATCATTTATACAATCCTCATTTTTCAGAGCTAGGAGAGAATAAAAACCAAGCCTTTCAGACCTTGGAAACAGGTGAGTGCATAAAATAGCTGGGCTAATAAATGTCATACTGTCCCTCCAGTTTCCCTAAAGGCTGTGCTTAGTTCTCAAACACAACAGCGGACTGAAATTATCTCCAAAGCAGATAAATTGAAACTTTGGGGACACTCAAGAACAGATCAGAGTGAGATGGATCCTGACAGGCAGTTACTCAGCCAAGTTGTTTTACTATTTGCTTAACAGCCTTAAATTTCTTTTTCAATTACAAAACACAACACATCACTGAAGAAAAGTTAGGAACAAAAATAGAAGCTCCAAGTTGTTCCTTTTGGAGGACAAAATTCCTCAGAACATGTGTTATTTAGAGATTTTTAAAAACTGGCTCAGCAACCCTGATTTCCTTTGCAAGTGCCCCCATATTTGCATTAGCTGCTGCAGTGCAAACAGAATCCCATGACTGGATGCATATGCCAGGATTTTACACATGTAAAAGTGTGCATGGAAGAAATACTGGATTATTAATCCTTCCAATGAGACACTGATGCATATCATGAAGTGTACTTTTGTGTAACTTTAATTATGAGTAAGGCCTTTTATTTATTCAAGCCATAGTTGCAAATATAATTCTAGGACAGCACATGTGAAGGTAAAATTAACAAAATACCTAGAAAAATAAACCCCCAAAGAATGGCAGTTGAATCAAATCGACACCCAAGCTATGTAAATGATATCAGAAACATCGGTGAGGGAGTAAATTTGATGCTCCTTTGACAATGCAGTTCTGTACATTGAAACACAGCTTTAAAGAGCAGTTGCATTCCTGTAGTAGTGCCTCTAGAATTGCATGCTTTACCTTTTGCTTAATTACTTCATACAAGAGAAAAGTTTGCAAGTACCAGGTCTACATTTTGTCAGTTTAATCTGTCACAGGACACCCACATCACACTGAGGATCTGCCAAAATGCAGCCGACTCAAGAGCTGTTTCATGATTATCCCAAACACTCCCAGAACCTCTGTGCCAGAACAATCCATTTGGTATTATTTCTGATTTTCAGCACAATGAGCAGGTTACTTTTGGTCACAGTTAATAACAGTGGGCAGACACCCTGTACCATATCAGTTGTTCTGGAGTTCTGTATGTCAGGAGAGTACAAATGGAGCAGCACCAACTGTATAAGACAGATATCCCCTCCCATGCCATTATGCGTTCAAATACAGAGAAACAAACTTATTTCACCACTGCTATAAGGAGAGGCAGGTTTTTCCCCTCACTGGAAGGACTGCACAGCTATGGAAGGGGAAAATGGCATTGCTCATTTTAACTTATTCCTGCTGCTGCTGAAATAACTGGAGCTGTTTCAAGACAGCTTAGTCTGAACCCCATTGTAATAGGTCTCAGCCTTTCAAAAGGAAGAACTGAGCCATCTACAAAAGGAGAAAGAGGAAAAAATCCCATGACAGAAAGCTGTGGATGCAGTTTCAGCAGGCTGCCTGCAGCTGCAGAGTGAACCTGCCACACATTGCTGCTTTGAGCAGCCAGCAGCCTGTGCAGGAAGAATACTGATGGAGGGCCTGAGCCTCAGAAGGGCTGTACAAATTCAGGTGCCAGACTTGAGGCTGTAGATAATGCATAGCGTGTCTATGTGAAACAGCCATTTATGAGGCAGAACTAAATGGCAATGTTAAGTACACAGGTAAATGAATATGCAGCAATAATGTAATGCTCAAGAGCCTTCTCTAAATTCATTGGAGTTTCTCTGATTTCAGTGGCCTTTTCAATAAGCCTCAAGACCACAAATTATCAAAATATAGAACTTAATCAGGTAGTTCTGCTTTCTTACTGATTTAATCTGCTTTATCCCCTCCATTTCTAGATAATGAGGAGTCAAGTGTTATAAGTCCCATTACTTTGCTATTAAAAAGAAATCTAAGCCTTAGGTTTTGTTGCTAAAGTAAGGCTCTAAAGACAGAATCCCCAGTGCCACTTCTGTTGATTGACCTAAATATCTTCCTTATTTTCAGGTCTTTGGTCAGGCAAATTGATTTCTGTACTTTCCTCTGTGATAAGGCTCCCACAGAGACACCCCTACTCACACAGTCCCTGTACATGGTATTCTTTAACCATCCCCACATGCTTGTGCAGGGTCATTAGAAAATTGAGGACCAACATCAGGTTATTTACTTCTTGATTTATCTGTATATACCTGGACTTGCACTGAAACAATGTTTATGTGTAACACAATTATAATAAATAAAATAATTGCCTACCCAGTATGCTACATTTTTTCCCAACTGCATCATCCATACAGATATATTTCTTATATCAAAAATACTGAAAGAGATTCTCAACTTTTCTGACAGTAAGAACAGACCAGATTTCATTCTATGTGGTATTCTTTATCAAAAAATAACTGAGGCATACAGTGAGGCAATATAAAACCTGCACTTCTTGAGGGGTTCCTACATGTTCTCTCTTCTATTCTTCCTTTGGGTAGTATTTAATTGGGCACAGACACCATCTCACCTTACACATCTACCAGACTGGAACTGCCATCTCAGTTGCACAGGCACAGGTCTCCATGTAAAAAACCAATATTAATGTAATGAAATAAGAATAAAGATTGGTGATCCACAGTGCTGACTTCAATTAAGACTACAACATCCAATTAACCAGGACCTAGTGGTACCTCAGTGAGATCTAGGGCGGGGCAGATTTAGTTTCACAGCATCTACATCCACATTAGAAGAGTAAAGGGAGCGGACATCATGTCCTCACTGTGATGGGTGCAAACACTCAGAGCAGAATGGAATATTTCAGAGCTGGGACCAGCAAAGGAGTTGGCTTCAGTTGTTAAAATGTGCTGCCATAAAAACTCCAAGAAATATTATAACACAGAGAAGATGTAAATCTTTAGGTCTTCTGGAAGAACTGATATACTGGAGTTTCCTCATACTTGCATCAAATAGTCCTGTACCAACACTAATCCAGTCAGCAACATGATATTTTTCTGCTATTTGTTCCTGCCCTGCTCTCCCATCCCAGGCTCAAATCTCATCCGCCTTGTACAACAAGGCCATTTCTGTGCTGTGTTGTTATCTCTGCTGGCCCAGGTCTGTACATCCACAGCCTTCCTTCAGGTTTATGAGTGCATTTCTCTGATGCAAGCATGAACTGCTCTGAAAACAGCCAGGGTGGAGCTGGAACTGTGTAACTGTGATTAAAGCCCTCAGAGAGAACAACCAGCTGCTTTAGCAAACTGTTCTTGCAGATAATGTAGACTAGAATTTACCAGAGCCATCTCTCCCCTTGTAAGCCCTTCAAATGTGACAAAGATGTAATGGTACCCGAGATCCCCAATGAAGAGACACATTCACTATCAGCAAGAGTTACACCTATAACTCTGTGGTGAAATTCCTGGTGGTACAAGAAAGGCCTTTTCCCAAAGCCATTAACTGAGTCAACCTCAAAAGATCTTTTTCTGTTTGAAGACCACAACACAATGAATTAATGCCAAATTGCTTTTTTGATACCTCTGCTATATTAGTAGGGCACCCACACCATTGTTGATATCCAAAAACTTCAATCTCTGCTAAAATTTTAAGTGCTTTGCTCTCCCAGCTTCTAGCAATAATAATCACTTGCAAGATTTAGAAACAGGCATTGATTTTAAAAATATGAGTGATCAAAGATCTATGCTTTTCTAGAAGGAAATTTCTGAAGCAGACAGCTATATCAAACTGAAAAATTCAAAAGCTTGGTTAACCTTTTTTGCCTTAATGAAAAGCCTAGAAAGTTAGCAATGGATTCTGTCCATCACTCTTATTAACATAATTTTCTAAGAAGGCTGTTAGGTAACATGAATTTTACTAACAAAAAGGGTGAACACAAATCAAGCATTTTGAGAGATACTGCTATGCATCACTGGCACATAATCCAATGTTATGATGGATTGCTGGGTTTCATACTAATTTCAAGACTTTTGAATCAGTAAAGTAATATAGTTGGTAAACATAATACATTTCATAAATCAGAATTTGATAGATTAATCCACATGGAATCATAAATCATACCAGGGTATTCCCTCCCAAGCAGAGCTTGCTCTCTACCTATTTTTCTTCATGGATTTGAAAACAAAACATTATGAGCTTACATCTCCAAATGATGTGTTAGCCCTCCAGGGCTACTCCAGAAAGCACTGCAAGATCACAACAGCAAAGTGTGCAGAGTAGGAGAATTTGGCAAGTTCTCTCAAACTCACAGAGCCTGGCACAAGTGCAAACATTAATGAAGTTCATATATCCTCAAAGAGTACATGATCAGAAATTCACCTGTAGCTGACAGCCTCAAACCCTAAGCAGTGAAGATACTGTCAGCAACAGCCTTCCTACAGATTTGTAAAAAATTAATCATTTCTTTCATCGCTCAAATTTACCAGTTCCTTTAAGACAATTTTATCTTCAATACTTTCCTGTAGAAGAAAAATAATCCACAACTAATTTAGTCTCTACCAGCAAGCTCTGCAAGCAGAGTTATGGTGAGGTGTGACCCATGGTGCACTGGCCCTGCTTTGTCTATCTGTAAAACACCAGACAAAAAGGAACAGATGTTGAAGCACTTTCAACAGAGGGAAGGACATTGGCAGGAAACCTTTTGTGCATCTACCCCTGGAAGACCCTCTCAGGCCACATGTAAGGGACACTGAGGCTGGCAGAGATCAGATTAATTACAGCTGTTGCAGTGTGATGTGCAGCCCCTGAGCAGGAACTGACAGAAGCCTTAACTAAGCCTTTCCTCTGTTGGTACAGTTCGAGTCTTCATTTCCCCATTTTAATACCAACAAGAAAAGAAACAACAATCCTGAATTTGCTTGGGTATTCAATAGACTCCTAGCTGACAGCAACACCCCCAACTGTCCCAGTTTAACCCCAACAGCTCTGCAACAGCTCTTTGGACTCCATCAAATTCTACCCCTTGAAGAACAAAACCAACATTTTATTTCACAGGATACCATCACCAGCATCTTTCTTTACCTTTAAAGACCTAAGAAACATTTATGCTGACTTCTATCCTTTAAAGGTACTTTAACTCCAGGTTACTGACTGTGCTTATTGCAGGTAACAGACACTGAATTTCTGTGAGACTTCAACTGTGCTGTATATTTGAGGAAATGGTGCGGGGCTTAGAAGCCTGTACTGCTGTGATCATTGCGGAGAACAGAATCGACCAAATATCCTTGAAAAAAGAATATAATAAATTTCCCAGACAAGTTCTATAAGACTGAATTTGAAAGGCTCCACACAGTTCTAGTCCTTGGTAATGATTATGTAAAACTATTAGATCCTGAAGGCCTAACACTGAAAAACAGTATCACTCTATTTAATATCAGTATTCTTTAAATTCTGGCCTAAAAGTGGCCCAACAGACACTTTTATTAGTGGATATTAATATACATATTCAGTTATATATCTTCTCCCTCACAGGCTCCTCTAAGTGTAAAGTTTTGAACAATTCTACATATGGCATGATATGATATAAAGAAAAACAGAAATGGAAAGGATGTCATATTTTTCAGGTGGGGAAAAGAAAGTTGGGAGTGGCAGCAAAACAATTCCCCACACATAATGGTAAATCCAGGCTTAATATTCAACTAAGCTTTTACTGGCTTCATTTTATTCAAACTGGAACCCTTTATAATTACAGAAGAATTTCCTTGAGACTTCTTACATGGCCCTATTTTTAAAGTGCACATGAGCCATTCTGTCAAAAAAAAAAATCACTCCTCAAGTGCTATCATGAGGTCTTGTTGATCTCCAAGATATGAGTTACAATGCAGATGGCAGCTTGGGGAAATCCTGCTCTTAATGTGAAACATCCAAAAGCTCTGATCCTTCCCTCTCTTTATGCCCTTGTGAGCTAAACAGATTCACTCTGTTCACCTGTTCCTGAAACAAGTAGCTCCCAATCAAGCAAAGCAAAGAATAAAAGAAGGCGGGAAAAAAAAAAAAAAGGAGTATCATTTACCTTTGCTGTTGTCTTTAATTAAATGTATTCCACTCTGGTGCTGCCACTTAGGCTGAACCTTTTGCTATGCAAATTTCAAGGCTAACTTCTAGCCATAGAAGTGTACACTTGAGAAGGAGTTGGCATTTTTTCAGTGCTACTTGTGTTTAAGTGCACTCTCAGGTGTTTATGTTATCCTTCATAATGGCCTCTTCCCTTTCCAATTAAAATAATTACAGAACTGACAGGAAAAAGATGCTAGGTTTCTTTTTATCCACAATAGATCATCTAAGACTGCATTTCATTCTGAAAATCAATCCCCCTAATTTCCTGCTCCAGGCAGCCTCAGCACCTGTATTAGTCTGGTCTTTTTTTTAAGAGACATTCCTAATGCTGCCACCAGCTCCAGTCCCTGCACCTCCAGAAGGTCTCCATCCCTGATGGTGCTGGGGCAGTTCTGTACAACAGGGCATTGCAGGACCTGTATCTTGGCAGACTTAATGGACAGAGGGAATTGCTATCTTTACAGATGACCCAAAGTTTGCACCCAAAACTAAAAGTACTTGGTGCTTTTGCCAAGAATTGAGATCAGTTCCAAATCATCCTGGAGGGTTTTAGACTGCTCTGAGCCAGCAGAAAATATGACCATCAATCTCTCTCCTTGCACAGCATGGTACAAGTCCGTTCATAATCCTCTGCTCATTCACTCTGTCATGAATATGAGCAGAATTTCTATCTATTTTTACTGTCCAGTAAAGAAAAATTCCCAGAACAGATTTCATATGCAGGGAGGCAAAAACTAAGGAACACCATAGCTTTGCCTACCACACAGAGAACTGAACATACTTCAATCTGGTTTTGGACAGGAGCTGAGAGGATAACGAATGACAAAACTGAATGAAAAAAATAGTTTAAAGTTGGTCCATTCCTGCAGACATTCTCCTAGTACATGAAAGGATGAGGTAAAAGTGAAGTGAGAGCTGCCATTCTGCCTCCAAACTGTGCTTCTTGCACAAACCTGTGAGTGTGCCATTGTTAACAGGAGTAAGGACTGAACAGCTGGATCAGTTATAATCACCCAATGATTACAGAAAGTAATTCAGACTTTCATAAAGACTTCCTTTGTCAAAGATATCCACCTGCTAGAAACCACAGGTTGTTTGTGTACAACAGTCTTCAGTGCAGCAAATCACACCTCATTTTGTGCTCTTTGCATTCCCTCTTTCAACCTTATAGTTGACTCACACCCATATCTTTAAAGAACAGCACTTTACCAAAGTTTGCTTTATGAAATAACAAAGAAAATGCATAACAATGCACACAAATTACAATTGCTTTGGTAAATGATTTTTCCTTGAAAAAAGAAAGTAGAAAAAATGCAAAACAGACTAGGATCATTTTTCTTTCATCAAGACTGCTGGAAAATGCCAGTTTGATCAACGGATGAATTATCCACATATTCACCTGGGACTTCCATTTGATTAAAATTTCTGAGTGAAAAAGAATTAGATTTACATCTAATTTTACAGAAAATACAGCAGTTCAACATTTTGGTCAATAGGTTGGTCTTCATCCAAGATCAACTCTAATTTTTTACTTAAATAGAGAAGACTTGAATACTTTCCTTCCACTTAGCAGAAAGAAAAAAAGAATCATTTTGACTTACCACCTCTCTCCTAAGTGCTCCTTACAGAACTTGAAAGAAAAAGACACCACATCCATCATATCCTTTCATCATGCTCCCAGTGGATTCAGAAATGTTTCCCATGTACTACAGGAAGGCTGCACATACCAGGCTCTTTCCCATGACAGCAGCAAAGCCTGGATTTCACTGCAGATTTTGCTGTGTTCAAAATGGAACCCAGAAGTTCCCACCTGCACAGCTCCAGTTTGGAGAGGGCCATGATGTAGAGTATCACCATAAAATTTCAGAAAGCTTCAACCCATCCAGAGTAACATCATTCTGCTTCAGAAGGCTGCAAGATCTGCTCGTTCTTGCCCTTTAGCCCAACCTTTTATCCCCTCCTGTTGCTGCCCTGCCCCTGTGTGCCCTCTGTTCCCTTTGGTGGTTGGTCAGTGTCCCTGGGCACTCCATGGCTCATTGCTGTCAGTGCTGCTCACAGCTGTGCCCACTGGGGATCAGGCTCCCCCAGCCCCATCCCAATCACCACAAACTGTGTGCCTACAGTCCCCTACTTGGTTTTGGCACAGAAATTCGTGGCCCCATAAAATGAAATGGCAAAAGATGTAGAGGCCTCTGTGTCCCTATTGACACCAGGGCTAAGGGAAGGATTTAGAACATAATATCACAAGTGTTTGAAGAAATGTAACTGAGGCCCTGTCAGGTAATGAAACTCAGAAAAATCCTCAGCACATAAAAATTGCTTTCACAAACATCCAAGCCCACTAAATAAAATAAAAATCTGAAATGAAACAAGATACTCTGGAATGACCTTGAGAGCTGCAATCTTCCACTCTGTCAGATAGCTGGAGCAGCAAATCACAGAAACATGATCTACACATTCAAACTGTCCCATCTACAAAGACTTTCAGCAGCAGGGTCCCCAAAAGAGGCAACATGAGCCTTTTTCTGTCAAATCATTCATTATTCTAACATATGAGTTAAAAGCCAAAGGAAAACATGCAGTACACTACAAGCAGGAAATGCTGCTGAAAGGATCTTGACATGATGAATCTTTCAAGATTCAAAACGACATTAGACTGATATCAAAGTTGGGCATCAGTAATCCTAAAGAAGCCAGAATCTTCATCTCCATTTGACTGGAGCATTGTTCTACTGCCTGTACTGTTCTGATGAATTCAGCTCTGGTTATGTTTTGACTGAGCTACTTCTTCTCTGCTTTTCCCCCTACAGCAACAATTTTTCCACCACCCAGAGTGACTGTTAGTGCCTTTATTTCTGTTGGGAAAATTTCTATACTGAACACACAAAATCCTTGTTAACACCTTAAGGACTTTTCAGTTTTCAAGTAGAATTAAAATATGACCCATAATTTGTGATCTTCTGCATTAAAACATGACCCCTGTGATCTTCTGCAGACATTCAAACAGATGTGAAAAGAGTACAATCCCAGAAAATCAGAACGAAAGCATATTCACTGTTTTGCAATCCAATCCATGGATTTTGTAATCAAAGAATAGGAGAATAACTGAGTTGCAGACCTGGTAATCAAAAATTTTAAATAATGCCTAAACTTGAGGGCCTTTGAGCTGTCCATAGAACACTTGCTCAAGCCTCTATACTGTCCATGACACCATGCTGTCAGGGCAGGCATGGAAACATTTGGTGACAAACACCTTCTCCCTGCCAAAAAATAGATTTTTTAAATTGGCAGAGCTAGTCCTAATGCTTGCTGTATCATCTGTACAAGTCATAAAATGGTTTTACAAATCCAGAATAAAGCAAAACTGATGCCTTGAGCTTACATCACAAGGATCACCATGACCAGTGTCTCTGGGTTTGATTTCCTTCCTGAGCTAGAAAGTCATGATTGATCTCATTTCAGAATTACAGCTGTACAGTAAAATTGCTCTAAGACAACAATTTAATCCATCACTATTATATGTCCCAATGGTTTTCAAAGAGCATGAGATTAATTATGATCTCAATTGCATCAGCTATAGTGACTTGGTTGCTTTTGTTTCAACTGATAGGATTGCTTTGATGCTCTTCAGTACAACTCCAGAGTTACACCACTGACTTGTCTGGATTGTCACTAATGCATGCTTGTATCAAAATGAGACAGTAGATTTCTAGATAGTTTTATCCTCTGTATGCATAATTCTGCATTTAAATTCACTGCAAGAGTGTGTCCTTTCATAAACTGATAGCTCTTTGATTTGAACTTTATGACATGAAGCTGCTTTACTTGCAGTTGGTCATTATTCTTAGTACACATGCAAACAGAAGATGTTATAGTTTCACACATCAGATCATGAATGCACATGAACAGCTGTATGGATTTCCAGAATGGAAACAGCAATTACAGAATTATAAAAGTGACCACAAGAAGCTCTCACAGAGGGGAATAATTTCTGTGCATTTGCTGCAGCTGCTTTGTTAACCTATGTCTGTCCATCACTTTCAAGATGACTGAAATAAGCAGATCATCCACTTCACGGCAGTAATGCTTTCAATTACCTGAAATCTCAGAAGCTTTCCAAACTTTAAATAATGGAAATATTTCACCTTTCTTTACTTTCTATTATGTGTAAGAAGCCCACCAGGCAGTTCAGAAAGTCTCCTTGCTCAGCCCAGTGTGCCTGTCCATGGGCTGAGGGTACACGTTCCAGTCTGACTGGGTAACTCATTATCAGCTCCTGGTGCCTGCTGTACAGTAATTTCTCTTGACCACACATCCCAGCCTATTAAAAGTATTGCTATACCATAAGAACAAAAAATCAGTCTCATTTTTTCAGATCAAGCCCACACTATCTTCAAGTCTCCCACAATGAATTATAAAGGTGAAGCATAAACTTAACATCTTCTCCCAGTTTTGTCTGCAAACATTCGAGGAACATTCTAAACTGGCTACTATCTTTAATTTACTACTTTAAAGACATAAGGATGAACTTATTCTTCCCTTATGCTTTTTTTTAGTATTAGCATTAACATTATCATAATTGAAGTTTTTCTGTGAATTTTTACCTTGGGTCAGGAGATGAGGATCAGATTCATTGTAGGTGCATTCACAGCTCCTACCTGTAGCAACAACACAAGTGCCAGCCATCTGCCTCTGTGGGCAATGGAGAAGGAAAAGCTCTTCCAGAGACAGACTCAGAACAGTAAGTTTAGCTTCTGTTCCAAGTTCTCCCAGGGAATTATCCATTTTAGGGTACTTGGAGAAAAATAGGGACAGTGTTCAAGAATCCCTTTCTGAAGAAGCCACTTTTCCATCCTTCTCTGTCCCAAAAGAAAACAAAGTAACACTCCTTTTTTAAACAATATCTGATACTTCTCAAACCACATTCATGATCTTTTCCTGACTACATCAGTCTGACAATTCAAGTTGTCATGATTTATTCTGTTTCCATATGATCTATCTTAGCTTTTATCTTTCCTCATTCTGATTTTTCTTCTTCATGTGAACAACGGATAAACTGTAGCAGTGATCAGCAATTGTCTGTAAATAAAATTCACTGGTTTATCACTCTCCTGTAAAGTACTCTGGAGTGCAGGATTATATCCCACCAGGGCAATGGCCTGTCTAAAGAATCTTTCCAGAGGTTCCAGACACTGATTTATATTTACTGCTAACAGAACTTCCCCTAAAACATGATAGAGAGTATAATATATGCACAATAATAAGCACCATATATGTAGGGAAATATTTTTTCCTTTGGTGGCATGTATATACTGTTGTGCCAAAACTTCCAGTCAGAAATTAAAGAATCACCTAGAAAACTTGAAAAAAGTAGCTTCATTTTCTAATGAAAATGCTGTGAAACACACACCTCAGAAAACCTCAAGAAAATCCTGAAAGTAATTCAGATTCTTCATGCGACTTTCAAAAAATTTTAGTGTTTCAAAGGGGTCGTTTTCCTTTCTTCCTTCTTCTCAAAGACACTGCATATACAGAGAAGACACAAGAATACCCTATGGGAAGCCTATCCTGTCAAGCCCTCATCACCTGTACAATAGTTTCTTGACATGAATTACCTGACACCTCCTACAACTGCAAAAAATTGTGCAATTTTAGTCACTGGGAAAAAAAAAAAGAATCATTTAATCTTAGACTGGAAAGAAGAGAAGGCAACAAAAGAAATCATTATTACCAATTATTTTGATGGGTCATGAGTAAAGAAGCAAGTGTAGAGAGAAGGTTCACATCCAGCTCTGGGGACACAAGGCCAGGCTGGATGAGGCTCTGAGCACCCTGGTCACTGGAGATGTCTCTGCCCATGGCAGGGGGTTGGAACTCAATGGACTTTAAAGTCCCTTCCAACCAAGTCCATCCTCTGATTTTGTCTTTCTGCCACTTTTGCCCCATGAAGCTCCAGAGAAGATAATGAGCCTTCTCTACAGATGCATCTTGTTAGTGCAGCTTTTTGAGCCAAAGGCAGTGGTGGGCACGTGAAGGCTGAGGGCAATCTGCCACAAGAACAGTGCTAGACACAGACAGAAGAAGTACCATGTCTTGGAAAAGAGTTTTTATTTCTTTCACTCTCCTCTCACAGTTTTTTTTGTTTTTTTCAATGCAGCCACCAAGGATTTTACATAACATGAAACATATCCTGCTTTCCCAATGTATGTAACTCATCAGCCCACCTACAGCTATAAAATGCCATTCTCAACAGTCCTGAAAGGCTACACCTACTTCACAACTCCAATATTCTCACTTTCCCATCTGACTGATTTTCTGTTCATTGAAAAGTATTGCACACTCATGGGTAGACAGGATAGAACAGACTCTTCTCATGCTATTGTGAACCTGGGGTAGCTGAAATACATTCACTGTAGTTAATCCAAATTTATTCTCTGGTCAGGATGGCTGCATTCCTCTAGAATTAAATTAGAAAGAGAAGAAAAAGGAAAATACACTTATGCTGCAAATATACAATCTTTCACCCAATTGCTATAGGAGAGAGACCAAAAGGGGCATTCCTGAGACATATTCCATACTCAACAGGATTCCCAACTTGATCCCTGAAGTAAGACCCCATAAAACCACCAGCTTATTGTGACTCACACATTAAGCAATTCAGCATTGTTTTCATACACAGCAGGATATCTCCCTTCCCCTATTTCACAAGATCCTTTGTTGAGAAAAGGGTGCAGAATAAACTTCAACACCAAAACCTTTAAGCTCCCAGCACTTTGACATGAGATTGACAGTAAAGAGAGAAAAGAAGTTGCTAAGAGATGAATTTCTCAGCTATTTAACTGCCAAATATTTGATACCCCAGGGTTAACTTCATACTACTGACAGGCTCCTTTTCCTCCAGAACTGCTGCCCCATGGAATATTTCTGTGTCATAAAATGTGAATGCAGGTAAAACCTCTGCTGCCAAACATTTGTGTGAAGAAAAATAGTAGAACTGTAACGCTGAATTCTCTGATTTTAAGTCCCTGATTTTTATGTCTTCAACTTTGCTGTCAGCCCTTGTCCTGTAGCTGTAAAGACACTCTGCTTTCTGAAATTTTAGCCACTAAATCCCTAAAACTCATATTCTAAGTACACAAAAAGTGGAACAGAAGATGACTCTCAGTAATAAAAACTCCTGCTAACTGCAGTTATTTTTCTGGTACACAGTGCCACTCCTAACAAGAAGCCAAAAATTGATGTTTTACTAGACCTGCATACATCTGCCATTCTGAGACCAGTGAGAGCAGACACAGCTGACACAGGGCCCTACAACTACACAGAAGTCTTACAACTTCCTTCCGCTGTGCACAAAATTCCCTTCCAACAGAAACAGATTTGCTTTTCTCAGGAATAGCTTATGGACCACTGTGGTCATAAACCAGATACTGAAATCTTGTCTGAAATTATGTGTCGTTTTTCTGTGTTACTAGGAAGCTTAAAACTAGTTTCTCCAGTAGTTAAATGATTTCCTGTATTGAACTCTAGTGCCCAGCTTCTGGCCCAGAAAATAGCAATCAATATGTTCAGTTCAATATGCAATGAGACAGCCAATCAGTCCTGCAACTGCCAGCAATTTCCTCCATATGAGTAGAAAAAATCAGGACAAGCAAGGAGTTGCTCTAGTCGTCACTCGGGGAAGGAGATGTGGAAATACAGAGACAAGGTAGGAAGGAAATTTGGTCCCATCTCCACCACATGAAAAATTTTGGAAACCAGAAGTCCATTGAGAAACATTTCTAGTTTGTGGGGATTTTTGTTTCTTAATAATATGTTTCTCGCTCATTTACTTGGCATTGCATTCACCTAAGCTAATTTAAAGTGTCTCTTTCTTTTGTCCCCTTAATTACACATCATATTGTACATGGGAACGTTCAGTCTTATCAAATGTTAGAGGTTTCTTTTCTTTGCCCACACAGAAAGCAGCATCCTCACTGTGCTGAGGATAGAAGAGCATAAATCAAACCCAATCAAAAGCTTTATGAAATAGGAAACAACTGCATGGAGGATCCAGTAAAAGAGAAAGGATGAAAAGGTTTTCTTTAAATCTTCACTTATGTTGCTATAATATTTAATTATTGAAGGTAAGTTAAATGACAGAATCCTGGCGTATAGCTAGGAGGGCTGAAACCATGCCATATCAAAACTATTCATCTTCAACAAGTTCTTTTAAAATCCCAGTTTAAACTATAAAAATGAGATTTCATAACACTTGAGAGTATCAATGTATTTTAATGATTAACAGAATGTTTTCCTTCCCCTCCATAATTTTCCTGCGTTCACTTTTTTAAGTTGGTGTGTCAAACATTCAGCTTGTCAGACTACATGATAATAAATGGCATACAATAACTGCACAGCACTCAAATTCCATCAAATCTTGGCCAGCAGAACGAAAAACATCCAAACAAAGGGAACATCAGGGGACAGATCACAAGCAGAAGCTACTTGGGATAACCTTTGAAAACAATAGTGCACCACTAATTTATACCAGCTGTGAATCCACAGGGAAGGAGCAACAGTGGTGGGAATTAAAATATACAGACAAGCAACAAAACTGATGCAAGGGTTTGTGTATTCTCATGGAATCCTTCAGAAAATATGAGAAGGTGCTGAGATTCCTGTCTATGTTCGCTCAGATTCAGTGCTCAGGAGAGATCACATATAAATGCATCAGTGTACTATTGTTACAGGCATAAATACAGCTTTTTTGACTGTGCTGGGGCTTTATTAGTAAAATATGAAGTATTGAAACCAACATCATATGAGAACACAGAAAAACATACTTTTAAAAATGTTTATACTGACAGTGAAATAGTAAATATATCCCTGAGCTGCTTTTGCCAAAAGTACTTTCAGCAGCCAGTGCAATTCAGCAGTTTATCCATGCTGCCTCATGGAAAGAACACAATAAGTGCATGGGAAAGTTTTCTCTAAGTATTTACATTTATAAAATTAAAATTTGTATTTGTGTGGTTCTCCCAAGAACTGTTTCTAGTTACTGGTTTGTCTGTGTCCTTTAGCAATAATCAGCATTTCTTGGAGGCATTTCCCAGCAGGATGGGAGCAGGTTCCACAGGCTTTCCTTCCAACAGGAAACAGGAAGATAGCCACACCAGCTGATTGTGATAAAGAACCCCTTCCTTTCTTCTCCTGAACTGCTCTACATGGTGCTTATTTCTACTGGGCATCTCCTGGAGCTTTGTCTCCATCAGTGATATTGAGAAGAGCACAGACTTGTTGTTGTCTCTGTCTATGCTCTTTTACAATTCTCCTTGGGATGAAGGTACCAAACATTTTACTAAAAGCTAACGGCACTTGAGAGTCCAACTCCAGTAAGCTACATCTACAAAAGCACCAAGGCAGAGAAAAAAAAATCTGTATAAGAAACCAAACAAATATTTTTGTGCTCTTCTACATCAACAAAAGCAAAAAATAAAATATGAGTAAGAATAGAAATGCTTCCCAAGCCTCCTTCTTCCACAGCAATAATTATCCTGCTTTCTTCACAAACCCACTTCTTTAAATTTATAAAATTAATGCCGTGATAAATGTTATCTTCTTTCAAAATTACAGGTTTAGCGAGCATCTGTCTTACACAATCTGTCGTTACTTTTAACTTCTACTATGATTACAACTCGACTCACAGAGCAGAGCATAACAAACAAGCCACTACAAAATGGCTTCCCTCTAACTCAAAAGTTCTAATGTGCAGTGCTGCTCAACACAAGAATTTTTTGCCTAATGACTATTTTGCCTCTGCTTTCCTTGTAAAATTGCAGGGTTTATAATTAATTATCAACTAAACATGGTAGATACATTCAAAAATAAAGGAAGAACCCATAATAGTGGAATTTATAAGCAACAAACAATGAAGGTGATTGTAAAGTTGTCAGTGCTTTGGATCTAATGCTTGTAAAAATGTGTTGGTTTCTCAATTTTCCATTGCAATCTATTAGTTACAATTGTCTCAGGTGTTTCCAGATTGAATTAACTGGAAACCAAAGATATACAATAGATGAAAGGCATTGAAATCAACCCACCAGAAATCCTTGTGCTGTGAGCAGAGAGCAATCACTCACAAATTCCACTGAAGACCACTGAACACTTCAGCCACAAAAACCCAACTAAGCAGAAGAGATCAGCTCTCATTTTCTCTGCCAGCATTCACCAACTGCATGAGACACCCAGGAAATGTGGAGAGCTCAGCAGTGCTACAGGCTGATGGAGCTGCAGCTGTCAGACTCTTTCCACACAGTTTCTGCAAGACAAATGCCTCGTGGCTGGCTCCAGTCAGCAGGAAAACACTGGATTAGAGGCCATTTCCTCTCCAACCAAGACGAATTCCAGCCTCTGGCATTTGCTCTGGTCAGGCTCTGATGTTTGTAATTAATTAAACTAATTTGTTCACAGTAAGCATCCAGCCCTGCACCAGTGAACAAGTAGGAGGCACAATGAGATACCTTCTGTTTTCACACCACAGGGCTCAGGTGAGACATTCTTTTCTAACGACAGAACCCAAGTTCACTTTATTTTTCTCGTTTTCTTGTGAAACTCAGTCCTTTATTTCTAAGCCAACCTAGCAAAAAAAAAAAAAAAAAAATCTCTAGTTTAAAGGACTATTTCACTCTTTCTACAGAGCATCTGCTCAGGAAAGAGGAAAACATGAGACTATAGGCACAAGTAGCTTCAGTAAATAAGAAAAATTTAATAAGTGAAAACCAGTGCCCACTTAGCACCAAGTGAACCAAGCACCAAGATAGAGAATGAATGTTCAAATCCAGTTGAACAAAAAAAAAAAAAAATCAGTTAAAAAGGGCCCACAGATGGCACTCAAGAATAATTCTTTTCAGATCCTACTTGCTAACAGTTATTTGTTGGGGACCACAACATACAAATCTATTCACTGCATTTTATCAGGACAGTCTCAGCAAAGAGGTGGACTTCAAGCAAAATTTGTTGCCTGTATCACAAAGCACAGAAATAAAATAATACTCAGAAAGAAGCTTCCAATTATTTTTGAACAGTAAATATGTATATATGAAAGTTGGGAACTTTAGACAGATTGAAGAAAGAGCTACAGTTATCAAATAACTCATTCAGCAATGTCAATATCAGTTATTCCTGCTGTCAGCTTTGACAAAACTCACACTACAGGTTAATATAAAGTAATTTATCAAAGAAGTGTCCATCAGACAATCATTATGATGGAGGCAGAAATTTCTCTGCAAACCATCATTATCACTTAGTGTATCAGTCAGCAAGCTGAAGAATATCTGAAGTATCAGACACTGACAGCATGGTATGGCAGGGCCTTCAACCAGTAAACCACGGTGAAAGCTTTGAATCATCAAATATTTCATATTTCCTTCTGCTCTCTAAATATTTATGTACTTTTACATTCCCATGCACTCAGAAGAACCATTGCTAATAGCAGATAGACAGCACCATTTATGTAAATGTGTTACAACAACACAGAAAATGGAAATAGGAGCTTAAACAATCAGGATCAACATTTATATGCATACTTAGGAACAAATTGTGGAATGAATGTTTAATTCCATGTTCTTCCATTGTGGCATTAATCAGTGAATGGATAGTAGTTAAGAAACTGCTTCTGTCCATCACTCAGCACTTCTGCTTTTGAAGCAAGAATTGAACTTTTCCTTTCCCGGAAACACTTGTAGACCCTGTCATGCCAATAATGGCTCCTACTGTTAGCTTAGACATCAGACATGGAAATTAGTGCGGATCAGACCAGATACAAGAGATTTGAATTTAATTACCAGAGTGGGTGCAGGTAAAGAAATACCCCACTTCTTGATGTAAAAGCTGCTGCGTCACCATGGTCAGGTTGTTTCAAGCAAAAGGAATGCATAACACTTTACCTAAAGATAATTAAGAATGTCACAGAACACTTGAAAAAATGTTTGTGTGAGAAACCACAGATGCAGAGCTTGGTGTAAAGTGGATACAAAATTGATAGACTACATAATGAATTCAAGCACACACTTCATCCTTTGATTGGAAAAAGATATCTAATATATTTTAAAAGGAACAAGTGCAATCAAGTTGACCTGACCCATTTTTTGTACATAAATTTCTCTTAGTAGTTAAAGGTCAATAGCATTTTCTTCCTTTTTACAGATGGAGAAATGGCAGGCAGTGTCACTTGCAAAATAATACACAAGGTCTTAGGAGAGCCTGGAAGAAAAATGAGTGAGACTTTCTGGTCTCCTTCAAATTAATAGGAATCTCATGGACTTAAACAGGTCCAGCTTTTTCCTGAGAACATATGAATCTTATATTCAGGGCATTATCATGTTGTAACATTACACAAAATAATTTTCCAGTGAGCTGCTAGCTTTATGTAACCAACCATGCAAAGAAAGAAGATTAAAAATTGAATTAATACTCAAGTTTTAATCATACCAGCAGTTGCTACTGTCACATAGCAGCAGCAGCACCACAAAGGGTGAGAGGGGCAGAGCTGTAACTGGCAAACAAAAGGCAAAAACTGTCTCTTATTCATAAGTAGATTAGTGAAAAATAAACCACTTAAACACCCAAAGCCTGCTTTATGAACTTGGGCATTTATTTACATAAACTCTAGATGGCTGCTGGTATGAATTCTTTTCATCTGGGTTATTTAAATGTGAGGATCTCTAGCATGAAGGGCAAACCACCAGGACAGGGGCACTGTGGGCTCTGCTTTTAAACTCATACATGACCTACTGACTGGGATTCACTGGATGCTTAGGGGAATCTGACAAAACTGAAGCTGTGAGAGAGAAGTACCCCAGAGTTCAGTGTCACACACTATTCATGGTCCTTCTGATACAAAAATTCACAGAAAAACATGGCTTCAGTCCAGCCAATAAAATGATGTAATCTCAGGTATTCTATAAGGGAAAAAGAATTTTCATTCAACAGAAATTACTTCAATTTTGTAGTCAGTTTAAAACAGAATATTTCCAGCCTTGATATTGGTCACAGTGAAAACTATAGATCTTAATTGAAGTGGTTTAGAATTGCCTTGGAATTCTAAAGGCACGGGAAAGGTTTTGACTGGACCACTTTAAATGCTTGCCTCACTGGAAACACAACCAAGGACCTTCCTTTCAGGGAATGTCAGGAATGATCTGAACCTGCAGGTTAATGGCTCTGAGGATGGGAAACAGCTATAGCACATTCCTAACTGACTTGTGAGAAAATGGGGGAAATGAGAAATAGATCCTAAGCACAAAGAAAAATAGACTTTATTTCTGCAGATAACGCCAAAGGAAGGTGTATCCACACCTGGGGAACTGAAAAGGCAACAATCCCAGCCCCACCCAACACACACATACTCTCCTGAGTTTCCTTCAACAGTTCCACAGTTTTTCCCTGTGTTATCAATGCCCAGACACAGCCACAGCAGCACCAGGGGAAGAAAGAATGGGAGGTGAAACGCTCTTCTGGGAGCTGAAAACAATTCTTGGTGGTTGCACATGCCTCAGCCTCTAGACCAGACTAAATCCAGATTAAGTCTCCTACACTGTCCTGTTCTGTGCTGGTATCTTAAGTGAGATGTGACACAGCTGTAAAGATCAAGGAAACCTGGCTCCAGGAGTGGGAGGTGGGAGCATTTTAGTTTTCATTCCAGCCCCTTGATTGCAGTTTCTATTCCAACTACTTTTACCATAAAGGAAAATCTCTACCAAAAGCCGCTTCTGGTAGAAGAGCTTCAACCATTCATGAGCTTCCAATAGAGCAAATTCTACACAATCCCTTCCTATTCTTCCAAGCCACAGGAATTTGGTTTTATAATTTTGGTAGGATTACATTTATATAGTTAGGAATTTGGGGTTTTACCCCATAATATTTGTATTAAGATCTTCTCCATCATCCAGCCATGCCAGACATAGAATGCCCTTCATGTCTTATATAGCAGCAATTCACAGGAATTTAACTCTTTCTTTACTGGAAACTAATTTGGGAGTTAATTTTATCACAACTTGCCCTCACACAGACACAATGCAAAGTAGGAGCAAGCCACACAAAGAATTTGGCCCTCTGCATTCAGAAACTGAAAAACTGTTAACAATTTTCACAAATTTAAATTATCTGTAAATAAGAACGACTTGTCAGGAATTTGGGATTATTCTCATTAGAGGTAGAAGTACAAGGATCAAGAGCAGATGTCATCCTTGTGCAGGAATTAAGATGAATGATTGTGCACAACAAAGATTCATTCATGATTTTTTTGAGCTTGACTGATATGAACACATGGTGATCACTATTAAATGAACTGAACCCAAACTCAAAGTCTGGGAGAACTCAGTGATGAAAGGAGTACAGACACTGCACTAAAAAATGGGAAATCACACAAGAGGTTGCTTGTTTACAAGAAGACTGCAGTGGAGGCAATATGTTATATGCTCTATTATTTAAATTCCAAATTTTTATTCAACAAACCCCACTATGCCACTGACTGCCCAATGATTTTTTTCTTTACTTTTTAGCATCCACACTCTATGATTCTTTAGCGATGACAAGGGAAACATTAAATTAATGATAAATTTCAGTAATCAGGTGAAATAAAAAAAATTTAGAGTCTTTAATGTTAGGTTTTTTACAAATCACTGTTCCATATTGTTTAAAGACACTTCAGAGAAATAACTAAATTTTCAGTACTCTCTGTGAGGAAATGAAGTCTTCAAAAAGTAGGCATTAAATCACTACCTATGCTTAACAAATACAATAAATCAACTTAATGAAACATTAGGCATAAAGTTCTCACAGATTTAGCCCCCAACCCATGCAATATCCATTAACATGGTGCAGCAGACTGGGTCTGCCACGAACACTGTAAATATCTCCTGAATTTAGTGACTCAGACTGAGAGGTATTTGTTAAGTTAAACTCTACTGTTAATTTCATGCCAGAAACACGTTTTCAGCAATATATGTGTTCTGCCAAGATTAAGTGTTATCAAAGATGAGAAGCAGGAGAAAAGGAGACTTAGAAGAAAGAGAATTTGTCCTTGAGATGGGGAAGGATTCCAGAGGTGCTCTGATTTTTCATTCTCTGCACTCCCATTTCCAGAGGCCAACTGCAGCCTGATCAAAGGCACACAGAGGCTCCCATGATCCCATTCAGTCTTTTTAAATCAGGGCTTAGAGAAGCACCTATTAATACACAGAAGGAAAAAAAAAAAAAAAAGAAAAAAAAAAGGAGCAGTCACATCCTTTTCAGTTAATTAGGTCATGATTATTCAGCTTCACACCAGAAAAATCTTACTGCAGCAAAGAGAGTTTTCTATTAACCTCCTGCATTCCTTCCTAGCCATGCATTCAAGCTGTATGTAAATTGGTTGTATTCCCCAATACAAGTTATCACACACAGGAAAGCAGGCAGCATTAAAAGATTTCTGTGATTAGACTATTTAGAATAATTTATAAGATTACCACATCAGCCTTCCACTAGAAGGTGAATGCCTGACACTACATGCCTTGGGTTGGAAAGGATATTATTCAGTGCTTGTCCATTATACAGATTTTTTCTGTTGCTTTTTCTGAGTCAAAGACAAACCAGAAAGACCAGTTGTCTAACAAAACAAGAGTTTACATTTTCATTCAGGAATGGGGAGAAATTCTTCTGTTCTTCATCCTACTGTTTCAGTCAAGAAGCCAACTCTCATTTCCCTTTACAGTTATATCTGTAAATTCTGCTCTTAGCTCTTTGGATTCAAAATGAGAAATGCTTTCAAGCAGTGTTTTCACACACTTTGGAGAGCCTAATCTAACCTTTAAAACTAACAACGGAGTTTTGCAACTGGTCACTTCCAGCAGAAGAGTAACCTTAGCAATTTTGAAAATAATGGATTACTAGGGAACATGCTGAAAGTCTGTCCATGAATACAGTCTGAAACCAAAATTTTTGTATTACCTCATTTTTTAAAACCTCCTCAAGTCAATAGGAAGATCCATATTGATTTTAGGAGGCTTTGAATCATGCCTAAAATTGCTCTTTCATTACACTTCCATCCAACACAGTAAAACAAATCCTACAAATCAATATATTTCTATAAACACAGCAGTACAAGAATGAATTATAAAAAGTTATAACACAGCTAACCAGGATTTGTACACATAAGCAACAAAAAAATTGCTTCTTCCTGGGGTTAATTATCTTTTCACAGTTCAAAAAGGTAATCACCTTAAATTACATTGGTCTTCCTAATGCTTTCTTAAGTAATTCTGACATTTAAAGGTAGGAAATTTATGTGGAGCAATTAATGCATGAAATAGTTGCAGCCAAATTAAATCTACTCAACATTGTCCACTTCCTGCAAAAGATAACATTTTGCACATAATTTATTACATGAATAAATATTTTGTCAAAATTGGAAATAATTTCCCATTATCTCTGCAGAAGTTTTGCATTTCTTTATAGAACTATTTGCAAGGAGTAATGATCTGGGCTTTGATAATCTTTTGGTGGTACTTGTCACATGCCTGAGGTCAGGTGAGTTTGGATTCAGCTGCCTGTGGGCAGAGTTCACTCAGTCTCACTGTGAAGATAAATAGATGCATTTTCTCGCACATTTTTTCTGAGGGAAAGCTACATGTAGATACTTCGTGTGACCCACAGCCTAGACACCTTTCTCTGTGTCATTTGTTTCATAGTTTTGTTTCTTCAAACATTAAAGTTATTTCTTGAAAACAGAATACTGTCCTAATGGGGAACATTAGAAAAACTTAGAGATCTAAATTCAAAATGTCAGTGGGAAAGTCGAGCAGGAATCCTTACCATTTTGAAAATAAAGGCTACTTTTAATACTTTTTTACTTTAACCCTCACAATTTTCGCAAGCCATTAGGTCAAAACAGCGCATTTTGACTCCTTTACAACTGCTCAAACAGCTGTCCCTCTACTTGCACACTCTTTCTCATTTTAAAGCATTTCTGATGCTTGGCTTTTCGGTCAATCTATGGCTGTGACTATAGGACTAGAATCAAACTGACAGATCATCCAAGAAAGAAACCATTGGCAGGAAGTTCTGATATTCTTGAACTACTGAAATAGTGTAGAAATAACCACTACCCAAACTGCAGCTATTACATGAAAACATCTTGTAAAAAATTGTCCTCTTAAAACAAAGACTCAGGACGTGTTGATTCTTGATGTACAAAGGCTATTCTGAAAAGCAATCAAAATCACAGGACACAAAATGAAATAAAATAGCATAGAAATAACAAGCTGAACTTGAGAAATGTTAATAAAACATAACTTCTTTAATAAACAAGTCATGCAGAACGTTGATTATCATCCTGTGTTGGCCTTTTCCTAAACAGTTCCTTCATTGCCATCAGCGCTACTGTGGAAGGGAGAAAGAGCTTTGTTGACACTGATTTTTCAACTGACATTTGAAAAGTTTTTAAGTGTCCTGTACCCAAAGAGCTCTACAGGGGAGCTGGAGAGGGACTTTTCACCAAGGCAGGTAGCAATAGGACAAGGGGAAATGGCTTCAAACCAAAAGAGTAGCTTTCAATTGGACATGAGGAAGAAATTCCTCACTATGAGGATGGCAAGGCCCTGGCACAGCTTGCCCACAAAAGTTGTGGCTGCCCCATGCCTGGAAGTGTTCAGCACCAGGTTGGACATGACTTGGAGCAACTTAGTTCAGTGAAAAATGTCCCTGGCCATGGCAGGGGATTGGAACAAAAGAAGCTTTAAGGTCCCTTCCTACTCAAGCCATTCTATGGTTCCATGAAAATTGGTTTTGACAGCCTCAGTAGGCACACACACGGATTCTCAAACTCTGTCTAAACTCCACATCTAAAACACAGAAACTATTTCCCCAAAACAGTCTCAATATGGCAGAAGCAAAGCTCTTAACAAGAATCCACATAGTTAGCTATACATTTTCTTTGATTTACCACACAGTGACCCAGTCTGGTCTTTTCCAGAATGATTTCTCAATTCACAGTCATTACAGCTGGCACACAGCTGAATGCTTTCTTACCTCCAGAAAGACAAAACTAGTAAACTATAGTGTTGGTTACTAAGAGAGTTTATCATTCCTGTACAAAGACAAATTTTTGTACTTTACTGAGCTTGAGAACATTGCGACAAGGAAGCTCTGAAGTGCTTATCATTTGGAAAATATTTCTTTCATTCTATCTTGGTCATCCAGACATAAGCTCAAGTGTAGAAAAATGAATACCTGATGTAATTTGATGAATATTGTGATGATAACTTTTTAGTATGACATTTTTCTAATGAGACACCATTAATTTAGTTGCAGATTGTTGGAGGAATAGATGGAATCCATTTCTTGGTAACTCAGCTCCTATCATGGAAGGGCATTCTTGTTGGAACTGTAAACATCACACATCTTCACTTGCTCTAACAGTCTATCCTACATTTGGGAGAGTCTCTTTTGAAAAACTCCTTCTCAGATAAGCTACCAAAGAGGAAATTCCAGAGTTTTGGCTCTACCGGACCATGTCCAGATTCAGCAATGCTGTTCCTCTACAATTTCTACAATACTTCAAAATTAATTTAGAAATCCACCCTGTGGGAGCTCTCAATGTTCAATGTTTGAAGTGCCACACACCAGCATTCTCAAAAGGAACGAAATACAGTGTTTAAAGGAAATAATATAGAACAGTAAAGCAAATCCTACATCCACACATAGAACCAGGAAGCTTCCCCCATGCAAGACAGCATGAAAACTCTTAACTAGTCCCAGGCAACACGAGTTCATCACCATCTGCTTGGTCTTTGTTTCCAGGCCCAGCTACGCAATTTCTCATGGATACTCCCTGATCCCTTCCACATTGCAAAGCACTTCCCAGCTCTTCCTAGTCATTCATTCCAAACCCAACACACACTGGGTGTGTTTTACCACACCAGGAATGTCATTTCTCATCTTGATCCAGAAAGAAACAGACCCTCAGTTATTTCTTTATAACTCAAGGACCAGTTATCTGTAGTTACAATACATCTCAGGGATGACTTTTGGAGCAGATGTAGTGTTTTAAGGCTGGAAATTTATGGATAACAATTAATGCTTTACAAAACTGTTGCAACCAAACTTAGCCCTTTCTTGTATGCTATATTATCATAGGAAAGACAGGGGGAAGAGTCACATGAAATCTCTGTCCAAGAATAGCCACCTTCTCTTCCCCACACACAGCATCTTGCTATTCACTAATCACTATTTCCATCTGCAGGATGCAGTTTGCTAGGGATTCCATAGTTGTATCTCCTGAAAAAGCCTACTAGAAGTGAGTATACAAAAGTATATACAAAATAGATGCATATTTAGTTTTGCTGTCTTCCAAATCTGAACAAGCTCTTGTGGCTCCTTCCCATTAAAATCTTTTACTTTGCAAAATTAATAGTGAAGACATTTTAGCATACCTCTTTCATATGAGTAAATTTAATTCCTTTACACAATTATATCTGAGTTTAAAAATGATTGCTTGACATATAGCCCTGACACAAACTGTAAAGTCATTCACCTTTATAACTAAACTATGAGACTGGTATGCAGGAAATTATTTCTAAACTCGTCTATTTTGGGCTTGTGTGTAGTATAATCCAAAAAGCAAATTTAACTGTATATAATGGTAAGGAGATAAATGTTGAGAGTAAAGAAAAAAGAAAAAGAACATAAAAACCAGAGTAAATGGCATCATTGCACATGTGTTCAAAAATTACCTCTGCAAGGATGAATTAAAAATTTGACTGTGCAAAATGAAGAATCATAAACTCAGCAATAGAGCAGGTGTTGCAAAGTTTATTAGGAAATCTCTTAAATGCTTCCATAAAAATTCAATAGTCCATTGTATGTAAGATAACAAAATTATATTTCATGGAGAGCTGAACTCTTGCCATTTAATTATTGGACGGTACTGCAGTCTTCTCAGAGCAGCTTTCAGACCTCAGGTTATAATGACCAGACAAGAGTGAGGAATTCCCTCTCCACTGTATTTAAGAGATTTCACAATAGCAAAAGGAAATTAGAAAGCATGGTATTTTCATGAAAAACACTTTTCAATTACCTTTGTATCCAAATAATGCTGCATTCATATTATGCACAGCATTGCAAAGTTTTGCCCACACTAAGTAAAAAATGAACACAGTATCAGAACTTAATTGGATATAGAAAATTGGAAAGTTCCACACCACAGTTGCTGAATAAGTAGAAATGCATAAAATGAAGGGCACAGTTGTTTCCTGAAAGCCACTGTAATACCAGACAGAGCTTGTAAAGGACAGGGCAGGGTTGCTGAGCTCAGGACAAGGTGAGCCCAGGGCCGTGCTCACTGGGCAATCCCATCCCAGTGCAACAGGCCCATTAGCAGCAGCTCACAGTGACAGTCAAGGAAAGCAGCTTTCCTTGCTAAAGCAGCGCCCCAGCAAAGCACTGTCTACATGTTTTGATTGAAGACAACCAGTAAAAACAGGAGTTAAAAGATGGTCTTTACCTAAAACCAAGGTGAAGGTTTAAGCACTTTTTGATTGGTGAAGCTGCTCTTTGGGTATTGACATGCATCATTTCAGACAGCTTTTTAAAAATCATAAATCTTGCTCTGTGTGCTCTGCTATGTATTTTATGGTAGTTATATACATGTACCGTGCACAGTGCATTCCACATCCTGGACAGAAAGGGGCACAACAAAAGGAAACTGAAGTCTGGCTTATTTGGTTACATGAGAAGATAAAAGGAGAAGAGAACAGTAAGAATCATGAATCACTTGCACTATGCATTGATGTGGGCTAAGATGTGAAGTTAGGCAAGACTCTGTGGTTCAAAAGAACCTCAAGACTTTTATGCTGGCTGTGTCAAATGCCATCCACCTTTTATTAAAGTTACAGAGCTACTTCTGAGTTTTCAAAATGAAACTTTATTCTACAACGGTTAGAAAAAACTTTCTAGAGAAAATAGAAATGTTTGACAAGGCTCTACTTCTGGACTGATATTTCCATTTCTATTGACTCATTTTTCTACTGCTGAGACTTCTAAGGTGACAAAAGACTCTTCAAAACCCACACAGAAATCCTCTGAATCCAAGCCCATCAGAACTGTGGGACTATCTCAGTTGGGGCTGCTCTGAGCCAAGCCCTGCTCTCTCCATTGGTCTTCCTCACTCCTCGGTAGTTCCTGGGAAAAACAAAGTCCTTTTCCCTCCTGTTGAGTCCACTCGATCCAGTTTACAGCAGCCAGCCCACCCTTTGCTGCTCACCCACACACAGCCCAGGAGGGGAACACAACCCAGTGGCTCTCGCACACGGATCTTCAGCAGAAAGCAAGAGCTCCCTAGAGTGAGCACATCATCTATGTGGCCTCCATGTTTATAAAGGAATGTTTTATCAAGTGGAGGACCTGACACAGTTTTAGAAATAGAATTTCCTGATACAAAGTCTATGTTAGTGGCAAGCTTCATAAATCTCATGGCCCAGGAAATACTTTCCAGTCCCATGTATAAGAAACCACACTGACAGTTTTCAAAGCTATCTACAAAACCTGGGCACCCTGTCCACATTTCCTAGAATCACAGAGTAGAAGGGACCATCTTGTAAAACTCTATAGCTCAAACAGGGTCAACTGCAGCAAGTTCCTTAGTTATGTTTTGAGTACCTCCGCATCCTCTCAGGACAATGGGTCTCATGTTCAATCATTCCAGTAAAAAAGTGGGTTTTTTTATGTTCAGACACAGTTTCCTGTACTTCTGTTTGCACCCATTGACTCTGACCTTGTCCTTGTGCACAGTTTAGCTCCATCTTTCACACATTTTTCTATTAGATATCTGTAAAAAATTATGAGATTCCCTCCTGAGCCTTCACTTTTCCAGGCTAACCCATGCCAGCTATCTCAGCCTCTCCTCATATGAGAAGTTTTTTAGCCACTTGGACTTACAAAAGGACATTTGGGGGAAAAAAAAGGAAAAAAAAGAATCTGGTTTGGAGACCGTTCATTTTGGGTAATATGAGTGAAAACATTTTGTGCTTTTCATCACAAGAACAGCTGTACATATTTGCTGCCTCAATTCCTTCAGTGCTCCAATTAAAGACTGTATAGATCCTGGGCTGCAATGTGTGGAAATGGGAAATGCTAGGAATATAAAAGATTACCAATCCCCGTTAATTTATGCTTTCAAATGCTTAACACAGGGCTATAATTGCAATTTTAATCACATGTGTTCTGTGTGTGCATTGAATACCGAGGTCTCCATGTGTCAACTAGCACCCAGTAAAGCTGCAGGGATTTTTTTTCCACTTTAATGTATTCATGTTCACATGTAAAAAGATCCACTTTAAAGGCTCTGAGGAAAAAAAAAAAAAAAAGAAAAAGTGACAGCTTCAACTATAACTGTCAAAAAAAGAGTGGATATAAAATTCCAGCTTGCCTCTAATGGCAGGGTACTTTTTTGTTTTGCCTTCAAACATTTCAAAAACAACCTGCTCAAGGTGGGTGGCAAACTGCTATTTTATGCCCTGTGGATAAGTGTCACAAGTGATGCCACCAGATTAGCTAAGCAGGACTGCTGGGAAGAGCTGAAAGTGAATGCAAATAACACCAGGTTTTTGAGAGTGTTATTCTGGATTTTATGTCTGATTTATGTTGCTGCTTTTAGTAGGAACAAGGCCTACTTTACACAGTTTTTTGTGTTTTGTGAAGTCTAATTTTGAATGTTTAAAACCTTCAAATACCTGAAGTGTTCTGCCCTTCTTGTTTCAATTTCAAACATATTTTGTTTTATTGTAGTGTGGTGGCAATTTTATTACCATTGTTGAAATAAAATGGGAGAAATCTCAGGGTAAAACACTGCTTTCTGGAACTAGGGGTTGCAGAGGCTGATCCTAAGCTGTTTCCAAACTGACACTTTCACACTTGCTGTGGAAACACTGAGCTGAATACATCCGTAACCTTGAAAGAGTCTCAGTGAAGTTTAGGCTTAAAATACCAGCATCCAAAATGGATGCAAGTATTGTCAGGAATTAAGATATGATTAGCTGGAGAAGGTCAATAGCATTTCACCATTAACCTCCCCCTTTCCTAAAATACACACAACAGCCTCACATATAAAGAACATAAACCAGTCTTAAAGATAAGGATAGAGTCAGGATGTAAGATTCACTCCAGCCTTGGCAACAAAATTTTGCAGAAGATAATGAAAGTGGAAGATTGCAAATCCATTTGGGAGATCAGAATCTCATCTACTATTTCCTGGCAAGTTTAATCTTGCAGCCCAAAATGAATAAAGAATTAGGAATTAAATCAGCAGTATAAAAAACATTTAAAATAAATCACATATTGAAAAAATTTAATCATTAAAATGGAAAAAAATATTATTTTAAGACATCAATAATTTATCTAGCAATATTTTCCTGCAAGTATTAACCATGAATATTTAATATGTACATGTGAGCAGTTTATAAACAGAAACAAAAATGAAAATGTTTAAACAGTCCTGGATGTGCTGCTATAAAGAATGAAATTGAATCATATCATCAAGCCAATAGTAAATTCAACAGCTAGAAGCCTACTCTTTATGAAACTGCACTCTAGCTAGTGGAGCTTGTAAGTGCATTTTTGTTCAAGTGCATAGTTTTATCTATGCAAAATATTTTGCAGTTGTATTTTTTTCAATTTAATTTCCTTTGGAAATATTTTGAGAGCTCTCTTCTCCCCATACAAGAGGAAGAGAGAGAAATTAATAGCTCAGATTTGCAATCCAAAATAAACTGCTTCAACAAAATTCTGTTTTACAGAAGCAAACCAGAGGCCTTTTTTCCATCCCAACAGGCAATGTCATTATCCATCCCACCAGGCAGAGCCACCAGGCAGCAATAAAAGTATCACTGGATCAGCGAACCTGACATTCAGTTCAAAATCATTTGGAAGTGCCTACACAAGGTGCTTCTCACACAGGGCATCTTTAGAGGAGCTGATCTCCAGTTGTGAGCTGTACCTGAGATGATCCCACCATCTTCCTGCCTGCTCCTGGAAAATCTACACTGGAATAAACTCAGAGCAAGTCAACTGTGATTGGCTCTGTCCAGCCCATTTCAGCAGCCACATCAGCTCTTCACTAAAACCTGATTCCAGCCCCCTGTTCCCTGGAGCTGCATTCCCTCTGCCCACCACCCCTCCTTGCTGGGCACAGCCAGCTCCTCTCCTGCTCCATGCAAGGACCGATCATTCCTGGTGGTGCTTCACTGGTAGCCTTGCCTGTGTTGGCTCCAACTTGCTATTCTCATGTGTTCCTCCCTGCCTTCTCCTCAAGAGAAAGGAAAATCTCTACCAAGCCAGTGTAAATTATTATTTACAAATAATTCTCCATTGCTGAATTTGATGGCATTTTTATCACTAGACTATAATTAGGAACTTGAGCAAAATCTTTACCTGAGTTTTATAGCAAATCAGTCTTTACATTCCTTTAACCATAACCGAAGAGAAAAAGAGACAAGTTTATTCACACAACTGCACTCTTAAATTTTCTGTTCCTTTTAGCTATGGCCAATCAATGTCAGTCCCTCATTGCTCAGCAATGTGGCAATGCCAAGGGACTCTCTCCAGTCAGGATCTGAAGGGTTTCATCAACTTCACTGCTCTGACCGCTGGCTCACATGCTCACACTTCACTGCCTGGGTTTCAAGATGACTCCTGAAGGGGTGTCAGGAGACAATCCAGTGCCAAAAATCATTTGGCCACAAACCTCTCTGAGGCACCAGGAGCAGGAAGGAAGCAGTTTGAGAGGATGGCTTCCCAAGAGATAAAGTGAGAGTTATCTATGTGAGTACTCTCCACACCACTCTTCCTGAGAGGAGGATTATGAACTCCTTGAAACACAGCTGCAGACACCACAGCTTAGGGAGGACAGAGGATGTCTCGGCTGGTGCTGAGGGAGGACTGGCAGCTCAAGAAACAACTGTGTTGAAGCCAGGAGGATTATCTGCTGTCTTTGGGGAGAGGGAGGGTAAAGGGGAGGTGTATCTGTGGTATCCTGGCAGCTGAACTTGCCACCACCTCTACACCATGCTGAGGGATGTAATTGGGAGCTTGTGTCTCAAATGTTCACACAGTTCAGCTAGGAGAGAGATTTCTTATATGTTGCTATTATATTGCTAGAAAGATTGAAGTCATTTCTTTGTTCCCCTGACTTTTCTTCTGGAGTTTGATTTCATTTCTGATTTCAGGCAAGCAAGACTCATGCTCACAGGATGTGCACAATGTGTCTGTGCCTGTCTTTGGGTGCATCTATTCAGGTCTTCCATCTCTTCACTAAGTTTTGAGCACACTATTTCCAACAAACACCAGAGGCATCAACTGTGAGGCACAAATATTCAATGAATCGGGCTTCATGAACTCTTCTGCTCTCAAAATACTGATTTCTCTTAGGTCTGGGGTGAATGGTAGACAGGATTTTATTTCACCTGTATTGTTTTCACTGACCTTGTCACCCCCATCAAGAATTCCTGCCACCATTCCTGAGAGCAGCAAGGGAGAGACAACAGAAGCTCTCAGCTCTTCATTTCATTGAAAGCTCAGATGCAGCAAAAATACCCAGAAGAACACAGTTGTATATCCATTTGGAAAGTGGAATGACCAATTTACCACATGGGTTTAGATTGAGTTTCTTACAAAATCTGTATTCATTATACTAATCAACTACAAATGCACAGTAGCCCCTCTAGATTCTAGTACAAAATTTTAAATCAAAGATTGTATTTGCTGGCCAATTCATTTTTGTACTCAAGGAAACCCCAGAGAAAGTACCAACAGTACAAACAGAACATTTAACCTGGGAAAAATGTCTGTTCTTGGAGAGTTGACCACATGTAGCCATAGACTGTGAGGACAGACAAGAGCACCTGTACCAAAGTACAGACATGTATGCACCCCTAATTCTGTACCAACCCTCAAAAACTGAACACAGAACACCTCCCAAAAAGACAGCTTCTCTTGATCCCAAAACATTATTTCTTCTCAAACTATTCGTTTATAAGGCAGTCCAGAGAGAGAGATTTAGAGACCACATAATAAAGCACTCAGTGTTTTTGCAGAACACTGAAGAGAGAAGGTGCCCCATTTTCACCTGGCTCTGACAGTGATATGACAGACCTTGATGCTGCATTTCTCATACCTTTAAAATCACACAGGATTTTAACTCTGTCACACACAGAGGAACTCCCAAGTTTAACACAGAGCTCTACAAACATTGTCAAATATAAATCACTAGGCTGCCTTGTTCTATTAATTTGTAATTTTGCATCAGACAACAAATACTAAATAGGTGAAGAACAAGCAATGTGTAAATTCATTGGAAAAACAATTTTCCCACAACAATGCAAAACAGCAGAAGTAAACTTGGGGTTTTACCTTGTGCAACAAACTGCTTTGTCCAGCTTTGGTTAAACCAAACAAACTATACCTCCCCATTGCCATACACAAACAAATTAAGAAAAGAAATTCCAATTTCTCACTGTTTTGAATACAAGAATTTTTCAGAGCTGATCTCAGCAGAATATCAGGGAGCCAACTAAACCATGTAACAAATGTAAAGCTGCACAAAACAAATATATTGCACCTCCCACTGCATCGCTTTCTGTATCTAATTACTTTAATTTCATTGCTACTTTCTACCTATATTTATAACTCCATCCAGCATGTATTTTTGCCTTCCCCATTTCTTATATTTCTTCATTCACACTTCATCTACATATTGATAGAACTTTACTTTTCAAACTGCTCCAAAATGATCTCCCTATCCCATGCTGTCACCTCTCCTTAAAAAAATGAATTCCATTTGAAATGTTACAACCAAGGAAAATTAGAAAAGAAAAAAAAAGAATTTGTAGAAAAGACACAGAGGTGTCTTCCAACCCTAACAGCTCTGTGATTCTGTTTTACAGCTTTAATACTGAATGTTATTTTATTATTCTAACCCATAAACACTACTGAATATTTACCTTAATTCAGGGCAAGTTTGGTTTATCACTCACAACTGTAATAGAGTTTAAAGTAAATTTTCAACATGCAATTTGCTGGCTTGAGAGGTTTATACATACCCTATAGCTCTTGCTAACAGGGAAAAACGTGCTCTATTTTTGAAGATAAAACCCAATACATTTTCAACATCAGGCACAGTTAATCAGATTCTGCAATCCACCTGTCAACTGCAGTTGTACTGGTGTCAATGAAGCTATGTTATAATTATTCAGATTATTAATCATGTGTGTTTTAATGTATTAATTATTCTTTAATCACAACAATATAAGATAGCCTTTTATTGGGTTTTTAAGATCACAGAAGTAATTTTACTGACACAAAATTAGAAAAATTATTTAAAAGAATGTGAAAGTTGCATTCTGGTTGTGAAGAAACTACGTAACTTCTAACTTTTTAATAACTTTTGCCTAAATTAGAATTATTCTGGAGTTTTATGCTTTTCTAAATTTTCCTCACAGTCTTCCAGTGACAAAGCAACTCAACTCACATAAAGTTTAAACCCAATTCAAACAAAGCTACATATTCATCTTCTAATAAAGAAAGGCTGTCTTTTCTTAGTATTTTTTACAGTGCAAATAAACTAATATAAAATTTGTCCTTGCTGCCTAACAATGACAAAGTTCATGCACATGGGACAGGAGTAATCAGAATTACACTCCCTCTCCCTGTGCTTTAAAACGCATTTATCAACTTCTTTTATGAATTTTTCTCCTTAAATTTGATTTCAGGCAACTCAGAGTCCTGCTTTTCAGTATTTTCTTACAATTTACCACTCACTAATGTTATGAAGAAAGTATTTTCCTAGAGACAGTCAATTGCAGCTTTGAACAAGTGCAGAAATGTAGTGAAGGGAGGTGAAAAGAGCGTTTCAGGTTCTGCCCTGCCCACCTCGGATTTCCCTGGATTCCCCTGGGAGTCCCTGTGCCCATCCCTCTCTCCAGGCAGGGCTGTCCCATCACATGGATCCTGTGATCCAAACTGAGCTATGGAGGGTCCTCCACGAGCACATCAGGAGCTCCCCTCAACCACAACAGCCCTGAGCTGCCCTCCTGGTCTGGCTTTCCTTCCCTGAGGGTCTCCTTTGGCTTCCTCGCAGGTGAGATTCACCTTTAGGCAGAAACTCCATCCCCTTTGTTCAGCTTCACGAAAGTTTTTCACAACCAGAAAGATCAATGTGTGCTGTAGGATGTGCCAGGACTGTATTTGTCTCCCAGATGTGGTGGATCTCATCTCATCTAGAGTGAAACTCTCAGTTCACAGCTATAATCCTTTCCTACTGCTAACAAGAACCACAGAGCCCCCCTTCCCAGCAGGTCAACCTGTGAAACAGTGGCAAAATAACTCAACAGCTGCATAAAGGAGTCCATGGAGGCATAAGGATGTTACCACAACCTGATGTGGGGAAAGCCCCTGAATGGCAAAGCCAGAACCTGGCAGAGTTTTGGAATCCCAGTCCCATGCAGAAACAGCCAGGGGCTGTGCTGTCCATGGAAGGGTACCTGCCTCACAGGAAGAGGCACTGCTCCATGGGGAGCTGTGTGGCACCTGGGGAAACTTGGCACCAAAAGCCCGGTGAGCAGCAGTAAATCAGATTTACTGAATGCACACAGTAGCACCAACACAGGGACATAGTCCTGAACACACTGGTTTGGTTGTCCTATTCACTGACAGGTTTCTGTAAGGGTTTCTGCATCCCCATAGCCAGTTGTTCTCACGCATTTATTTAACCCACAGCACATCTGACAGCTCAAAGTCTTTTGCTGACATTCTGCAGCACAATCAAATCAAACTTCCTTCCTGGTTTACTGCAGACACAGTGTTTTGTTCTACATGAAAGAATGACCCTTGCACAATGTATTGTAAACCTACAGCATATGAGTCTAAAAACATATTTCCTGTCTGATTTTTCCCTAGACATTATTATTGTTGTTGTTATTATTATTAGTTTATGCCAGGGAACCTTTCTCCTACCTTAAAGTCTCTACAAAACAGCCTCTGTTGCTACTTCAGGAGAGTGTCCTGTGCCAGCATAGCTGCATCCCTCTCCTGAAAAAAAAAAAAAAGATGACAATTCAAACAAGAGGAAGATTTCCCTCCCCTGGCATGGCTACAGGCCCACAAAGGAGTTTGCAACACTTCTGAGGGGTGAGAACATTTTCTCTCCTCAACCAACACACAGAGATATTCTACAGCATAAACCAGCCTGCAAAGTTGGGATCTTGCTTGTAGTGAAAAAAGTTCCTCTATCTAGCTCTGAATAGTGTTATTTCCTTATAATAAACTGATATAGCTGAGTAAACCTTTAGTTAATGTTATAAATACCTACTATTTCTGTAAATTCCTCTTCTCTGCTTATTCCATTAATAATTTCTTGTGTTGCTGCTCCTCCTTACCTCTGTTCCCAAGCCCTCTTTTACAGACTGTTCTGTTGTTTCACAAGACACAGCCATCCTGCCCAAGACTCAATCCATTTTCACATGAGCTACACTAATTGGCAACAGACCCAACACATTTCTTGATTACAAGTTAAAACACTCAGAAGAAAGCTCTAAACCTTTAAAAAAAAGAAAAGGAAAACTGCAGTAAAGAAAATGCCCTCAATTAAATACTCTTTAAATGAATTCTCTGAGAAGCAAAAGAAGAGGGAAACCAAATTGTAAAAGACCACCCTGCTGTAGTGTTATTTAAATCCCGGGGGGTTTTATTTAAGAATCTGAGTGTTCTGGACTATAGTCTCAAAGTGCTTCAAGCTTTTAAAGACATTTGTTCTATTCCCATGTAAATAGTTTCTCTCTTCAGCTAACTTCAAAGCAGTACAATATTAATCCTGTTGATAAAGATGCTGATGTTTAAATGTTTTCACAAGTTATGATAAAATCTTTACCACAGTAGGTAGGTGTAGTTTCTTTGTTGATTTGTAACTCAAAAGTCAGCAGAGAAAAATACATGAGGAACCATAATTTTGTAAATTTGTTATTCATATATAAAAGTAGCAGTATTTTGTATTGATGCAAAACCCAAATGAAGGCTGTTTTTTTCTGCAGCCAACAGGCAGGAGAATTGCTGTAGGAATGGTACCTGGATAGGCCATCATTTTGATCATGGTATTATCAAACTTAGCAAAATCACAAAAATTTTATACTGTGTATATAATATAAAGTAAATTTACTTTATAATATAAAGTAAAACCAGCTAAAGGAAAAGAAAATGAAACACTTAAATCTGAAAGTTTAGTCACCTTAGGCTAGCATGCTTTGTGAAGATATTTTTTGTGGAGATTTTGCTTCCCAAAATATTTCAGGTTTTATTCCAATTAGCAATAAACCTGGTAGGGTTTGGTTTATATTTTTTATTTTTGTTGATTGTGAGGTGCAAGGTAGGGTGTGAACAACAAAAAGCATCACCAGAAGGGGAAAAAATGAACTGATTCACAAAAAAACCCCTTATTTTTGATGAGTTTTATATCAGATTTATTTAAGATGTAAATGAGTGTGAATCCTGTTCCCATCTGAGAATTCAGACCAGAATTGGCACTTGTGGATATCCCAAGGGCTGGCATAAGGTCTGGGTTGTGGGACCCTGGGGCAGTTACATCCCTATATACACACTGCATGACTCTGTACGTTTGATCTAGTCTCAAATGAAGAAGTTCATTTAAATTTAATTTTAATCTGTCTCATGCATCTAAAGGCCATGCTCATGTTAGCATCTTTGCAAACTTGGAGCCACTGATAGATCAGTTAAAAGACTAGCCAGTTTATTTCAGTATTTTCCCTGTAGTCAGAGGAGGGAAGTAGCCAGAGGCAGCACCACAGACAGGGACAGAAGCAATATTGGGTTCGCTGTACATGTCAGGCTGACTTTTCCTGCAGTACAAACGTTCCCTTGTAACAAGCAAATGTACAAGGTTAGGCCTTTGCAGAACAGCTCTGGGCATCTGCACCTGGCCAGGAGCTGTCTGGCAGCAGCACGGCCACAGCAGGGCTGGGGGAGAGCAGAGGACAGAAAGGAAGAAACACTTCAGACTCCAGACCCTGCTCCCTGAACTGCATCCATGGGAGGTCAAAATGTTCCTTAAAAGAAAAGTAAAGAGAATCCACAGTGCCCCATACTAAGAAACTCTAAGGCTTCTCCTTGAAGGGAATTCACTGCCTGGACAACCTACAACAACGCAGATATTTTGAAACATGACAAAAATAAAGTTTTTATTTTCCCCCCAAAATTCAAAGATACCACACATGCATAAAGATGAAAAAACTTCCAGTTTTTTTTAAATAATCTGCCCCCTTGATAACAGAATGTGGCATGGAGAGAGGAGAATAGCCTTCTTATTAATTATTTCTGTCATCATCATGCTTGGAGACCCTTCAGAAAACAGCTCTTACCTCACTCAGAGGTGCAAACAACAAAACCAAAAGGAACCTTTCTCCAAAGGATCCAAATTCAAGAACAATTTGTGCACATTTTCTGTATGCTGCATCTTTTTCTCTTGCATCTTTTCAATACACATTTCATTTCTCCCATGTGGTGGTTTGACCAGGAAGGAGTGGGAATTCTGGGAAGCTGTGGTCAAACCAATGAAGGTTTTGGGTTTGAGACTGGCACCCGGTGTAGCCAGTGGGGTTTGGACACACCTCCGAGAATACACAGGGGTTAAAAGCAGGGCACTGCCCTTGGCACGCTCTCTTAGGACGTCGCTATGAAGAAGTCAGATCTCTCCCCCGTCCAGCCTTGCTGCTGGGCGGGGGAGGGCCAGCCATGCGGTAGGCCCGGGGCCTGGACAGAGATGGGAAGTGAGGGGCCTTCAAGGATGGAAGGGTGGAGGAGCCCCAAGAGACATCGAGACATCGGGCAGCCAGCCCCCCCCCCCCCAGGAGGGAGAGAGAGAGGGAGAGTCGGCGGTGATAGCAGCTGGCCCAGGAAGAGAAAGGGGGGGGGAAAAGGGTGCAGCCCAGCCGGCCGCAGCAGCAGCACGTGTGGGAGTATCATCTCGTCCCAGGACAGACAAAGACTGAAAACTTTTAACCCTTTCTTTCATGATTGGGGCCTTGCAAAAATGCTAATCCTCCTCGAAGCTGAATAAGAAGGGAGATAAGAGATGAGATGAGACAAGGACCTGGCCCGAAGAACGTGGAGATGATTGGATGAGGAGAGATGATTTGGAGTGGCTTTTTTGGCTGGACTTTTCTTGTGGCCATGGACTCAGTTGTTCCTGTGACACAGACTGCATTTAGGGGGAGGCAGTGGCTCAAAACCAGGAGGGTTCATTCGTGAGGACCCCCCGGCCCCAGGGGGTTGGAAAAATATGGGGGGGACAGATGTCCCAAAGCAGAGACTGTGCCTTTTTTGGAGTGAGACAAAGCATCCTTGAAAGACAACCCTAAAAGCAGCTCTGGCCATGTCTCAGTGGTGAGAGCACTGGGCATGGAAGGAAGATGTCACAAGCGGCAAAAGGACTTTTTTCCGGGCGGTGCCAAAGTGACAAGGAAGCACACGAGGTTTCAGTGTGTTTCCAGGAGAAGCCTATGGAACAAGAAGGACTCCTTTCCTCTTCATGAACTGCAGTTTGAGTATACTAAAGTGTCGTGCCGGGCTGGGCAGTTGGTGTTTTGGGAGAATGTATCGGATTGGGAAAGTCAGGGAGTGGGGAGGAGGAAAGTTTTTTTTGTAAGGTTTTCAATTTCTTTTTTTCTTTTCCTGTAGTTTAAGTAATAAAGTGTTCTTTATGTTTAAGTTAGAGCCTGTTTTGCTTATTCCTGGTCACATCTCACAGCAGACACCAGGGTGAGGAATTTTCATGGGGGGCACTGGCTCTGTGCCAGGCTCAAACCATGACATCCCATCAGGCAGGACCCTAAGAGGCAGGGGCTTAGACATGCTCACCACACCACACCAGCACCCTGTGGGTGACTCCATGCACTCCCAGCAGGTCTCAGGACCACCACATCCAGCTGGTCCCAGAACACATCACAGCACTCAAGCTGGCAATACTGAGAAACAGCTACAAAAAAATCCTAAAAAAACCTACTAGAAAAGTAGTGGAAATGTAGTAGGATAGAAATGTAGCAAATTCTTTCAAAAAATTTCATAAATCCTCCAGTTATTTTTTAATCCTACCTATTTAGGTAAGAAAGTGCCAAATAAGCATTTGAATACTAATACAGAGATGCTTTCCAGTGGGTTCTGTTGCCCTTTTTTTTCCTATACATATAAAATAATATATACATACAATCAGGAAGAGTCACATCTCATAAATGCTGCTGAGTGTCAATAAAAACTCTGCCCTTTGGCTGCAATTCTAAATTCCCTAAATCTGCAAAACCAAACCAGTAACCTCAAGAGCCAGTCTGGTCTGGGGGCATTGCCAGCCCAGCAGAAATGATGCAATCCTGTGTCACAGGCCAGTTTTACAGCGGTCTGGTTCAGGGCTGGTGATGCTTTTTCCCTGCTTCTATGGAACTGGAGATGTAGAAGTGCAAAAATGGGAACAAAAAATAAAGGGCAGGGAAACTGAACACTTGTTTTGCATGTGAGATGTTGGTTCACATGAGGGTTGAACTGGGGCATGAGGGACTGGGTATGATGTTATTTCATCCAAGCTACTGAATTTTATTTTCTATAGGAATGAAAAATGTTTGAAACAAATTATCAATATGTTTTCCTTTTTATACCTGCTCAGACTGTTAATCAGGAACTATATAATGAGGATTTTCTAGCTCATGCCTCAGAGAAAACTCAGTCACAAATACTTTTCCTTAACAAATTTAGAAATGAGATGTTATAGAGGGCTTGGGTTTGGCTTAGGTTTGTTCAAATTGAAGTTAGTTTAAGAATTCTTACCAATTTCTACTGAGATAATTATTCCTGCATTGCGCACGACAGAAGACTCTATCACTCCTACATGAATTTTAAACACTGATTTTTATCAACATTCCATTCAATTAAGTGGTATAGTCACTGGTTTCTGCTTTTTAAAACCTCAATTTACAGTTCTGCGACAGAACTAAGGAGAATTCTGGGCTTTTGTTATAATTATACCAGATGACTGATGTAAACCGGGAGATACAATCTCATTTGCCAAAACATTCTTTAGGATTTTTCCATATAGATAGCAGCCAAATGGTTCTAATCCTTCCAGAGCTCGTTGTGTGTGTCAGACAGCATCCAAACAGGAGCTCAAGGAAGGTGCCAATTTACTGGAGAAGGAAAGAGGATCCCTGATGACACAAGAGCCCGAGCCAGGCAGGACAAAAGAGAAAGAGTGACCTCTCCTGGCACCGTGGAAAACCTAAAGCTGCTTCCTATCAGAAACAAGAGGGGCTGGAAGGAAGACGCGAGTTAGATTTTAAAAAGTAAATTCTTTTTCTTTTTTTTTCCAAATGTAAACATTGTTCATCTCACAGGGAAATTCAAATCCTCACCTGAGTTTAGCAGTTCCATAACAATGAGCAGGCAATGAGATGACAGTTTGGTAAAGTTTAATGAGGATAATTATTAATAAAAACCAGCTAACATGCCCTGAAAAAGCTTTCTGTTGGGCTTTGTGTGATCATTTGGCCTAATTATTTTTGATGTTTTGCCCATCAAATAACGAATGTGCAGCTTGTGAAATGTCAGATATAATTAGAACAAATAAAGCTGTAGCATGAACATCCAAAAAGCCTCCAAAATCTATTAGCAAAAATTCTCCTTAGCAGCCATTTGCACAGCAGCAGCAGCAGCATTTCACAGGTAGGAGAGCTGGCACGGAGATAAGAGACAAATTTTGAAGTCAAACAAAAGTTCTTGAGAGATTACAGACAAGTGATAGTGCTCTGTGCTTTGTTAATGGTATCCATTTATGGATCTTAGATAAGTGCCTTAATTTCTCTGGGATTCAGGGATAAAACAGGGCTATATGAATAAGAAATTTAAATTCCTCTTATCATCCCCCATAGAGTAACATATGTGGCATCCCTGCTAAGTTAAATAATAATTTCCTGAGTCACTGTTGGAGTCAGTTAAAGGTGTAGAATCCTTGTGTGCAATATAGGACTCACTGCCTCAATCAACCTTGCTCTGTGCTTTCTGCATTGCTCTGGGTTACAGCTCCAGGGCTCACATGGTGCTTAGAGGATTCCTCTTCTTTGCTCTCTTCAGAAATGTTCAAGACAGCATCCCCTCTCACTGAAGCAGAAATTGTTTTCTCATTTGCCTCACCACCTGACCAGCATTGCTTTTAATTAACTGATGACCCCCACTTGTGTTCCTGGCATGCAACCAATCTTTGTTTTGAAGAGCACAAAAAGGCCAGGTTAAAGAAATAAGCATTGCTGTCATGTAACTCTGTTCTTAACCTGCAATGGGAATATCTGGGAATTTAGATCAAACCAAATAACCAAGATATTTTTGATTTAGTCAAACTTAAGTAAGGAAAAAAGTCAAAAACACTATGATGTCACAAATCCTGGAGCTGTTTAGGAAAATAAAATACCTAAGGTTCAACCACAGAATTCTCCATTGAATACCAGGCTCTGAGATATAGACAAGAACGTAACAGTGAGAACTTAACAATGGAAGAAGCTGTGCAGTTTGGATTTGAATCCTTTCCATCACAAATCCCTGTGATTACAGGCAGATTTTAAATTCAGTTCAAGAAACACCTTTTTCTTCCTCCTGCCAATACCAGGCAAAGACACGTGCACATATATTATTATGGCAAAGCAACTTTTGAAGAAACCAGGGCTACACTTCAACCTCCACAGCTCCAATGAGCCTCTTAGCCATCCTGTTTTGTTCTACAGGAAATACCTTTCATACTTATCTCACCAAGTTTTGAATATTTCTGCAATGATCCCTTAGTATTCAGGGGGAAATTCTCTTATCCTGTTCAGCTTGGTCGGCAAGCTTAGAGCTCCTTTTTCTCCTGTAGGTGAGCACCCTGCAGCACCCACCTTGCACTGATGTGCAGAATTTCTGAGGTGCACAAATTCAACTCCTGCCTGGAGCCCAACCAATGAAATCAAAGCCATTCAGTATCTTTGGACTCTCCAAGAACACCACTAGAAAAAAAGCTGCTGTTCTGGCTAGACAGGAAGACAAAGAATATTGCCAAAAGAAGTAAGAAATCAGACTGATGGAAACACTAATGGATGCACTCAGATTTGCCATTATGGATAGAAATCTTGCAGACAGAATTATAACTGGGACCAGTGACCCTGATTCTTAACAGAAATGGGGAAGAGGAGCCAAGAGGAAACAAGAAAAAAGGGTATGAAGATGGAACTTTTCCATTAGAGAAAAATACTTAACACTTGCCACTGGAAAAATATTATGAAACAAAATGCCAGAAATCTTAACAACATTGTCCTGTCACATCATAAAACACAGAGTAAATCACAGAGACTCTGAAGCCTTCTGTCTGCAACTGCATCTTGAACCAGCTACAATATTTTATCATATTCTCCAGTGCTGCTAGAAATCAAAAACTGATAGAGCATCCAACCTAAACAAGATGCAGCAATCTGCCTTCATTCAAAAATTATTTTGAAAATTATAGAGACCAGCCATAGATGTCAAGAGGTAGAGATTGATATTGCTGCCATCAGCAAGAAATACAGACAAACCACAAGAAAGAAAATAAATTGCATTAAAAGCAATCAATCAAATGCAAAATCAAATAAAGCAAGCATATTACTCTCATGCTGCCTAATACAGCCCATCAAGCACAGAAAGTTCTAATGCAGGGGTCTGTGCTGAAGCCAGCTGTGATTCCTGTGACTGAGATCCAGGAGGGATGGGGGAAGATCATCCCCACCATTTGCAGTTGCCAGAACAAACACTAAGCCAAGAGAAATGAAGAATGTCCAATAACCAGGGCTTATCCAATTTTCCTATTTCTGGAATTTGCAGATAGTAATCTGGTGACATTCTGTTCAGCTTTGCTTCTTCTCTGTTAACTAAAGGGAGCTTTTTAAAGTGGCAGTGACTATTTGCTATTGGTTTGCACTGCCAGTTCAATCTTCTGCATCTCTTTAGTTACACAAAACCAACGAATCAATATAAAATAAGGTCATGTTCCTATGTCATTCTTGCCATTTTATAATGACTACTTGGAAATAAGCATTCAGGGGTTAACATCAACTGCTATTTAGCAATTGTGCAACTTCATAGGAGAAAGATTTCTCTTTAGCTCAAAATAAATGCTTATCCTAAAAAACAATGCAAGTCAACGTTCCCATGAAAAAGTTACTGCAGGGAATGATCTGAATGAGCCAATCCACCTTACAGAATATCCTACATTTTAAGTCCATGTCAGAGAGAAGCAGTTGCTTTCCCAAAATAGATAAAATCATGCTCTGGCACTGCTGCCTCTTCCAAATGTTGCTGTGATTTTTTTCTGCTTTTGATCGGAGTGATGGCATAATTTTCAGTGAAGCTGCTGTAGTAAATTTCAGCCCTCCCTTGTTTGTTTTTAAAATGTGCAATCTTTAAAACACACACACACACACACACTCTTTCCAATCAGATCTTTCAAAGAATGCTATTTTGTTTCTTTGTGGGATTTCTTAATCTCAGCAAGGAATAAAATAGCAACAGATTTTTTAGTACATTTTATCAAATTAGGAATGAAAGAACTAGAGAATTATCCATGATATATCATAATTCTTTTCTGAGATAATTACAAAAAATATCCAGGCATCCAGGTAATTTCAGGTTCCCTAAATGCATACAGATGGTCGTCTTTGAGCTACTGCACTTTGAATTTCAAGGCAAACAGCCCCTGTTTGCCCCCAACTGCTGCTCTGCTCACAGCATATATTAGATACCAAATTTAAGATGCCTCTTTCTTTAATAAAACTACACAGACAGTCCAATCCAGCAAAATTCTGCATTTAATGTCCTAAGTTTTACATAAATTGATCAGGTGTATGTGAGGTGATTCCCACAGCAAAAACTTTCTCCCTGGGAATTTGAAAAATGTACAGCAATGAAGAACATTTAATTTAGCAGCCAAGAAAAGACAATTTTATCACCATCCATATCAGCCCCTGCAGCAATTGAGAGCAAAGAAAGGCAGACAGACTCTCATCACATCTTTAGGCTGGGTTACAAATGAGTAACGCAACCTAGAACCTGACTAACACATTCCTAAAACAACATCCCTTCAGGATTTGGAGGGCACCCAAATCCACTGCAGAAGGGAAAGAAATGACCATTACTTGAATGAACACCACCAGAAATGAGGAGTGCAGAGCTTGGCTGCTGTGGCAGCACCGTCCTAACAAGGACATCCAAAGGTGTGAAAATGTCAGTCTGGGGGGATGTTCAGGGCTAAGATCCTGATGCTGGAGGGACATTCACAGAGATGGGTTAAATTCAGAAGTCAGTAGCCCTCAGACATGAGGGATTACCTAATTCAGTAAGAAACTCTCCTCCACTGCAGTCCTTCACAGCATTTTGCTAAGAATGCAAAGCAGCTCTGCAGACCCCAGCCTGCATGAGGACTTCTGACCACCCCAACTGCTGAGAGGAGCAGAAGGACAATGATGATGAAGTTTCATCAGTCAGGATAACTGGGTCTTCTCCCTGACTGACTTGCTCCCTGGATCTTCCACAAAACCCCCCCAAAAAAGGGAGCCCCCCAAGATTCAGAATACATTTACTCTCAAAACATTAATCAATTTCATTCATGCAACACGCTCTGTGTGGACACATTTTCTGTGAGCAAAAAGTTCCAATACAGCTTTTCTTTGTTTGCTGTAGCAGCAGGATATCACAGACCAGGCAGAGAAACTCCAGCCTTTGTGGAATTGTCTGGATTGCCAGACCATGCTCTCTCAATTCAGATGGAAAAACCCATTTCCACTGTGTGCTGCACTCTGGTGCCTCCCCCCAGTGCTAACTTGCTGCAGGCCCTGGAAAGGACAGATCTCATCCTGCTCCACCCCATACTCTACCTTCTCATCCCTAAGGCATGGATGTGAATGTTTGGTGGGTGGTAAGTGGATAAATTCATTAGTGGTTACAAAATATGTTGTGATCCTCAGCTGGAAAGATCTGTGTAACTGCAAAATAATGTATTCTTTGCTTTGGCAATAGCACTCCTATTTTGAATCTGGCAGTGAATAATTGGAAATTGCACGGCCAAAGAGAGAAAGCCAACAATAATAGTGACAAATGCCAAAAGAAAACCAGAGCAAAAGAACTGATTATTTAATTACAGAAACTATTTTCATAAAATGAATAAAATATTTGAATAAAATAGATAATGGAAAAGATACACATTTGAAGGCATCCATGATAAGAGCTCTGGTCATAATGAAATAGATGTGAGGAATTACAAGTATTCTACTGTACTTGTTGAGCTGCTTCTTTATTTTGCTCTGTTCATGTTGTGCTGTGCAAACGCCCCCCAAACAAGGTCAGGCAACTGCACAGAGTGGAGGATGCCCCTCACTTCCCCAGCCCAGGTTCTCAGCTTGGTTTAGACAGACGAAACTTCACTTTAACTGTCAAGAATTTGTGTCTAAATCATTCATTTGTCATCTAATTTAACTTTTATGAGGAATCACTTTAAAAATTGAAATAATTCACTTGTAACTTGAATTTTTATGAAAGATTAATGTGGTTAAGAAAAAAAAGTTCAAAAGATAGACTGACTCAGAACTATCTGCTTAGGATTATACAGAAATCCAATCAGTTACATTCCCTGTTCTGCCTGAATCTGCACCACGTTTCCCAATAACTTCCTAAGAAGGTTTTATTTAATCAAGAACGAGTTCCACGGAGCCCCAAAGGTCACAGTTTAGAATGATTATTTGACCTAGACTTTGTATAAAGCAGATGGCTCTGCTTTATGGCAATTAGTAAGCAGGAACTGTGGTATCTGGTTATATCTTCTGATTCTCTGTTTATATGAAGTTATGTGAAACTGGAACCTCTTTGAAAGTCAAGCTGTGTGGAAACCATTTAAGACTATTTCATTTCTAATTATAGGCTTGATAAAGCCATTTTCATGCAAGAGTAGGATCAATGCAGAGACTGTCAAACTTGTGACCATCCATCCATTGGTAAGTGCTCTGACTCTTTCAAAGGCTATCACAGAGATAACCTTGACATGGGGGATGGCAATCTCACTTTAAACTTTGTAGATAGTGTTTACATTTCCTTTAGAGTCCATCTTTCCCTCCAGCTTCAGAGTAGCAACAAACTTGCACATTTATTAGCAAAAACAAAGTTTGAAAACACTAATACTCCCTTTCATTTCCCATTTACCCACAAACACATACACTTCCCATTGCCTAAAAGAGGAAACTAAATTGAGCTCTTGTTGTGTTCCCACATAAGATGCAAGATGGGCTGGTTTGCCAGGGCAGTCACAAAGAGAAATGGGCATTTTTCTTCCCCTGACCCCTGGGCACACGTGGTCAGCTCTGCCACAAGTGGAATAAGCTGCCTCCACTCCAAAGGAGTGAAAGGCTGGAATGTCACTAGGCCTGAACTGGTGCTGTCCGGACCAGGCCCAGCACGATGCTGCCCTCACAGTCCTGTGCTGACGGAGCTGCCCAGCTCCCCCAGCAGGGGAGTTCAGCTCAGGGCTCTCAGCACAGGGGGAAGAGGGGCACAACTGGCTTTGGCTCATGATGCAAGAACAACCCTGACTAAACTGGCAGCGCTCTGAGCACGGAGCTTCCACTTCTCATCTCTGATGCTCACAGCCTGCTGAACTTCAGCAATCAGTGAGACAGCAATACCCCCGCTCTGCGCAGTGGGAAGCCTTCCTTGCAATAGGAAAAAAAAAAAGTATGTTTTCATACTGCAAATCTTGGTTTTCCCCTCCAGAAGAAAACCAAAAACCAAAAAGCATAAACTGCAATTTAGTGAGAGTTATGTATGAAATAACTGGGAGGCCTTACAAATGAAAATGGCCTTTACTCACAGGTATAGGACATGCTTTATGTAGAATTCAGATATTTTCAAGAAATCGACTATGTTTCAAAATCTAAAGAGACAGGGGTTTTTTTTTAACTCAATCATTGATTTAAAATGTGTCCTTGTACCATTGTATGCTTTAGAAGTGATTGTAGAAAAGAAGGTGCAATATAGACAATAAATTTACTTTTATAAAAATCACATACGCATCTAAAAGAGAACATGAAACTCAAGTTTTAAATGAGAAAATATTATGGGATGAAGCAGCTACGGAATTACTACTGACATAGGAAAACAATTAGATTATTTTATCCCAGCAGTAGCTGAAGCAATTTTAAGAAAACATATTAAAAATTCAACTCTGAAATCGTTTCCACTGGACTAGCATTGTCCAGTATGGTGAGGAGTTTGCACAGCCCTAGACAAAGGGGTCTCCTCATTTAATGATGGAGATGTGCCCAAAAGAAAATCTGAGTAGCCCAGAACTTGACGTAAAACACAAACTGTATTATTTTACAAAGATCAATTCATCTAAATGTGAAAAAATCTCGCACAATTAAAGCAAAATGTTCCTTAGCTTTAACTTTCCTATGCAGAGCTAATATGAAAGAACAAGTGACAGATTGCTCATAGTTTCTATTTTTTCCAAGCTATTTCCTTCATCTTCTCCTGAGCCAAATTTTTATTGGCTAAAATTAATGGACCCCAAAATGAACCCATCCTATTTAGCAACACATACTTCATGGCAATTTCAAAAACAAGTGAGATACTACTGACTTCCCAGCAGAGTGTATGCAACAATGTGGATTTTCACCTTTTGTTTCAGTTTGACATTCATGCTCAATATCAATTTTCTTTTACCTTAGATGTTTTATTGTCAGTAGGAACTAGACATTAAAACCTCTGCATGTAAAGAATTCCTTCTCTGAGTTTCTGAACTGACACTAAATAAGATTTGACATCAAACCTTACACAGTTTCTCTTTCCATGTTGAATGCAGTCAGAAAAATGCAAAGTAGAGAAAGCTTTGAGGGAAATGTCAGCCAAAAGTCTCTCTTATATTGAGACTTCAGACACCTCTTCTCATGCCTAAAATGTGGCTGCTAGGAGGGTCAGGAAGCAAGAAGTCATTATTCAAAGTATTCTATGCCCATTACTCATCACTCTCAGTGCTGCCTAGATAAGTACTTTTTTTGACACTAGAGATGGCCCTAAACACTTTGATGAACACTAAGAAATTCATCTATCAAAACACATGGCAACTGAATCAGCATCACCCTGTTATTTATGATAAAAAAAGCTAAAACCACCCCCGTTATGTAAGTTATAGAAAAGGAAGGGAGGCCACCAAACAGAAAAGGGAAACCCTGGAAATAAAAATTAACTCTTTTCCCAAGCCTTAAATCAGCTTTGAAAACTGTCATTTGTCCAATTAACAGAGTTTATTTTTTTTAAACTCGTTTTCATGCGCTCCTGGGCTCTGGAAAGGATCATCAAGACAAGTATCAAAACACCTTGAAAATATTGTATATGCTTCTTGATTGGGAACAGGACCTAAAAGAAAAATCTCAGATTTCTCTACCTAGCTCTGTAATTTCAGAGCAAGATTTTTCCATGGGTAAGAATTCAACTGGATACAAGAACGTCAACCAAGATTTTCCAAGTCTTTTCGTGCTTCTCCTAGCCAAAGCTAATTGTTCTGAATCTCCCCAAGTATTCATGCAATATAATAGTAATATTTTCTGTTTTGCAAAAACAACTACAATCAAGGTTTAACAGGCAATTCGTGGTAACTGAACAGAAAACATGGATAATAAATTAATTGGAAATTAAATTAAAAATTAATTGAAAACTGTTCCAATATTCTAGATTGATTTTATGCCTTATTAATAATTAAGAGCAAAGGTCCTAGTCAGCTTCAGTGTAAGGAGGAGTGAATGAAAACTGATTCAGTGAAAATGCCTCAAAATCACCTATATTTCTTCCCATAAGAATTTTCTTTTACTGTCTCTTTTCATAACACTGACTCAATCCAAATTTCTGTAGACTTACTAATATCTGACAGAACATAGCCTGAGGTGATACAAGAGCAGACTGCGCGGAATTCTCTGCAGCTCTCTCCACACAAGAACATTTCCAAAAGGCAAACAGTATTTCCCTTGTTTCAATGAACATATACAATTTGGGGAAATAAAGTGAGCAGTGAGAGAGTGACACACAGGCAGTTACCACTCCCACCTGTGTTCTGCATGGCTCTAGGACTGAGATTTGTCCTGCCAGGCACCTCTGAAAAATGAATGCCTTCCCCACAGTGCCCAGATCCAGCAGCAGAAGGAATTTCTCATGGGCCCTCGGGCAATTTAACAACAGCTGTGCACCTGACACTCACTCTCTGCTTCTCACCTGCCCAAGGTTAAAGCAGCCTCTCCAGGAGCAAAGCAGGGCTCTCTCAGGAGCTGCAGGGAATTCAGGAATTCCCAGGGAGCTCCCCAGGGACAGAGAACAGAAATTCAGGTGCCCATTAGCACAGCTGCTTCCTCAGCAGCGCTGCCACTCTGCCTGGGGCTGGTTTCAGGTGCAATGCCTTCCACAGATGGAGAGGGGAAAACCTGCAAGGACATCACTGATCTAACAACACTCCTATTACTTGCTTCAGTTTCTTTCCACTCCACCAGCAGAATCTGCCCCAGTTCTCCTTCCTGGCTTCACCACTGCCTTTCCCAGCGCAGGCTCCTCGTTCCCTGCCTCCAGCACCAGCAGCAGTCCCAGGAATGACAGGGACACGGGCTCACAAACACTGATTGATGATACACCTCCTAAGGAAGCAGGAGCAAGTAATAAACACGGCCTTAAGACATGATTTATGTGTGTTTGGCAATTCAGACACATACTCAGGCTGCAGACTAGCTAGAGACGGCAGAGACAGTGGATGCTGGTTATCTATCAGAAAAGCTCTGGCTCAAAGCCAAGGACTGGTTAGTGAGCTGAAGTCAGAGGGAGCAGATTATGGAGCAAATGCAGCATCAGAACTCAATGCAGAGCTATATTTCATTTTGTTCCGTGCTTGTTGAAATTAAAATATAAAGTGTTTTCAATTAACTTGGAGGGGGGAAATAAATAAAAGCAGAAGTCATTCAGAATTTTAAAAGTACCACTTCTGAGAAAATTTTTAGGAAATTAACTTAGGAAACACAGGACATAACTTACAAAACATTAACAGGACTCTGAACTCACCAACAAGATGGAAGAGGCCAAAGTCTTTGTCTTCCTGCCATAAAGGGAGGATGAACCTGAACTAGGACTCAGACAGATAAAGGTAAATTCTGCAAGACTCAGGTAATGAAATAGTAGAGCACCATACATCACTCCTTGATTGAGGTGTGGCATCTTACAGGTCCCTGTGAAACACAGCCCCAAACCCAGTAGTTCTATTCTTGGTCTTCTGATTGGTTTTCTAGGTAAAATAATTTAAGAACATGATTAAGAGCTCCTGCTGCCTTAAAAGTTAGAGTTTGGGTTTGTTTTGTTGGTTTTTTTTTTTTGAGTAACCAAGCAGTCCCAGATAATATGTCAATTTTTTAATGAGAGTTTTGCCACCAATGAAATCTGGTCAAGTGCTGGTCAAGTTCCTGTTTATTCTCATTATGAATACACTCATTTGTTCGATTTCCTTGGCCCTCGCAGCAAAGTTTTCCCAGCAACAACAGAACTATAATGATTAATCAATGCTCACCAACACTTGCAAATATCTTACTACCTTGTTATTTATAAAAATAAGAATTTTGACCCAGATGTGGTTCTTGAAACATTACCCCAATCCTGCCCAAAAGGAGATTTGCACTGTGTGGTGCGTGCAACCAAAAGAGCTTTAACCTCAGAAATGGCGAACACAAAACCGTTCCCAACTGAGCTGCTGATTCTGAGGAAGAGCTGTTTGGTGAATAATGACTAAACCACACAAAACTGGAGGCGATTCATGGAGCAGGAAGTTGTGTCAAAGATGTTGCTGAATTATGCATGCAATGAATGTCATCTTTACTGCAGCAATCTTTGCAAATCATGACAATGGAGAATACCTGAGCCTTTAATTTCCCCTTAAAGAATAAAGAAAAAAATGGTACAAGTCTGGACTTCCACATCACAAATGACAATTACAAAAAGACTAAAACCAACAGGATTTGGGGGTTTGGTTTTTTGTTGTGTTTTGTTTGTTTCTGGTTTTGGGAGGGGGGGGGTTCGTGTGTTGGTTGGGAATTGGGGGAGGAGGGGGGATTGGTTTTTTTACTAGCAATATGAGACTACAGATCCTGGAAGATGACACTGCCCAATCCCACATTTTAACATGTTGTACAAAAACATATTTAGGGACATGAGGAAGCAGGAATGAAACTGGTTTTAACAACACTATATATTCTTGCCCATTTATAACATTCTTTGCTCTTCTTCTTAAGGCTAGAGTTCAAAGTCACTGATGTATTTTTCTTTGGCTTGTATATCCAAACCAACAGGAATTAAAACAAAAAGAGGGGAGAGAAATCCACTAGGGAAAGAAGTCACTTTAGCCTCTGCAGAGATACAGCTCCTCTTTTTCAACAGCAGCAAATGAACCTAAATGGTAGCTTTATCTGGACATATTTGAATATAATAAGAGATTTTCAAAGCCTACAACAACACAAAAGACAGTAACCATAGCAAGACACCATCTACACAAAACCTAAAAAATGTGAGCCAAAAGTATTTCTGCTTATCATTCTTTTTATATCTAAAATGTGACCAGATCACTGGAAAGGTTTGTGGAAATGCAGATTCAGTGTCCAAATGGACAAGGCCCTATCCACCCCAACAGCAGCAAAATGTCCAATTGACACCTCCCCAGAGAGGGACAAACAAATGTCTGATGTTTCTACATGGAAATACAAAATTAGCTACATGTTGGAATTCTTTTTGTTTAACTCCCAATATGCTGTGTGGTCCAATATGAAATCCTTATTCCTGTGAAATAACTGTTTTCTGATCTCTCTCCAGAAAGAAACCCAGAGAAACATTTTCATGGCTAGAAGGAATTACTAGAAGATTTCATCATGTCTTAGTTCATGCATGACATATACATAAGTATATGTAAGACAAAGGACCACTTAAATCAACCTTTTATTCATCTAAATTTTATTGTGCCCAGCAGAAATTATATTTTTCCTATCTGAAAGTAGCCACACGAACTGTTTAGCTTTGGCTTAATTGAGAAAACCCATTTTTTAACTACATTTTGATGTAACACATATGGCTAAACATTCTTGTTTGCTTTCAATTTTTCAGTGTAAGAGTTTTTTAGCATTTCTCTGCTCTCAGCTGTGTATGATCCAGCCAAAGCCAGTCAGTCACATCTCCTGATGTGGTTGTATATCCAGGGCAGTGACTCCTTTTTTAAATACAGTCTGAGTGCTATCCCAAACAAGGTATATTTACATCAGTACTTTCCTTTCATTTCCTCTTCACTATAATTTTTACCTTTGTACTCCCTTTGCTTTAGATGGAGTTACTCCTGGATTTTTATTGTGAAGCAGTCAGACGAAAATGAGACTTAACACCTTTATGATTAGCTGGAATCCTGTACTAAACCCACCTGGGAACAGCTTCAATGCAAGTGCAGTAAATGCATGACTTATCATGTTGGGAGAAGCACTGCATTTTGAGGGAAGCAGTGTAATGGTATCTCATGAGAGCAGTTCTCATTAATTGCAAGGTTTGTGTGGCTTGGATTTATTAAAGTTCTGAATCTATTGCCAGTTGCTGCCATATGTAGTCTATAATTTTTGAAACACAAGACTGTACATTTCCCAAAGACATTCCCTCTAATCATTTGCAAATTTAGGAACTTTAGCACAAAGAGATGTTTCCTAATCAGGACCAGCAACCTGGCCACTGGCAAAACCAGTATAAAGACCAGAAATTATAAAAGCATGAGTACATCCATCTATAAAAGCAGAAATACTGATCAAGTAGATTCAGTAAGATTTTTCAACTGTTCCAGACTCCTCTGTTCTGGATTTTTGGATGCAGTCTGAGTGCTCTGCTTGGACGGAGGCAGTGCTTCCCAACACAGCAATTGTCACCAGAAATGGAAGGAACAGCTCTGAGGAGCTCTCAGGGAGGGCAGTAATAGCTGATCTCAGCATCACCACCCTGCGACACTCCAACACAAGGGCCGGAAACAAACCCCTGCAGTGATGCCATTCAAAACATTTCATGGGGCAGAAAATTACTGCAGGGGCGATGGGGTAACAGTTCACCAACAGCACACTCCCAGGTAGCTTTAATGCTGGGAAATTCCTCACTCCAGCAGGGATACCCAGAACATTGACAGGCTGCTGCAGGAAGCCCACACAGCCTCAGGCACAGCTCCAGGAATAAGCTGAGTGAAGCTGCACACAGAGAAGGCCACACATCTCTGCTTTAGCCACTTACCCTGGTTTGGAAAAGCCAGAACAGATTCTATCGGTTGGAAGGGATCATTTGTCCAGTTGCCTGGCCAGTTCAGGATTGACCAAGATGGAGCTTTTTAGTGAGAGCATTGTCCAAATACCTCCTAAACTAACAGGCTTGGGGCACTCATCCCCTCTCCAGGAAGCCTTCTGCAGAGTTTGACCTCCCTGGCAGTAAAGAAACATTTCCAAAGGCTGAGTGTATGCGGTTAGCACCTTGCCCGCCCAATAGGCCACGTTAGATAACTGAGTTTCCCCAGAATTAACTTCTTTATCTAATTTGGCCACAACGACTGCCCAAAAAAGTGGCTCCTTAGCAATTTTGGCAGAAACTTCGGGGAAATGACAGAAAACCCATCTAATCAACACTATCAACTCTTTCTTGGGGGTAGTAAACCCTCCCCCAAGTAACAAGCCCTTAACCAGAAAAAAAACTCCTTTTTGAGTTTTGCTCAGACCCAATGCAGCTTTTTGTTCCCTTTGATACTTCCAAATGAGTAATTTTCACATTTTTCTTCTGAAAATGTTTGCTTACTTCTTTGTTCATTATGTGACCTGATGGTGTAAACCAAAAGCCAGTCATTTTCCTCACCTTTCATTTTAAAGTGGTTTAATTTGTTCTTCTAAAACTTCATTCTACTACTCACCACACATGAATATTTACAAGACCTAAGTCAGCCTACCCCCAATCATGATATAAAATTTAACTTAAATGCCTGAAATTTAACCAATTGCATTCTCTTTTCCAATTAAACTTTTCTTTTTTTACATTGACAGTAATCTTTTTTTATAGCACAGGGACTTCAATATTAGGATTAATATTTCATAGCAAGAGATGTTAAAAACAAAGTGAATTAATTCTTCTCCATAATAAAGCATCTCTTTCCCCTAGTGCAAGCTAAAGAATTTTTAATACAGGAATTTTCATTACAGGACAGTGAAAGAACATGTAAATGAAATGTATCACTTCGGCATTCTCAGAGCATTTATGAGATCATGTAGCTGCCTCTGACATGTGCGTCTCTGACAATATTTCTCCTAAGTGTACTTCACCACTCTTCAGACAAGGTTACTCAGCACAGCACCTCCTAATGCTGCTCAGCAGGTTAAAGGTTTTATTCTGTTGGCTTACATGACTCAGCTCTGAGGTTTCTCTGAGCTTTCATGGCCTGGTAGTAACCTCAGTTTTGTTACAGGGCTGTGGTTTACAGTCTCAGAAATATTATCGCACCCCAGATTCTGGCCCCATTTAGATTTCCTTCTAAAGACAAGGAAGTTTATGCCCAGATTATGCATAAATCTCAGCAATAACACCAAACTTCTTTCCTAAAAAAAACCTTGAGAAAAGTATTCTCAGTAAATGGAAAACATTATCCTTCAAAGGGAGCAGTTTCTGTCTCCGGCACTCTAAGTGTCCATTAAAAGGAAAGCATGTATTTTGCAGAGAAATTACCCAAATACTTAATATCAGGCCTCCTCAATGGCCAAAAATCAAAACAGCACAAACATAACCAAGAACAAATTCAATTCACACCATTTATGGTGAATAATTAAAGAAATAATACCTCTATAAGTTACTGCTAATAGGTTAAGTTTCCATTACCCCCTAGAGACCTCTGCACAGCACATCAACAGCAGAGCCACTGAAGGACCTGGGAAAGACCTTGGGAATGCCAGGTGGGAGTGACAGCAGCACCAGCAAACCCTGCAGGCAGCACAGCCTCACAGGGGCTTCACCTGAGCCCTGCACTGGGAGCAGAACTCAGGAACCTCAGCTAATCCAGGAGCAAGCCCCAGAATGTAAATTCCACCCCATCATAGGTTATTAATAGATGCATGCAACACTGCAAAAAATATGGTAATGCATTACATGGGTGTAATATTTACGGTCAAGCTTGAAACCCTTTACCTCCTCCAACTGGTTTCTGCCTCAATATATATAGTCTAGCATGTTCTTCACTACATCAGGTGGTTCCTTTTTTGATTCTGCATTGTTATGAACTCCTACATCTGCATCGTGTCATAGAACAAATTCAAAGATGCCTTTGTTTTACTAAGAGGTATGTGAAGCATTTCTACATGAGCAGCAGTAAATAATTTCTCACGTTTTCTAGGTGCATTTATGGTATGTAGCCACAAGCATGCATATTTCTTGGTGAGCTTGCAAAATTATAAACTGAAAAGCCTTTCTTTGAAGGGAAATTTACATTTTCTTTGTAGTAAGCAAAATATATATGTTGATCCAGTAATATTCTGGGGGAAAAAAAAGTAAAACTGTAACACCAAATATGTTTAATCCATGTCTAGGGGGAAATGAAAAGGCAGAAAAGTCCAGATTGCTCTGAACGAGGCTATGTTTGATCTGCATAAGGAGCAGACAAGGGTATGTTTGACCTGTAAAAGGAGCACTTTGCAGCCTTCACACCACTAGCTCACATTGATGGACAGGACATTTAGACTTGGAGCTGGACCTGAAGAAATTTAGTTAACTAAATGCATCCCCTTGCCTCAGAGATAAAAGCCACTTCTCCTACCACATGATCTGTCCCTTTCTTGTGATGCTGTCAGACATTCCAATACTTCCCTGTGTCAGAGAGGCAAATCTGCTTCAATGGGACAGGCTGGAGAAAAAAGCATCAAAGTTGTCTAATTTAATTTAATTAATAAATAAATAGCACCATAAAATGCACCTGCATACATATGAAATGGTCAGCCTGCTTCTATAACCTTCACAGAAGCTGCTTTGACAAACACTGAAATACTTTTCCAGTATTCTAGACACCCAAATAGAAAAAGTCACTGAGGGTCTCATTGCTGTGCCTTCTAAAGCTCTCTGCTCAGACTGTGAACAAGAACTCTTGAGGAAAACCACAGGTAAAAATCCAGACTCCTGGCAGTCACCTGACATCAAATCTCTTTGTGCCAATCACTGCTTTTTGGCTAATTTTATTATTTGCCTTTGACTTCAGTTCTAACAGTAGCATCTGCAAAATTTCCACAGGCCTTGCTGTACCTGGTGGAGTAGGAAGAGCCATTTCTTCAGAAAGTTCAGCATTTTAAGAGCCCAAATAAGTGAAATTAAACATGGTTATGTGTCACACTCAGGGCTTTAAATGCTAAAAATCTGAGTTCTACTCCTGTTCTAGCATTGTTCATTAGCCCAGCCTACCTTTCTCCACTTAGAAAACCAGAAGTTTTTCTTATTGGCATTTCAGCCTTAAATGCAGTGCTAAATTAAATATTACCAATAATTGTAGTCATTTTTAGTAACTGATTTGCAAAAAGTAGATGTTATACATAATTAAAACAGGAAAATCAGGGTTTTTTCCTAATATACACAAACATTTTTCCAGAAAAATCATAATCTATACTTAGACTAGTATACTACATATTAGCATCCTAGTATATGTAAAGCACTATTTTAGATTCTCGATGCAATAGCAAGTTAAGCAGCAGCTCCAGGTTATCACTGACCAATTTTTCCTAATTTAGCAAATAAGGACTGAATGTGGCTAAGAAGAGAAGTCCAGTCCTAGACTCACAGCATTTTATGCTGGCATCAGGTGCACAATGTGGAAATAGATAAGGGTATGTGAAATCTTCTGTCCTTGAACTACAGCTGTCACTCTAATGATTCTGGCAGAGTAACAGAATGCAATTGCTGGCTCATTCTAGTACTGCTCTGTTGACTTCAGGTTCAATAATGTAACATAAAACTGGTCTCTGCTGGTGGTGTTGTCTATCACATGTTACCCACTGGACTCTCTCAGAATGGGGATTTTGTTGCTCTTGCTGAGATGGTTTTTGTGGAGATTCCAAGAACAAGTGAATTCTCACAGAATTTCAATAGTGTTGCTCAATACCCATGTTCCCTATAAATATTACCAAAAGTATTTTAAATAAAAGAGTATTTCTAAAATACTCTTAGAACAATGATTTTTTTTTAATACAGATTAGATATGTGGCAATCCAGATACTGGAAACATGCATATGTTTTATTATTATTTCAGGTATAGCAGTGGAAAAGTAAATTGGTAAAAATCTAATCAAATATATCACATTTACTACTCATCATCACCACCTGTCTGAGATTCTGCATTTGGTGAAGTCTACAAGGATAAGGTTCTACAGTAAAACAATCAGTCTTCCAGGAAAATAATCCATAAAACGTAAAAGAATTGCACAAGAAGGGGACTGTTTTATTGATATATGTCCCTCTCTGGTTTGGGTTTGCACCTTCTGGACAGAGATTGCATTGTTTGGATAACTACACCCAGCAGTTCTTTTCCAAGCCCTCCTCACACTGACTCTGACCTGCAGCCAGGGGGTCCAAAAACACATCTCCAGAAACTTTATGTTCAGGGCATTAACTTCAGCATTACTCTTCTTATCCATAAGGTCAGAGGTCTGCCTCTTTTATTTGGGAGCAACCAGCATGTTGTGGTGATAACACACAGTAAAGCTCTGTTAATTAACAGATGCAATGGAGAAAGAGAGATGTCAAATAAACCAGAGCAGCAGCACCACAGCTGGGCTCAGGCTGCTGGGTTACAGCGCTGCCTCTTCCCCTCAGGCTGAGTGGGATCTGCCCCTACAGCACAAAAAGGCTTTGCAAAATTTGTTTCTCTTCATCAGGTTCAAAGATCCTTTCTTACCTTTCCCTCCTGTCTGTTTTTCCCTTATATGAATTCTCTCTTAACAAATACTCAAATGAATGCATTGCCTAAAAATCCAATCATTTGCATGCCAAGAAGAGGAAATCAATGTTTGAAACTATATTAATCTTTTTCATGCCATTTTAAAGCATTTCTCATGTGCTCATTTATATTCCTGTTTTAAATGGCTCAACGGGGGACCAGAATCATGACTCAGTGGGCCAAGCACATCACAAATACTGGAAAAAACAGGCTTGACATGTTAAAACATCTTTATATAAGCCACAAAGGGTTTGTTTAAAAAAGCTAAAATTCTTCTTTTGAGAAAAGTCATATCTCATCTCAAATTGAATTACTGAGGTCTAGAAAACTTTTTTCAAAGGAAGTAGTTAAAAAAATGAGTCAACTACTCCACATTAAAAGTGGATAAATAATGTAATTTTTTACAAGCAGCTAGAGCTGCCAAATTTATAATACAGAATTACAAAATTGAGTTTTATTATTGAAAATGCTATCCAACTCTAATATGGGCTAATTTAAAGAGGAAATTTATCTTTACACTTTCTTATGTAGAAGATAAAGCAGAAGTTTTGAAGGTCCTTCACATAGATTTAATATGTGGTATTCAAAACAAGAAATCCATGCATTCTTTTATGATATAAACTATCCCATGTTCTCTCATTGTAGCTAAATAATTCAGCACTTCAGCTTACTCAGGTATGGGATTTTCATTTATGTTTTGACTCTTTTGACTCCAGAAATTTTCAGTGTAAGCCTCTTTGGACTTAAGAAGAGAGAACCATCAACAGGCGACGCAGACAAAGCTGTCTGCAGGACTGGGGATGTCAGGCCCACAAAAATCAATCAGAAAGAACATCCAGATCTTTTTTTGACCTCTGAAAGGTTTAGATTTCTAATTGCACTCAGTTTAATTGATGCTTCTGACTGGCCCCACACCTGGGCAGAGCAATGCCAGAACTGCTACTGTGGCAGCCAAACTACAGCATTCACCATGCTTACAGTAAAATATCATATTCTTGAGTTTCTTCTGCTCCACTTGTGTGGACATCAAGGCCTAACTGCAAAACCATCCCAACTGAGGTGATTTTTTTCATTGACTCCAGAGGCCTCTAACTCAAACCCTTATCTATTAATTCAAACCACACATGTGACCCCTGCCCTCCAGGAAATTGAACTCATAAGATCATGTCAAAAAAAAAAAAAATCCCAAACAAACCAAACTCCCCAAAAAACCAAAAATGAAACAAAACAAAAAAAAACCCCAACCAATTGACAAAGCACAACAACAAAAGACCTCAATCCAATCTAACCCTGAAATACCAATTCTGGTGCTTGAATTTGGAATAGGGACTGCTGCTCCCAGCAGAAGTTCACTTTCAGCAAAAGCTATGATGTAATATCGTCTACTGCCCTAAGATTTCTGTTGTAGTTCCTCTGGGAGGAGATATCAAACTTGACTGGCATTTTCTGTTTTGTTGGATTACCTAATAATAATGAATTTAGTGTAGAAAGATTCAGTTTAAACATTCAGGATGCTGATGAAGCTAAATCAAACAAGCTACACAAACAGAGAGTCATTTTATTTAACTCTCACCCAGCCCAGAGCACACCCCAGTGGTCCATGAAGTCTGTTATTTATTGATCATGGAGAATAACCAAGACCAGTCATTTTCAATTTTACCTCTTATAAAACTTAAACATGAGACTCCTAAATTGTGTGGGTCCAAGTCTAAGCACATTTCAGGGGAAAAGGCATCTGCCAAATTCAGTCACTCTGGACACAAAGGTTTTAGGTCAGTGCAATTAGCTGAAGAAAATAGACTTTTAATAGCTTAAATCCAAAAGCACTCAGAACTTCCAGTCAGACAAAAAATACATATGGAACACACAAAAATGCCTTCATCAAAATAAAACTAACACCAAAACTCCCTTTTTAATTTCCTATTACCATAAACTTTCTAGCCATTAATATGTAAGTTAAGGGCCCCAGCAACTGCATCATTCAATGAATTCAGCACACATGGAAATAACACCAGGTAACAGATACAACAGGAGCATACAGAGTATTTCCCTTCAGATATTGCTGCCTTTCAGCAAATAATACATGAAATTATAATGAAGGAGAAGTGCTGGATGATCACTAAAGCTTTTGTTTTAGTGTGAGATTAATCTACACAGGCTGATGTACAAATATATATATAATATTTTTATACATGTATTTCTATTTTTTAATTTTAGATATATATGTATGTGTGTATGTATATATACGTGTATATACATACATATATATATGTATGTATGTATTTGGTCAACTTTACCAGCTTTAAATCCTCAAAATTGTAGCATCTCCTCACAGGTCAGGTGGGCAGCAGTTTGCTCTGGCTGGCTTAGTGCCCCATCAGACAAATACCTAACCTGTCACCAGGGCATCAATCTAATGCAAAACCACAGGTTACAGCAGCTAAAGTTATACTGAGAAACAATTTGGCAGATTTGACCAAATCTGGTAATTTACTGATCCAATGTCAGTCTGCTTCTGGAACAAGAACCAGTCAGTATTACATTTTAAAAATTTAAAAGTTTGCCACAATTGTCTTTAAAAAGGTCATGCAAAAATACATTTATTTCCTGTATATTTTAGGACTTGAGCTTCTATACTCAGGTCTTCAGCTGAGCACTGAAATCAGTGTTACTGACCTCAGACCAACACTGGCTTATCCCAGCTGAAAACCTGGCTCACAAAGAGATGTCTGAAAAAGATTCTGAGAATTTTTGCTGAGAATGAGATTCATTGTTGTTGCTCTGGAACGCAGAAAGGCTATCTCATGTCCAAGAACAGCAGCCTCCAGGCTCAAACACATTCACTGGGAAATTTCTGGCCACACAGTTCTGGTAACTGCAGGCACCTGGGATGTTGTCATTTTTGGGTGGATGATGTATTAATCTAATTATGTCATACTCAGATCAGCAGATTCTTGAAAAGTAAAAATGTATCAAGCTGCTCTGTGCAGTAACTTCAATAAAAAGGAAGAAATTACCGAAAGGTATCAGTAAGAGGCTGGCAAAAGAAACACAGCATCTCACAGTAGAAGATAAAGAGCTCAACCACTTTTTTAGTTCATCTAAGAGACTGTGAGATGATAATAACAGTGCAAAAAAACCTGACCCTAAGCATTCTTTAATCCAGTACAAAGTCATAATGGGGAAACAAATGGCTGAAAGAAGCCAGACAAATTTCATTTTTAAGATTAACACAAATCAACAGTTTCAGTGTGAAATTAGTAGAATCTACTAAGAAATCCCCCACCATTTGATGTTTTCTATGACTGGATGCTTTTTTGAAAGGTATATTTCAGACAAAATTCATATTGTAGATCATAAGTGGACAAAACCTAACAGGGTGCAACACAATGTTCTTGCAGAACCGTTCTGTCTGGTCAGACAGAAAGGCCTCACAGTACACAGTATTTGCATGGTGGATTTAAGCAGGCTTTGTACTGAAGCTGGAAAGATTGACCTATGGACAGAGAGCTGTCCCAGACTTGCAGCTGCTCAGAAATCAGAAATACCATAAAGGAAAGCCACAAAATCCCAACAAATATTTACACAGATAGTTCTTGACTGAGACATTGCCCAGAAGTACTTTTCACAAAATGAATGACCTGAAATCAGGTTAGAAATCCAATAATTCTGGGTTCAGTTTATTAATTAGAAGCACCAAGAGAAGCAGCTTCTAGCAGGACTGTTGCTGGACAGGAAGGAGCACTGCTCAAAACACCTCTCCTGTACCACTGCAGGCTAGTTTTACCTGCTTCTCTTTGGCCTATTAAATAATAAACATTATAAGAAGGTACAATTTCATCTATTTTCCATCAGAGCCATCAGCTCAACCTATTTATCACCCAGAGTGCCTTCATCCCTTAATTTAATGCTTACTCACCTCTCTGACAATAGCCGGAAGAGAGCATCCATTTGAAAGAATGAATTCAAACTATGCTGCATTCCAAAATGAAACTTGTTCTGCCCTCAAACATTCATCTTATTTATCTTAATAAAGCATCCATCTCTATTTATCTTAGAGGTTTCATTATTATTGTCTGATCTGGATTAATTTAAAGGGAAAGAGGTTACAAATGAGGTTAACTGTGATAAGGCCAATCAATCTCCTGACATTGTGGTAACACAATCTCATTAAGAAATAAAAGATCCCCCCTTTGTATTCTTGTGTCTCCCCTTTTTTCTTTAAACATGGGAGCCTTGGTGCCAGGTTTTCCTTGATTTCTCTGCCCCACAGACTGTTACAGCTCTCACTGTGGGGGTTCTCTGCAGTGGGCTCAGGGCGAGGACAGAGTTGGGATATGAAGGCTGAATGTCCCACTCTCTAAATGAAGATGAATGAAGATGAAGTGTGAATTATAAGCATAATATATTAGCTTATATAGCAAGCTCTACTTCTTCACTGGTTTGAATTAAAAGAGGGAGGCATCTCCCAGTGGAGATATGGAGTCTCTGTCACAAGCCCTCCACTGCAAAGAGCATACACAGATGGGTGAGGAAGAAAAAGAAGAGGGAACTCATTTAGAGGGGAGGAAGGCTCATCTCCTGGCATATCCTCCAGCCTAGGGAGTGAAACAGGATTTCCCTTCCAGTCAAGTCCACTAGTGGCACTCACACTCTAGAGAGTGCACAGATCTACAGGTCAGCACTACCTGGACAAGAGGGAAAATCCTGTTAGCAAACCAATTTAACTGGCTGCACTGGGCAGCTACAAACAAACCATTGTCCTAAAAAAGCCCAAAATCAACAAATGAAAAACGGACCCAAAGCAAAAATCCATACCAACAGTGCTGCCAGTCACATTCTTGCTGTTATTAACAGGAAATTTAAAAATTAGGAACTGAGCATTAACTGGGAAAAAACAGTTAAGTGTCTTTATGCATTTTCACTTGATAATAATAATTTTGGTAGCAATAGTAAAAGTTATCATGAGGGTGAAAATTATTCAGTTGCTCAAATACAAAGATCTGTCTGGCAAGGAGAAGCTTTAAAAGGCAGAGAGTCTCTTGGTGTCTAAGCCTTAAATAATGTTACCTGTATTTTTAATAACTCCTCACTCATTCCTTCTATTTCATAGAATATCACTCATCCTTCTATTTCACAGAATATGTGAAACATTTGAGGAAATTCTTGACAAAAATAAGTGCCCAGGTGTGGAATGGGGCAGGCAGGAAAAAAAGCCAACAGAAAGCAAGGAGAAAGGAAGACAATTTTCTTCAGACTAAGCTGGATCACACAGCAGTGAACACACTACAGGCTTTTATACAACCTTTAGCTCTGTTTAACTCAAGAGGCGGCACCAGCTCTTATCCTCACTGGTTTGATCCCTATTATATGACCTATGGCATGGAGGAACTTTCCTTTTTTCCCTAATAAATTAAAGGTAATAAGGTGAAACTAATCAATGGAACCATAAAGCCATATGGTATTGTGGTCCTGGATGGTAAGTTTATACTCTGAGAATCTGCAAATTAGCTGTGAAAATAAAAAATTTCAAAAAGGAAAAAAAGAAAGAAAGACCATAATTAAAAATAGATCAAGCAGAGATAAAAGCCTTGGAACACATTGTAAAAATTACAGATCCCCAGAGCCATTAAAGTGAACTAAAAGCAAATGACAATGTGACTGGCTATCAACTTTATCAAATTCAGTAAAAAGTCCATTTCTTTCTTTATCCAAACAAGGGTCTGGGATCATGAGCACCCCACAATGTCATATGTTATCTAGAAAGCCATACTGTGTCACCAGCTGATAAACATCATCAGGAGTCCAGTTTCCATCTCAAGGGAAACTTCTGGTTCATGACTGGGTCAGGTCACTAAAAGTTTTTGCTGACCTGAACCTGATCCAAACCAAAGAATTGAAATTCCTGACCTGCTCACCCCAAGGAACAGCTCTAATGAAAAACTGATACGGAATCATACAGTAGAGCAAGAGCATGACGGGAGAGCAGCATCTGTCAGAGACAGCTTCAGAAGAGCACCTGTCTCTTTTTATCAGGAGACCCCTCCATTACCACGGCGAGGACCTGAAGTGAGTCTTGCTGTCAAGGAAGCTATTCTGCTCAGTGTATTGAGCTAGTCTAACAAAAGAATGTGAAACTGAACTGCATGTTCTAGGCATTCATGGAAATTTGTTTGTAAAACCTCACTTCCTTAGTGCTCCTCCTTGGAATCAGCTCTCAAAGCAACCTGAAACCACTTACAAAACAGTGCTGTTATTTTTCATTAAAATGAAGAGAGATCAAACTAAATTTATGGCAAATTCTAGCTCTCTGTAATATAAATTTCCAAAGGTAGTCCTGCAATGTGGCATGCTGGCTGTTTCAACAGCTCTGTGGTGTCAGTAAGAACTTACTGAAATGCACTTTAACCTCACAGAGACTCGGATACTGCACCAAATCATGTAAATAGTAGCTGGCTTTAAAAACAGCACAGGCAAGATGACTCTAGGTGAAAGGACACGGGAGCATCCATAAATAATTCTGTCATTGTCCTACTGAAGAGGCTTCAAATATTGATTGTGGGTAACATTTCTGTGGGTTTTGTCCAAAACTGGGAGACAAGTAGGTGGGGAATGGGAGAAGAAATTTTTGTGTGCTTTTTTAAATTCTGACCTATAATTACATAGCTCAAGACTACACAAAACATCAAAGTGCTACAGAATTAATCTCTGCTGGTAGCCTGTGGCACACCTCTAGTCCTGCAGCAATATGCAGCTTACAGAGCAAGAAAATTTGTAAAGTATTTCAAGAAAGTGTGTTGTGGCAAAGCACACTGGTGTGCAGAGAGCTGGGCAACTCTGAGCACACTGGGTACAAGTGTGAGAGCCTGAGAGAGGCAAGGGAGTGCTGGACACTCCAAAGCAGCCCAGCCAGAGAAGTTCTTTAGCAGCTACTGCATGCTAAATAAAATTATTAATAACCTAACTAGATAAATCAGGAGTTGAACAATGGAGGTTGGATCAGTTGATCCACAGCAGTCCCTTCCAACCTTACACATTCTGTGGTTCCATGATCCACTTTCACTGCTGAACTTGATTTAAAGCTGTAAAATTACTGACACCACACAAATGTAGCATGACATGAATGTATGAAATACATAAAATTCATAATGTAGTTTTATGCAAAATATAGTATTTGATGTTACACATGGTTTTTTCTCCTTTTTTAAGTGCATTCTCCCTATGACACAGAGTAGGGAGCAGCCACTCCCAGGAGTTTTATTTAAACCCTTACTTGTGACAGCACACAGGACCCCCACTGCTTTACAAATACAACTTCAGCTGTGCAACAGTAAGAAATATCATCCTGCATTAGCAAGATTTGTTGAAATTTGTCATTCTTTGCTGTTATCAATCCTTTGTGATGGGATCTCCAGTTAAATTTGGGCTTTTCCTGTTAAGTATTGTCCTCCTTCCAGTTTAGAAGTTTGTCTGTGTTCCTTAATTGACCATACCTAGGCTGCTTCTTCCCAGGAATTCATTCCAATAATCGATTAGAATTGGCTTTCAAGTAGCTTGAGAATGCATATTTATGACTCTGTGATCATTAGACTCGTTTTCTTAGGTCTGCCATACCAGGGACAGTGAAACAGCACCTCTAGGATGTTTGGCACTAACAATTTGTCACCCATTTCACATAGTTTTGCTTAGGGAAAGTTCAAAAAATGTACTTTTCGCAGTAATATTTTTACTTAGTGCAAAACCATGTGAGCAGCCTAAAATTTAGCATGGCTATTTAGCATATGCAACAGATTTAAGTATAAAACAATGCATAAAACTCCTTCGCTCATTACTTGATATCAAAATACTTTTACTGGCTCTTCAACAGACATCATTCTCAAAAATTCATCATTGTGTGATGAATCTGAGGTCCACTTTTATTTCCAGCAGCAGGTCAGTGTTAATTTACTCATGGTTTCATCCATCATTCATATCCAGAACCCTGTTATTACTCAGGAAATTAATTCTTTCTGGGGTTTATTTCACTGAAAGATTTAAGAGCAGCCCACCTACCTATAGCACACAATTTCCGGGGAAATGTTTCAGATTTGGAGTTATACAAAGAATGGTTCAAAAGATGTTACTGCAAAGAACACTGTGCAGATTGTATTTATTTTCATGCATTCTCATGGAATTAATGGAATTTTGGAGGGCTTTGGAAGATTTGAGTTCTGAAGCCTACATTTTAGGCTACAAAGGCAGACAAAACTACAGCACAAAGAACAACACCTGCGATGAAGAAAACTAGAAAGGAATGATTTTTTTTTTAATGTGCTAGAGGGAAAAACCAGAATTCGCCTTGGTCTAGTTGTTAGGGTAGATTTTGGAAGATGAAGAAAATTGGATAACACACTGTCAAGGCTTGGCAAATGAAAGGAAAAGGACAGTTATAGCCATAATAGAAGTGAAAGCAATGGAATAGAGAAAGGAAAAGAAAGTTCTGACAGTATCAACCATTTTTTCTTTTTTAGTAGTTAGGAAGTAATTAGCAAAACTGTAAACTCAAGAATGTCAAGAGATTAAAGCTTTGTAGGAAGAGTAAAGTAATTTAGGTTCTCATCCTGGCTCTGACCTTCACTTATCCTGTACTTTAATCATTCCTGTGAGAGTTTTGCAGTGCCAGCACTGTGCTGTGGTTTGTGGTATTACAGCTTAAGAAAGCCTTCCAGCTTCTCAGGAGCAGGAGAAAAATAATTTAAATGGAAAAAAAAATAAACCAACACAAATATTGTGAGCTAACAGGAGGGGAAGGATCCAGCCAATCTAATAAACAATTAAAAATAAAATAATAACAACCAACCAACCCCAAAAAATCTCTTATGTGTCCATTGTTATTCCTTGCCAACTTATACTGACATAGATTTGTGGCACACTGCCTTGGGAAACAGTTCTTGGGGCTCTCTCTGCTTTTTCTGGCAAATAAATTCAGTTTTGCATTTACTGCTATAACTAATTGTCAAGAACACAGCAACTGACTTTTATAAAGCAAAGCTTTCATTTCATATAGTTTTAATGATATTTTAAATAAATATATAAAAGAGGCAGGAAAAAAAACTGCTATCAGTTTAAATTCTTGTTGCATTTGATGCAAAAATAAATATAGGTCTCAATGAAAGAATACCAATGGAATGAAAATGCTCCCTGAACTAAAATTCTTCTAGAAAAATGTATGCTGTTAGAGAATTCAACTCCCCCATCAAAAAGATGATGAATGACACCCTGAATAACAAAATCAAGTATGTTTATTTTGCCACTTAGTTCAGTGGACACATGACAAATTCTGCTTGTCCTCACTGGAAAACAGTGCCAATATTTTAAATAGCAGATTTTTTCTGCCAGAATATCCTCCTCTTTATAAAACATGACTGCAATAATTAGAAAAACATCTGTGGTGGTCTCTTCAGACTGAGGGAGTCATCCCCTCAATTGACTGACTTGATTTGCTGCTGATTATTATGTTAAGAGTAGTTAAATAAACTTTGATTTAAAATACCACAAACACTGGACTGATGTTCAGCACTGAAGAGCAATGATCTTTAAATTCAAGTTTAAGGTTTGATGCCAATAACCTCTTATGTTGCTTTTTTATGTTATAAGAACTAAAAAAAAGGTTTAAGGTAAAATATTTTTACCTTCTAGTCCTTAAGTCTTGAAATTCCCCACAGACGGGCAAGATACTGGGCAACACTGCAGCATGGTATTAATAGCAGGTATTAAAATCCTTATGAGGCCACTTCTTTAACCCTTTATTCTTAATGAATAGCAATTATAAGATCATGAGACCACATGAGAAATACCTGCTTATAACCCCTCTGGAGGCAGAAGGAGTTAGACTCAGGATTTACTTGGAAGCCTCACAAGTCAGGATGAAATTCATGAGTATAAATCATTTAAAAGTTTATTTACAATACATCAAGACACCACCTCCCTTTCCTTTAAAGGAAGGGGGAAATATCTCACCTCTCACTTCCAGTTGTACAGCTCACTTGTGGAAAGAAGCAGGCATTTGTCCTCAAACCTGACCTGTCCCATGACTTTTCTAATGCACCTCTTTCTCTATCTCTTTACTCTTATAAAGCCCAAAGCCACAACTGAACTCAGAAACAATTACTAAGGAATTAACAGGAAGTTTTACCCTTGCTACCCAAACTCTCTAGCCACAAATCTTAGCTCTTGCAGTTACACTCCACATCCAAAACTATGGAAAACCTGGAGAACAAGCTGCCCATTACCACCATCCCAATATGCAGATACACCAAGTTTTTCCATCCCAGAACTTTTCCTTGAACAGTTCAGCACATCACTAATTGAAAGTAAATAAAGGTTTTAATGATTCAAGCCTGTATAAACCTTTTCCAATTCAAAAGCTAGAAGTCTCTTAAGAATAAAAAACACTTGCATAAAATCACTGCAGCAGAGCACAATCAATCCCTCTATCTCCATTTGTTTGCTTTAGCACTTTACAAGGTTCCCTCAATTCTCAGGTCCAGATCAATCATTTGTTAAAGAAAGAAATGAACAGGCTTGGGTGCCTCAGCAGAATACTGATAAGAAACAGTGTCAGCTCATTTTAACTGAGGACAAGAACCAACTTAGAGATTTATTTTCTTCCCCCTTCTCATCCTTGGTAGAAGACTTTAGAAAATCTATCACCAATATGAACAAGACTGAAGAAAAGAAAAAGTATATTTCCTAGCTACTCATTTATGCTTCTGATGTGGCTTTTATTGAATATTTCTGCTTTGAATGGATTTGTTGGATTGCCATATACAGTTAACAACATATTTTTCTTTTAATCTATCTTCAGCATTATTGGTTGAACATTTATTCAAGACTACACCATTGTAAACCTTCTGATTTAGCTTAACCAGGTCAAGGAATGTGTGAGGGACACACAAGTTCATCACAAGTATTGTTTAAGTAAGAACAACATTAAGAAAGAGTAACTTACTTGGATTAGAGTTGCTTTTCGTGCTGAGACTAAAGGACAAGCATACTATGAGTTACAAGAACTGTAAATAAGCACAGGTCTTTCATCACTGCAGTAAGGGGAGAAAATGTTATTCCCGTAATTAAACATTTGAATTGGCTTCATTTACATTCATTTCCTTTATGCCAATGACCTCACTTTCACATGTGGCGCCCAGAAACACCCCAGTGCCCCCAGTGGCTCTCCAGCAGTCACAAAACACTGTGTTAGCCTCATTTACAGATCAGCTACAAAAAACATGCAAAGGCAACTGCACTATAAATAGAGTAGGGAGCCTGATGATGGGGTCAAATACTATCTGACTGGTACTGTGTGAAAGGGGTTTTCACTCTGCAATTGATAAAGGGAATTATCTAGGAAATGGTGCAATGCACACTGACAGTCACTGAAATTACATCCAGGGGCAGTGCTTAAACCAAAGCTTTACTGGTATCACTTTAGTCTTTCTGGCCCACATTGCTTAATGCCTTATCTCCATTCACTCCTTGCCACTACAATTTACTGCCCCAGTCAAAGGTAACAAAATACCTTGGCTTTCCACTGCAATTTGATGAGTATTTCTCCAGCCTTTCCCAATGAAGCTACATGGAAGTTTCAGTGGAATACTGATTGATATGCACTAATTCTCTCCCACATTACAAAGACAAGTCATATGCCTTTGGAGGAAGATGTGCTATTTTCAGACATGACAAGTGACTGACTGTGATTCTACTTGAAGACACCAGAATGACATAAGAAATAAGACTTCTACCAGTTAACAAATCCCCCCAGGTCTTGGTTTCCCAGCAAATGGTTTTTTTCTGATCATAGGGGATGATAGTTTAACCTTCCCTTAAAAATAGCCATAGAAAACAGGCAGGGGGGTATCATACAAGTTCCTTGCTTACTTCTACCAACATTAGAATCGGTAGGAATTACAAGAATTTTTATTCCTGTCTCTACAGCAGTGAGGGCTACCAGGGTGTTGCTATTCAAGGGCTGCATCTCTGAGCCTCATCTCTGTAAAGTGACATCTGTGCTCTACAGAAACATCCTCAGTTCTGCTCATTCTCCCAGGCAGATTCTGGGCAGCAGCTCACACACAGGAGTGACTCAGCCACACTCCAGCTCTCTGCCCTCACATGGTGAACAGGACCTGGCTCAGCTTCTCAGCACCCATGCACAACACTCCAGGTAAAATCTTGTCCTATATAAAATGCATTCAGGCAGAGTACATTGCAAATGTCTGACATGCTTTCTACTACTTAACTGGTGCTCATTGTTTAAATAGCCCAATGCTTCACTCCAGATATTAGGTTAGAATCTTCTTAAGAGATTCTTCTTATATTAATGGAATTTACCTTCATTTTGTATCAGGATGCAGCATCTGCAGGAAGAAGACAGCCACAGACCACTTTAACTTTTTCCTACAGCCTGACCTTCCTTTTCTTTCTTCCTCCCTTCTTTTTCCCTTCTCACTTCCCTTTTCTGACAGCTCTGTATCACTTTCTTACGATTATTTTTTTAAAGGGTATTAAAAGTATTAAATTTTAATTTTGTAAAAAAAATTGAATTATAATTTTTTCTATGCATACACACAAAGTCACTACCTGCATATCAAAAGTGTGTGACAAATGGAAAAGGAACTGGTTCTGGGACCTCAGCATGAGCAATAAACAGCTGCATGGGCTTTCCACCTCACTGAGCCCCTGGTGCTGAAGCTAATACCTCCTGACTCCGTTATGGCCACCAGTAGATGGGCTGAAGTTGTGTCTCATCCAAAGAAAACCAAAAGCCAACTCCTGAGCCATGACTGCAATCCTTGGGAGTTAATGTTTTTGCCCTTTTGAATTTAAGGCTGAATTACACATTCTCCAAGTCTCTGTTCATCACAACCACACTTGTGCATTGCCAGGAGTGCATGACACAGATTTACAGAATTCCCACAAATGTGCACTTTTGATTATCCACAGCTTCTTTCCTGCTTCCTCAAACTTAAGCACAGGGAATCTAAGCTTCTGGGCAGAAAAACACATGAACTCAAAGCATTTGGAGTGCTGCTAGCAGTTCAGCAATTTTTAAATAATTTTTTGTTTTTTTTAAAGGCAAAGCTCAACAATTGAATGAGTGACACAGAAACATTTTCATCACTGAAATTTTGATACTGGGGCAAGAGGATAGATTGAACATATTGCAAAGTACATATATACATTATACATATGTATAAACATATGCATATATGCAAGATTTTTCTGTGACATCACTGTATTCATAGATTTACATTTTAGCTCATTTATGAGTAAGTTCTGGCCACGAGTGACTAATGGAATGAGATTAATGCACTTTGCATCTGAAGCGTTCTGTAGAGGAAGCTGGCACCCTCATGCACTTGGGGCTTTCAGAAACAGCTTCAGTGCATCAAAGCCTCTGCAGCCCTTTTTGTCCAAAAATATGGTTTCTTTGTCAAAATGAAGATCAGTGGATCTTTAGAACAGATGTTTGCTTATGCAAACAGAAACCAAGGCATTATCCAGCCACCTGCTTTTGTTAAATAAATAGACATGTAGGCTCAAAAACTTGTATGAGCTCTGATCCCTCTGTCTCTCAAACATGTTGTTTTATCCCAAATGTTGCTGACTACATGCCCCCAAGGTCACTGCCTCAAAGCCAAGAAACAAGGATAGCTTTCCATGATTGACTATTTTTTAGCCAGCTTTACAAGCAGTGCATTTGTGCCTCATTGCAGCTTTACTGGATATTATCCAGACAAGTCAGTTCCTTCTCCAAGGTTATAGGTAATAACAAGGAACTACCTATAAATCAACCAAACAAGCTTTAAGAAATTTAAAGCAAACAAATTGATGAGTTTTGTCAGCAGTGATCTTATTGGTTCAGGTAATACCCTTTTCCAAGACTCCTTATTTCCTGTCATGAGAAAAGCACTGTATATTCAGTGTGTAACAACCAGGGCTGCTACACTGCCCCTTCCTTTTCTATTTCCACAGAGGCTTATAAGATTAATGAGAGAAAAAATAAGAAAAAACAAACAACACCAAAAAACAGCAGAGCAAGCAAATTAGGCAACATTAACAGGTCAAACACATTCAGTATATTCCTCTCTTACTGTCAGACCAAGCTACTCAAAATTTGGCAGCTGACTTTCCCAGCCAAATTACAATTACGCAAAAAAAAAAAAAAGCCTTTATCCAGGTAATGGACATTAATTGATAGGATAGCTAATTTAGTGGAAATTATTGGCCTATAAAAGTGTGCAGAGAAGCAAGCCTAGCTAAAGAGCAGTAGGAGTGTTGCATTTTTTTTTTATTTTCCTAGTCTGACATCATGTTCACATTTACCTATTTAGGAATGATCATTTTTGCTTGTAATCTGTACTCTACTGACAGAGATAAGCTTAATTCTGTGTATTTCATCCATTTCAACATTCATTTACATTTTCATTCACTATAAACACTTTTTTATTTGACTCAAAGACACTACACAACTATTAAGCTGTACTTATCAGATCTCTAAGCAAAGACTTAGATGCTTAAATCTAGAAAAAGTGGAGTTGAAATGAGCAACATTAATTTATCTAATTAAAGAACATGTATATCTGTGAGATGATGGAGAGAGACAAGAAAAAGGGCTCTGTACACAACCTTAACAGAAGAACAGCTGCTTGCTCCTTGAAACAGTGACTTGACAAACAATAACAAAGCTACGAAGCTTAAAAACACCAGTGGAGGTCAAGGAACTTAGAAACCCAAAGCTTTCCTTAGTCTTCACTCCACATTCCCTTTCATGGGCATTCTCACCATTTCTCCTCCATTTATCCCTGCTCCTGTCAGCAGCCAGTTTCTGTGCTCTGCAGTAACAAGAGCTCTGTTAATTGTCCTCCCATGCCTGCCTGTTCAACATTGCTGCCCTTTGATTGGTGCCCCCCCCGGTGCTGAAGCCTCGAAGCAATTAGCCAGTCTGCTAATTTCACTTTCCTCTGAGGAATGTGCTTTATGGAGGAGAATCACTGGCTCCTACCACATAAGATGTGGCAGCTTTGCTACATCCCAAACCAGCATCGCCACCTGCTCCACCAGTGCTGTGCAGCTCAATGTGCAGAGATATTAAGAGCTGGTATAAAGTGCTGCCAAAGCAATTTGGATCAAGCCCAGTTTTCAGGCCTTAACATTTCCTGCAAATATCTCCTCTTTCTGAAAATCTGAAAGTCCAGATTTTGGGCTGCTCTAACTTCTGCTTTGCTACAGAGAACTGCATGTGCTGCTTGGAAACTGGGGTGGTGAGACCCAAAAAGACATGTGGCTGACAGCACCAGATATGGTGAGAGAATTGACCCGGATACCACTTCTCCCATGGACTCAAGTTCTGTACACCCTGAGCTGATAACAGAAAAGAAGGATTAACTGCACCTTCCTATTCTTTGGTCTATCACCACCCCATTCAGAACACATCTGATAGATAATTTCTCCAAAACATCAAATACACAGCACACCTACACTGTGGAAGACTCCCCCTTTTCAGTCTGTTCTGCAGCATTCAGGCCCAGGACATGAGACTTCTCACCCCAAGGATACTTCTGATCAGGAGGAGTTTTTTCCCTCTCATTCTTTAAACCACAAACCTCATAAGCACTCTACAATTTTCTGCAGTCTCTGCAGCACTGTAACTGGAAATTATACCTCAAAAACCAGTTCTGGGACTCACAAGTGTCAAGACTTGGTGTGGAACCATTAGATCATTAACACACCACTGTATTGAACCACTGCCACTGACTGGAGCAATAACCAACTGCACTCTTTCAGTTGCAGCTCCAAACTGACTGGAATTGCTGCCTGTCCTTTAACCTGGTTATTTACTTAAGATGGACTGACTTTTCCTTATGTTTCAGTTAAATTCTCAGACCTAATACCAGTATCCTGGATAATCAAGCCTTTACCGGAGTCACATATTCTAGTTCACATTCTGAAAATAACAATAGTGCATCAGGATTAATTAATGCTGCACATTTGGTAGATAACTACTCGCTCCTTTCTCTCCACCCATTGCATATAAACACACAAGCTCCACAAAAAGATTTAGAAAAAGAAAGGTCTTTTACTGTTAATTAAACCAATGAGACAACAAGTAACCAAGGGGGGGGGGAATTCCAAGAGACAATAATAATTAAGCAATCTACCTAATGAAGAAAGAGACACCATAAAATTACCACAGTGGGGCATCTACAGGACAGTGACACACAGCACACAATCTCTTCCAATGAGCCGGCTCAAACTCCTTTGAAAACGCACAGCGCACACAGTCAGGTATTGCAGCTCAGAAAACAACCTTTAAAGACAAGTTACACTCAAAACCAATACATTTCAGATGTATTTTTGGATAATAAGTCTGATCAATGTTTTTTCTTTTACAGGACAGCCCCATGAAGTTCGGGATTATTTTCTGCTTCTTATCATGACTACTTAGCTATGTAAACCCAGTTTGAAATTTTGCAATGAGATATGTGCTCCTAACTTGGTGTTTCCCCTAAGTGACAATTCATCAAAACAGAAGCAAGCAGAAATGTACTAATGGAAAATACGTAACACATACTCCTTCCATGGATATTGGAATCACAGATTAAAGACACTAGTCCAGCCAAATTACATGCATGTGAGAAAGCCATTTCAATTCAATTTTTCCTACTTCAAATGTGTAAAAACGTTACTGACTCCTTCATTAGCAGGTTTCTTAAGGTAAATGTTAAAAATTAGCCATATATTTTAATGTACTGAATCATGAATTTCAGAGTGAATCAAATACTCCCATGAGACAGGAAAGGGACACATTCCTTGTTTTACTACACTCCTTGTTAATTTAATATACTGTGTAGAACGTACCACTTAGCTGTAGAGCTTTCAGACCAATATTAACACACTTTTCCATAACATAAAAAAATATTGTCAGTAACAAGCCAGGAAATCAAGTCCTTTGTCAGTAATGTCTCTACATAGAAAAAAAAATCCCAGTCTTTTAACTGAAATGTTTTATGACTTCTGGTGGTACAGATCCATTTCAAATACCAAAAGTACAAGGGAGGGTTTAAATGAGCATCTTTAGAAAGATAAGTTTCTGCAATGAATAAGGCTGCATCTAGATCCCCATGAAAAATAAACTGCTGTAACTGTCAAGCACGACAAATGAAGTGATTTGTCTCATGAACTGCTCTGCACCACTCCAAAAGAGAGATCAACAACACAACTGCTGAAACCAGATCTCCACTGGAAAACAAAATTTCCACTACAAGCTTAGGAGACCTCCAGACATAAGGAATAACTCAGAAAATAAGCAGAAACACACAAAGAGAAAGAAAAACAAATTTCTGAGCATATGATCTTACCCAGCCCTGCAAGAGCCCCAGACAAACCAACAGCTTGATTCAAATTCCACTGAGTCAATGGAGAAGCTCTCTCTGCCTTCAAGAGTCTCAATTTAGGCTTGTACTGAATTTCTGCTCCCCAAGGTTTGTGTCATTCCTAACCACTAATTTTGAGAACACTTGTCCAAGACCCACAAACTACACCAGTTAAATAAGAAGTGCAGTTCTAAGACAGTAGGAATTCATGCTCTGGGTTTCACAAGTCATCTCCTTGTGTGACTTCTCACATAAGTCACATCTAGAAAGGTCTGAAAAGGCCCTCACAGAATTTCAAACTCCTTCCATCCATGGTTTTCAGCTGATGCGACTATATTTTGCAAAATTGATTCAAAGTGCCCAGGCACAGACATTTGCATACACCACCTCAGGCAACAGCAGCTGGTGAGCATTTCAGTCACACTGCTGATTTCTATTTAAAAAAATCTGACAGCAAAGGGGTTTGTTATACATTTATTTAATCAATCAATAGTGGGCATTCAGATACTGAAGCTGTCAAACAGAAGACATAAATAGAAGTGTAACTGCACTTCATTATAAGGTCTCATCAGACTTATTGATGCTATTTGAATGAGTGAATGCACTTCCCTCAGTATCCTGGTAACAGCAGCTCGAAAACATATCCTTTAATTTGAGATAACCTTTTCCCACACAGAAAAGATTTCACCTTGGAAGAAGGTAATGAACTTAAAAATAGATTCTGCCATACTGTTTAAGAAAGGTACAGTAAGCTCTTAGGTGTTTACAGTGTTTTAAACTCCGGATGCTTTTCCTGCTACAGAATCTCCACCACAATGGGAGACTCATCCTTATCCTGAAAGCTTTGTCTGGGATTAAACAATGTGTTCACTAGATCCAATACAATAACACATAGATAGTGATACATTTTGAGGATTTAGCAACAACTCTGGAAAAAATAGCTGATGAGGTCTGGAACTTTGCACACATAATTAAATTCTCTGCCAATGAATTAAATTGAAACAAATGAAAATGCTTTGATGAAGAAAAGTTGGATAAGTCATGCAAGGCAAATATTTAGACTGAAAAATTAAAAGCAAGCAATAGATTTGGTGGGTTATTAAAGGTTTAATTAATTATCTAGTCAAAAATATAGAATACTAAAACCATATGTAATTCTGAAAAAAATTTAGGAAAAGGAAAATGTAAAAGTCAGTAGCATTTTCATTAAAAAGCAATCCTTTCCATATAAACAGAATTAAACATTTATAACTAAACCACACAACCCAGTATTTCCATCTGTACCAACGGTCCTGATACAAGTGTTGAGAAGTGCTGTCTCACTCTGTACATGAAAAAAGAAAAAAAAATAAAAGAAGCTAATGTAAACCTTGAGTGCTGAGTATCTAATTGAGATAAGAATTGGACTTTAAATGCCTAGGGACAAGTCTCATTTTGGAGATGTTTTCAAATGGAACTGCTTGGCCTTGAGGAGCTCACACAAGTTGAGGTTGTCAAATGCTCCAGCAGGAGATGGTGCCTCCTGCCTCCATTCTGTGTCTCCCATTTCTTCAAAAATAAGAATTCCAGAGTTATAAAATGTCCCAACCGTTGTCCTTCCATCTCAGCTGGCAGAGGGGAAGTTGAAGGATAGAAGCAGCCTCCTAGATCACACAGACAGCTTCTATAATGACAAGGAAGAATCTTTGAAATGCCAGGGCTTTTGGTGCTTAATAAACACTGTTATTTAATTCCCATAATCTGTTGACACTGATCAAAAACTTGATTAGACACAAATGCTGTTACCGTAAGTTGAAGGGTGATGCAAAAAAAAGTAAGAAGTCCTTCAAATAATTTGTATTCTTTCTTCTGAATTTTTTCTTGCTGGACTTCTCCACCAGTGGTTTAGAATCTCCATATGTTAACATTCTCAAGGAGGGAGGACATGTACTAAGAAAACTGCATTTATCAAACTAATGCCAGACCATTTTCAAGTTTAAGGCATATCCGTCTATGCTTGTTAAAATAATTACCTGGTCTTCTTATCACTTAATTGATCGTTTACTCCTTAACAGAAATATAGAGTCATGAGAGCCAACACTCAGAAAAAGTCTCAGAAGATAACCCATCTTATTTCTATGTCTTGAACTGCTCTTTGAGCAAAACAGGTCAAAACATCACCATTAAGGGAACAAATTTTGCCACCTCCATCTTATTGAGAGATTTCTTCTATGTTGCTCTTTATTAGCACCTACCCACATCATAAAGTGATTCAGAAAGACAACTTCTAGTGGTTTTTGTACTAAAGACCTTGTGCTTCGCACAAATACTTTGCTGTACTTGTCACAAGCAAAGCATTAGACTTAATCCAAAGTGATACACAAAAAGAATGAAGGAATTGAACTATAAACTTCGCTTTTCTATCCTTTGTAGATTCATTTCTGACCTCTGTTCACTGGAGAGACAATCTGTGTTAAAAGGAAGTGAATGAAAGGATGGACTGCCAAGGCACAAACAGAATCCAAAGGCAACAGCCCCTTGCTCTCCTCTGGAAGAGCAGAGGGGACAGCCAGAAGGAAAGATGTGCTGCTGAGCTTTGTGTGGCTCTTCAGATAAGCTGTCAGCCGGGGCATTCTGCCAGGAGCTCCATCTCAACACTTGAGATGTGTGACAGAAAAACAATTGTAACTGGATAAGGCTAAAGCAAGCCAGGCTCCCATGCTGTACATGCACACCTGAGATGCTCACCAGGTTGTTCTCTCATTCCTCTGCCCAAATACCCACACAGGGGAGGAAGAAGCCATTATTTATCTCATGCTAATTATTTCTGACTTTTCTGTCTCTTGAATGCGGACAAGCCATCCTCTGTTTCAGAGGGAAGTGGTCATAAAACAAGCACAATTCAGCACAGAAATATATATATATGTTGTGTGTGTGTGTGTCTGTGTGTATGTATGTTGCTTTTTGGGTTTGTTTTGCAGGAGTTTTTTTGTTCTTTCCAGTGTCTTCCAAAAGGAAGGGGAAATATTAGTTCCTTCAGTAGCTATTGGAAATGGTCCATAACAGCCAGGAGCTGCTCCAAAGGTAATTGCCTCAAAAAGCTTCCAGGTTTAGCAAGACCTAATTTTGGACAGTTGGCCTTGACTATCCACAGTGCACAGATAATTCTTTCTCTGCTCACAGGCTTTGTAACAAAAAACTACACGGCTGATCTATAATCCTCATTTCTCCCTTCCATATATCCTCATCCTCCATATATCTTCATCCATCCTCTACCAGCAAAATAACTGCCTGTAAAAGATCTGCCTCCTTTTGCAGATGAAAAACAGCTTAAATCACACCCTTGTTCTCGACATTTTACTTCAGGACACAGAACTTTAAAAAAATATTTTATAACTACTACATCTGGAGCATGGGCAGGGGAGGAAACCAATGGTAATACTGGGAAATTTCCTTTCCAGGTCTCTTGGAATAAAACTCCCATGTTCCCACTGAATCAGCTACAGTAAGTGAGCCATCCCTTCACTCTAGACTGCAATTCTCTGGCAGGTTCCTGTACCCATTGAAAAATATGCAGATTATTATCTTTTCTTTGAACAAAATGTCCTGGGATTGAAATTCATCACTTCACTTATGTACAATAGAAACATGTTCAAAGGAAAACACCACCTGTTCCTAGCAGATGGTAAATTCGCATTGAAAAGGATCACCTGTACTGGAAACCCCATTCTCTAATTCTACCACCAAGAGGTAAAGCAGCAATGTATGTCACAACAAAGCCTGTCTGATTTAGCACTTTTGCTCCAGGAGCACACCTGTAGTGCACACTACTACTTGTCCATTCTCTTACACTGATGCCCATTCATCAAATATCCAAGAAGAGTGCCAAGCCGAGCCAAGCATGGCAAAATGAGCTTGGCTGAAAGCCACTGCATTTACACATGTTAATGACCCTTCCTGAGGAACTTCTGTAGCCAATACACTAACCCACTTGATGATTTCATTATCAATACTTGCAGTTATTTTTCTTGTCACATTTTTTCCTTTGTTCTTGCAAGGAAACTTCCAGAATCAAAAATGAGATTGATCATGCTTGATCTTCATCTGTAACGCCATCTGACAGTCATGTGTACAACAAAAATTGAAAGTAACCATGAACAATATAAACATCATGAATCTTCAATGAAGGCTTAATATGTGAAGCTTGTACTTGTCTGTGACTCAGATACCATAGCCCTTTTCCACCAATCTCAGCCCACAGTGAGTTAAAATACTCTAAATTTTTTTCATTGCTATCAAAGCTGCAAGAAGGAAGGAAAGATTCTTCTGTGCTTAAGGCACTTTTACTTTATTAAAAGGCTTTCTAATGTAAAAAACGCTCACAGAGTCACTCTTGCAGCAGCTGCATTACCATTATTCTCACCACTCCAAGCACAAAATGAGATTATGAAGGGGGTTCAAGAGCTGGATATAAATCCAATTCTGCAGCTTCTGAACGTGTGTTAATGTAATATTGTGGGATTTGGAGGTACAGACCTCAATATCTTAATCTACAGCTTTCTCAAACATCTGGGTCATTGGCAATGTCACTGATGCTTTTATTCTAACTAAATCAAAGGGATAATCAGAAATATAATCCCTGACCAGTCACTTGCCTGCAAGTCACCCAAAATACACTTACAGCAATGAATTTGTCTTGCTATGCAAGGCCTTGGTAGAGCAGCTTGTATTAACCCTTACAAAATAAGGAATACACTGTTAAGAGTAAAGCTGATGTTTTCATGAATGACTTTGTTAGAACAAGGACTAGAGATCAAGCACCAGAAGCCAGCCTCAAACTACCACAAAAACACCTGCTAAGACTGCATTCTGTAAAGGCAGAAAATTCTTTATAAACCTGCGCGGGGGCGTGAACGGCCCTGGAATCCGGCTATCTGGTGAGGGGCGAAGGCCAGGGCCCCTGCGCATCAGAAAACAGCCCCCCTCGGCGGCTTTGGCCTCGGGCTGAGCTGGGGGGATAGCTCGGAGCAGCACGGTGAGAGACGAATCAGGAGGCGACCACTTGCTGGGGGTAAACTGTCGGTTTATTACAGAAGAACCAACAAAGGAGGGGAAAACACCCAGCAAATGGCCCCGAACAAGGGGCAGGAGAGGGTTTTAAGGGAAAAGGGGGGAAGAAGGCAGGGAAACCCGGCTACCAATAGAAATACATATTTGAGGGTACGAAACATAACTGATATATCAAAGTAACCAACTGTTATAAATCATAGGAGGGGCTCCAGGGCTACAGCCAACCATAACTCCCAGAGAAAAGAAAATTCTCGAAACCTGGGAGGAGAAAAAGGGGTGATTGACAGAACCCAAGGAGGAAACACTTTCACTTTATAAGAGAAACCTGGGGAGGAGCAGTTTCTTTTCCATAGTAACCTAACTGACAGGGTAACAGCAGGAAGTCCTGGGACCTTCCTGAACCATTTAATACAGAAAATGGGGGAGTAACTAACAGACTTAAGAACACACCACAGCATAAACCAAATATGATGGCACATCTGATTCCAGCACTGATATGAAGGGCTGAGCCTGGGCTTGCCAAGATGTAGCAGCCAGGGCTGAAATGCCAGCTAAGGCTATAAAACAGCCTTATTATAGCTGTGGCTATAAAACAGGCTGGCCACCTGCAGGCTCCCTGCCACCTGAACCTGTGCCAGGTACAAACCCTGCACATTGCTCACTCTGCAGAGCATCCCAGCAGTGAGCAGGCAGCAGGAATAGAGCTCTCTGCTTAGAGGAGTCCTTCTTGCCTTGCTTTGATAATGTCCTTTAACAAAGAACACTTCTGCATTATTTTTGGGGGAAGAGGGATTTCCTACCCTTTCAGGAAGATTTAGCAGTATCACTGAGTTCTACATTCAGAGACAGGCACAGAGTAGGAGGAATGCACCAGTTCAATTAGAATTGAGCTGTGGGACTGACCATAAGATGAATCACTCAGCCACTGCAGACCTGGGGTTTTGTGCAAACACTTCTAAAAGACGCAGGCACACCATACCAAGGCAAGAAAAGCTGAACTTCCTAATGCCGGCTAAGCCACAAAATCCTGATAATTTCCATGAGCACACAAAAATCCCTCCTTGACCTATCTCAAAAGCACACCAAGTATGTTCCAAAGAGTGAGAAAGTACTTCTCGTTCCTTCCTCCCTTTTACTGCACCTGGTTTTCATCCACTACTCTGCTCCACAGCCTGGTAACATCTTCTACTTCAGGGTCCTGACAAAGGCTGTCTCAGTGAGAATATTATTCAAAGAAACATCAAGTACAGTGCCATATAAATAATGCTATCATGCTTTATGCTCTTATCTCAATTTTGTGATTTTACATCAGCCTAGACTCTGTGGTTTTTATGGGCCCTGTGGTACAATGAGGTGCCTATAGAAACATTCATGTCTTTCCCATGTGAAGTTAAAATTTGAATCAATAGTGTATTTGTAACAATGGTACTTTCTGATATGAATTCTTCTGCATTAATCCACATTCTATCTCACCAACAAGATTCCAATGTGGTTTGTTTTTAACATTCCCAGTGAAACTGAGGTAGAGGTAACATCTTAGAATTCATATTGTATAAGGACTCACACTAATATGCTTTTCAAGGCCTCACATCTCCATGTGAGCACTCTCCTCAGCCTCAAATTATATCAGCAATTACAATTGACATAATTTACCATTCTAATATTATTTTATTATCAAAAGATTAATCTACAATCTGAAGCATTCCAACCCACAGAATTTATACAAATCTCAGCATTGCCATGGTCTCTCCCAAAAACCAGGTGAGATGAGGTCAGAAGTGCCAAAATGCTCAGAGTGCCCAAAGTAATATAAATCAATGACAAAACTACCAGTAGAAGGAGGGAAACAAACTAAACCCCATTTTTTTCAATTTGGTCTAATAAGAAACATGAAAATTAACTATAACAGAGTGATACATAAAAACTATAAAATTATGCAAGTGGTCCTATAGCAACAGCATGCATCATTAGTACAGCCCCAATACAGCAGGCTGTTAATTGTTGCTCCCATCATTCACCCCCTTTTAACACTGCAGGTGCCAATGAGTTGCTTGGATTGAAGAATGGGATTCCATTCCTACACAATTAAAGTGGTCTGGCAAAAAGTTCCTGAATGTTTTTGTCTTATTTTCCTTGGGTTTATGGCAAAGGTCAAACTCTTGATGCTAAAATTTCTACACAGATCACTGTTCTTCCCACTAAAAATTCAAATTTAAGCCACATGCACCCTTTTCTTTCATGAAGCAGGATTGAAACAGCTGGAAATTAAAATCTTACTATTCCATTTATCTCATTTTAACCTTAATAACAAGGTTTAGGCATAATATAATCTCTCTTTTCTGCCTTTGATTGGCTTCATGTGATACAAATCAAACAGAACTCACTAAAAGATCTCTTGCCAATTCAATAGGCCCCTTGTTACCTACTAACTGAGCACATTGTTGCAGCTAAATGTTTAAATAAGAAATTGTTCAATATTTGAACAATCTGAAGATACCAATCCAGAAAGAAATCCTGTAATGACAAGCTATATTTTTTTGAGAGAGATTGATTGCCCTTCTGTTCAAATTGCCAACATTTTCTCAAGAACTGTTTTAACAATGGATTTGCAAAGCCTGGACCACAACTTGAAATGCATTGTATCCTTTACTTTAAGAGAAAATCCTTGAAGTTTTGCCTTTTGCAAAGTTGGTCTAGAGAAACTTTTCAGTGTGTGCTTCACTGTCTCACAGTCATTGCTAATGAGCCATTTCTTCCAGCTCAATTCCTACAAAAGAGCTATTCAGGTGAGACAGAAGAGCTCTGTTCCTTCCACTGGCACACATGGAAATTTTGGGTTTTTTTGTTTTTAGAGAAAAATTAAGTTCTTTAATCACTGTATGTTATCAGAGACTAATTATGGATATTAGCTGTCCCTTCCACTTCTGAAGGGCATTAAGGGAAGCACACCTTCCTCAGCTGACCACTGTGGTCAGCAAGGCACTAAGTGAAAGTACAAACTTATCTTCCTAAAGGCACTAGAGTAAATAGATAATTAAAGTCAACATTGGATGGAATGTTAGGGAAAATGAAAAGCCTTCCTGATTGTCTTTTTCAAAGCATCACAGAAGTTGAAAGGACTCCTGGGGAGCATTCATTTTATCCAACACCTGTGCCCAGATCATGGAACCTAAAGGGCTTGATACTGGCCCTGAAGCTCATCCAGTGCCACCCCCCTGCCATAAGAATGGACAACTCCCACTGCCCCAGGTTGCTCAAAGCCTTCTTCAACCCACCCTTGAATGATTCCAGTGTTGGGGCATCCACAACTTCCCTGGGCAACCCGTTCCAGTGTCTCACCCCCCTCACAGTAAAGAACTTCTTCCTGAAATTTATTTTCCCTTAGCCCAGCAGCCTGGTGCTGACTGCTGAACACTGACCCCTTGTTAAGCCCTACGTCTGCCAACCTCTGAACTGCCTCTATTATTCTCTAATAGTCTGAATACAGAAGATTACAAACCTGTATTCATTTTCTTTCAATGTGAACAAATTTAATTTCCTTCATGCATAACCCAGCACTCACAAATGAATGAAATACCTCTATAAAGAACCAGAGATTTTGCTTTAGACTCCTTATGTCCACCCACCACCAGAAGTGATGAGAAGAACAACCTGTACATCTTCACTCTGTCACACACATAATTTCATCTCTAGACATTTCTGTATAGTAATTTTCATCTCCAAAATCCTGCTTATCAGCCTGCCCAATATTTCAAATAAAAGATTTCTTGTATTAAAGTCATGTAAAGTTTAAAATAAAGAGAAAAAAATGAGGGGGGAGTTATCCCAACAGGTCTCTTTTGTATAGCACAATGCAAGTGTAACTCTGGAATGCCTTCCACCTACTCCATCACAGGTTTGAGTGGCAGCTGCTGCAGTAAAACAATAGCAGCTATGCAGATGCTGATGGCAGACAAAGGCTTGACACCAATGAACCACAGTTCAGCACAGCTCCATTGTGCTCAAAATCTGACTGAAGTGGGAATATTGGAATGACAGTTGAAATGCTTTTATCTCCTTTTGTTACTGTGTTTCACATAACTTTACTATATTACCTAAGTCGAAACTGACTGACCATCCTACAGAGTTTGTAATAAAAAAGGGGGTTTTGCACAATGGCTTTCCTTGCATTGTAAATCTCTTCAGTGTAGATTTTCAAACACACACACGCCAAGACGGCCTCTTTATTCAAACTCATGTTCAAACGCCTCTTATTACTTAGCTTGCTGAGACCCCAGAAGGCAGCAGTACTTTCACATCATGGACTTGACTGGGCAGAAACCACGCGCATTTAGAGAAAAGAAAACCTAGCAAGGTTTGTTACACCTCCAGGTGATGTCCCCTCTAAATCTCTGTAACATCATTAATTCTCTTAAGATTCAAACTTTAAAGACATCTGTCTGTATCTGTACATGTATCTATTGTCCCAAGTAGCAAAGAAATGATGCAACTACTATATAAATAATCAGCATTCAACAGCAAAACAGCACTAAATACTAAAAAAAACCTTTAAATATGTAGGTTTATCCACAATGTTCCTGATGAATTTAGATATGATTAGAGTTATCTGTTTATGTTTTCACAAAAAGCTAATCTGGAATATTAAGTTACACAAGTCTCAAATGATACTTAATAATTATAATTACGATCAAAGATCAAGCAAAGATAGAGTGGTTTCACTTTCCTGAAGAGCCCTGTATTTTGGTGGAAAAAGTATTTTTCTTCTAACTTCTCAAATTCAAGAAATTTTTTTTTGTTTTTCCATGTCTTGTTTTTTCCTTCATTTTACTTTTTTAAGGTCAAATTATAAGCTTTTTCTCCAGCCTTGAGAGTTGATTTTTTTTTTTTAAACATAGCAGTTCTATTTGCCTACTCAGTAACAACAGGGCTTTGAATTTATGACCTTCAAAAAACCTGGCACAAATTAAACGACACAGCTTTCCCTGATAAAGGTAATTAAAGAGAGGAACCTACACACTCAAAGGAATTGAGACCCTAAGCTACCACCAAAACGAAAGGAATTTTAAAAGTAGGTAGGATTTAGCAATTCTGGGCCCACTTATCCTTTTAATCACTGATTAGGATAGAAGAAATTAAGTCATTTACCTGATTACTGATGTCAGCCAGTGCTAGAATTACAACCCAGGTCTCCTGGCATTCCTTCCAAATACACTGCATTTCAATACTACATTTTCCTTTCATTTCTAAAAAATATATACAGATTAAAATAGTTGAAGAAACTCATAGCCATACTATATTTGATACATGAAGATCCCCAGAAGGGTAAATTATGATATACATAATATATGACATTGTATGAGGCTGTACTAAGATTTCTAAAGCTTGAGCTAGTAGGGAGGAGCAGCTTGGCTAGGTCCTTTTAGAGCTACTAGGATCTAAGCCTCAAACACAACTTTTGGTTGCCTCAGAGCTCCCAGGTTCATTTACCATCAGATCTGGCTGCAGGTTCCACTGCATTTATACTAAATAATAAATTTAAAAATAGATACTCAGTGTTTACACTAAATACTCAGTATTTACTGAACAATTTACCTGGGTTTGGTACTGAAAAAATTGTGGAAAAGAGACCATGGCGGGGGAAGGTTTAGTTATTGGTCTATTTTTCATTCCTACTTTTTAGGAAAAAAGAAAAAACCCAAGAACTATTCCAAGGAACTTTTAAGGGTACATACTGTAAAAGAAAAAGGCAAGCAAGCCACTGTGAAGTGCCTGCTTTACAAGCCTGTAAAATTATTGCCAGCATTTCAGTGACCTGGAAAACAAAACTTTTACCGATATGGACATTTCTAACAGCAGCAAAACCAACACTGCTATCTGGGTTTGTAAGAAGCAATCTGGTACCACACCAGGCTCTGTTCCCCACACCACAAAGCTGAGCTCCGCGTGTTATATCTTTTCACATACATTTGGAATGCACCATATGGCAGAAGCAGCTTAGTTGTGGAGCTGGACAGCCCTTTTCTTCTCTCACACGCAGACACATTTTTCTCTTCTTTTTCCCTGTTATTTGTGGCAAGACATTACAATCCTCACACTCCTGCATTCTTCACAGCAAGAATCCTGTCTGCTTGCAAACGTCAACCAGTCTGTTAGTACAAAGAGGAAAAATGCAATACCATCTGACTGGTTAAATAAATAAATGCCTTTGCCACAATTCTAAGTCATCCATTCCATGTGAAACTGCAGAGACCATCCTTCTCCTTGATTTATGATGCCCTGTTAGCCACAGAATTACTTAGTAAAATCAGTTTGGCTTGATGTAAAATTCTGTCTCTTCACCAGGAGAAAAAAATAACGTAAGCTCCACAAAAAAGAAGACATTAATTTAGGAATAGTTGAGCTATCATTGACTTATCAAAATAAAGCTAGAGACATAAATCAATTCTACCGCCTGGACAAAGATAAATCAATAAAGCTCAGAAAGACATTATTGATTCCGAAGCCATCACTCAAAGGCTCTTCATTTGATTCCTCAGCCATCTGTTTAATTGAAATGATAATTCTGATAACTTCTGGTGAGCCCTCGGCATGTTGACTTTGATACAATGTTATTCAATCAAATACAGATGGCTATGACCTCCTGTCAGTGGGAACCCTAAATGTGTTATCCACATGGATTATTTTGGATAGATAGATTTTGTTTTAAACAAGATGCTTTTGTCTAAACTTTTTTCTTACATGACCCTGAGCAGGTGAGTCTTTTGTTCAAACCATCTTCTAGTTCCAGATAATTTCATTCCTTGAATTCACTAGTAGCTGAAGAGCAAACTAAACAGTTAAAAAGAGTGTTTGGCATTCATCCTTCAAGTATCCTTCCCATCCTAATTTCTGCATAGGGAATCATTTGTTTGTGTCTACTCTTTGGGTTGTACCTATTCAGTGTAAAGACAGCAGCAGAGAAGCTGTGAGGAGTGTTTCCAGTAAGACATTTTGGTGGTTTTATGGATTTGTTACCCAAAATCTAACAGAATGAAAAATACTATTCATTTGCAAGCTAAGGCAGTGGTGGTTAGAATGTGTGCATTAATTCTACAAACCTAAGAAAAAACACTACACAAAATTATACAGTGATTCTATGGTAAGAATCTACAACCAATATTAAATTATTTCCTCTCTTTAGAGAGGCTCATTGTCAAGTACTAAAACAAAGACTCAGGTGCTTTTCTATGGCAACATACAAGGGAGTTATTTGCTGCTTTGCTCAAAAAGCAAGGCAGAGCTCCTGGCGCACTATAGAATCTTACTGCTCCATCATTAAGCAATATGCACTGTACTGCATTGCAGGAAGAAAGCAGCAACATACTGCACACCCTTCTCCTGGTGCCATAATTAGACAGCAGAACAAAAATGCACATCAGAATCGGAGGGCATCGACTGAAAAATTTTAAGCTGTCAAGTGCATTTGGCACAAGCTTTCCCCACCAAAGTTAACTTCTTCCTAAACTAAAAGAGCTCGAAGGCATAAAATAATACACACCATAATTAAGAGAGAAAGGTCAAAATTTGCAATTCTGCTACTTTGTTTTTATCATACTGTAAGTACAGACTAAAAATCAGGGCTGTACAAGCCTGAAAAAATATATATTAAATCTAAAGGAGATAACATCATAATACTTATGCTACATTCACACATTACACCAGCAGTGGGAAATAAAGAATGATGTAAAGCAACACTAAGTTCTAGATTAATGGAATATATATAGAAACAGAATATTTGACAGTGCAAATGGTGTCCTATTTCCAAAGAAAGGATCTAAGCTAAGTAAAAAACTAAAGTATTGAATGTCCAGCTATAAACTGCTGTGTAGCACAGAATTGTATCCTGGCAGCACCCTTCTAAAAGGACTGGAATTGGTGCTGTCCTTATTATGGTACAGCAGAACTAAGGGGGGAAAGTTTTTCAAATATACACATTTGCTTAAAGAGATGACTTCTGAGTATGAAGAAAGACACAGTGGTGATCTCTGGAAGCAGCTGCTTCCCTTCTCCAGGAGGACTCATCTCAGACAGCACTTAGCTCTGCCTTCAACGGGTCAGTGCCTGCCTGAGCAGGCTTGGAGACAACATCCTGGAGCTCTCCTGTGCTTCAGATTCTCCATGAAGCATGTGAGCACCTGCTGTCTGCCAAACAATGAATTCCTTGTATCTGCACTGGGAAACCCAGAAAACTGTGAAGCAGAAAGCTGTATGGAGCAAGGGGAATTGTGCATTGCTCTGCAGCAGGCAAGAGAACATTTTCAACCAAAAGTCTGAAGCTGACTTTGATTTGGTTGTAAGGCTTGTCATTCCTGCTCAGGAGGAAGTTATGGTGAAATTACAGCCCTGCCTTCTCCCACATCATTGCTGTGGACAACATATTCCTTCCAGGAAACATGAGGGAAAGAGTCCATGTGCACCTTAGGCTTTCCACTCTCATCAGAGCAGTAAACTGGCTCCAAGATAACGAGCTCATTACACAATTTCTCCCTTTCCATACCTATCAAAGAGTGAGAAGGTACCAAACTTCCAAACTCCCACAATCTTCCTTAGAAGGGAACTGAATGAGGGTTTGTTTTTCCCCATCAGGAAAAGGGCACTAGCCTACTGGCAGGAGTTTTAGCCTGCACTGGTGCCAGCTATTATATACTGTTGAACTAATCTTACTTTCTTATGACATTGTCCACTGTAGAGCCCCAAGTCAGCATAAACGGGAAATGGAAAATTATACTTTCTGCAACGATCCTACATTTTAACAGCATTTCCTAGTAGCAGCAAATAGAGTTAGGGAAGAATTTGCTTAGAGAAGCAGGGACTGAAAAAACCTGCACACTTCTTCACCCCCATTTTCAGTGCCTGTAACTGAACTAACAGCATTTCAGTGTATAATGCTGGCCCAGCACACCAATAAATTTTGTAGCTTGAGGGTAGATGATAACTTAGTGCCACAGCAGAAACTATTTGCAATACAGCTACTTCTTATTAACATCAATTAATATGCTATTTACAACAAGCAATACACTTTACTTATAGTGTTAAAATAACTAAACCAAGTCATATAAGGAGGCATTTTCCTAGCAAAGAAAATATCCCCGAGGAATTTTTAATTTCAACCCTAATTTATGTCCATCATGATGAAAATACTTGAAAGAAGTTATTTTTCCATATATGAAGCCTATCAGCTGTCTATTACTGCCACAGTTTATGATTTTTAATACTGCTATAGTTCATCAGGGAATAAAGTGTCTCAAAGATGGGAAGGGACAGAGAACACTGTATAATCAGTATTCTAAGTAAGTACCATTGTGTTAAATGGCCTTCTCACTCTCTTTGGTATAGAAAATTGAATTTGAAAAGCAAATACAGAGGCAGAGAGTAGCAAAAAATTGTTCTGCCTAGAATGCAGAATGCAATCATATCCAATTAAAGTCAATAAACATCATTTGCTGGTGCAAGCCTAGGAAAGAACAATTTGTACAACAAATATTTTGATAAATAATTTTTTATATAAATTTACCTTTTTCCTTAGCTATTGATTACCATTAGAGAGCAGAAAATATTGACACGTGCATGAAACCGTAACGAGCTAAAATCAAGTTTCAGATAGAGTATCTCTGGTTTGTGTCCGTGCTTAGAATTAAACAGAAAAGCTCAGGGTCTGCAATAGATTCTGTAACTGGCTCTACCATGGAGCTGTCAAGGTTGACTAACCATCCAAGACATCATTCTCATGTAATCTCCCTGAGAAGCTGTGACAGAGCAGAGATGCCAGTCTGTGAAGGGGATTTACCTCCCAGCCAGGTTCTGCTGATTACCAGCCTTCTGGGCCACCCTGCCTTCAGACACAAGAAAACAAAACCACAGTAGAAACTTCAAATCAGACCAGCTCATTGACAGAGATTGAGGGATCAAGTTTTCTTACTGCCCAAGTCCTGAGCTTTACTCCAGTTTCCCCCTTTGCACCAGTGCCTGGGGCTGTTCATCCCCTCAGGATGAAGAGACTTACAATCCAAAATTAAGGTCATAATATACCATTTAAAATTATGTTCTTTGTACAGACATATCCTCTGCCAATTCACCTGGGGGGAAGAGAGCATCTTTTTGTTTGCTATTAAGTTCACTCATAAGTATTTTGACACTACCAAACTAAAAATGAGCAAATTGATACAAGTTCTAAGAATCAAAAAAACCCCTACTGATAAGTTGAGAATAAATTTTTACAAGGATCTCATAAAAATCATTCTCATGTCTGTTTTATAAACATTTTGAAGAAGCATTATGAAAATTCATCCAAGAACGTTGTTTCCAAGCAAAATAATATTTTAACTGTGAAAAAAACAAAACCTTCCTTTTCTATTTTGTGTGACCAGATGAGCAGCTAAAATGTCTAGCACCAAGCTAGTCTTTATAGGCTTGGAAAAAAAAAAACAAAACAACATTAAAAAAAAAACACACACACACTTTTTTTTTTAAAAAAGCAACACAGAGGAAAAAAAACCCAGAAGATATTACAGAAGCAGTGACTGTTAGATGAACACACTACTGTACTGTTTAAGGCAAATGTGGTCAAAACTCAGTTTACAGAAAACATTCTGATTCTGTCAGTCTGATCCTATCTATGAAGGACAACATTCTCCAGCCCTACACATGGGTTCTTCTCTTTCCAACTCTTCTGTCCAGCAGGCCTGGTGAAGGAGCCAGTAAAGGATTTTTGGCACCCTTTTGGAAAGGGTACTATCAGAACAACAGAGGCCTGCAATTAATTTCATGGATGAACTAAAGCACAATTTGTTCTCATCCTACACCTCTGCCAAAGAAACCTTCCACCCCAAAGAACATTTTTGCTGAGCCAGATGATATTCCTCCTGGATTATCCTGTGCTGGTTTTACAGCAGCAGAGGAAGCTGAGGTAAGACATTGCTCATAGAGACACAGAGAGGCTTGGGGTGGGAGGGACCTCTAATGCAACCCCCTGCAATGATCAGGGACATCTGCAGCCAGGTGAGCTTGCTCAGAGATAAGCACAGAATCTGAAGTTCCACCCCCACCACACTGGTAAAGAATTACTGGTGAGATTTGTGCTGTTCTTCTAAGCAGACCTAGAGAAATCTAAATCTATCCCTCCAGCTGCCTGATGAGTCTATTTGGCAGGTCACAACATTTAAATAAAGGCTGGGTGGTTTAATCTGGGCTTCACAGCAAACTTTCAGAGATGCAGTAACCAAGGGATAACCCCAAGCATTCACAAACCCTTGGATAGTTTACCATTCTACTTAAATTAAATATTCATTTATTCAAGTCTTAAGCTTTAGGAAAGTTCTTATTAACAAGAACAAACAGTGCAAGTACAAAATTGTACTAAGAAGTACTGATAAGATGGGGGCATTTACAGCTCTGTATCCTATTTAAATATGACCATTTCATGACCAAACTCTGTGGTTTAGTTCTGTCTTGGAAAACAGGTTCAGTATTACACCTAGGTATGGCAAATGTCTGCCAACACAAAAATGTGAGTTTTCAGGAATACATTCATTTTGCTTATGTGTATGGAATTACAGCTCTTTAAGAATGCTTGAATTCCAGACTGATATAATTATAGGATGGGAGGGAATATCTTATAAATACTGTAAAAATTATATATTATTTATTTAAAAGTTTTACAAATTCAGAAAATATGGACAATATTGTACACCTCAGGTGATCAGACACACCACATCCTACAGCAAAAGACAAATGAGGAATTGCTGTGGGCTTTAATACCCTGCAGTGGCACACAGAGCCTGGCTCAGTTCCTGCAACAGACCTCTGACAGGTTACTGAATCTCACAGCAGGAGAGTAATTGGGGAATTGGCTAGCTAGAAAACAATTCCATTGCAGGGGAGGCAGGTGGAATAGTGATAATTTAGCCCTTATTTTGCTCTGTCAAGACAGAACTAAGTTCATTGCAAAAACTGTGCAAAGGCCAGAATGACACACCCATGTGCCCCTCAACAGCCCAAGGCTTTGGCACATGGGCTCATGTGGAAGATGGAAGTTTAAGTAATGTCTGATTTGAGCCTGGAAACTCGAGCTTAGCTTGTGTCACATCTTAATTACTGAATTCTGGCTTCTTCTGGCTCCTCCTTTCCCAACACCAGCATCCCACCTTGATAGTGAGACAGATTTGTTTCAACAAAGCAATGAGAAAACAGCAGAAGAAACCTTCTGTAATCAGTCACTGAGCCTTTGCCTGGTTTGTACTCTCAGATGCCGCAAGAGTACAAACAGAAAAAGATGCTCAACTTCTTGGGAGCGCTATAAAATTTTAATTCTAAAGAACACTGTAAATATAGACACAGTAGCTGTAATTAGGATGAGCCTATGTAGGATTTTCCAGCTGAACAAGTCAAATCCTTTAGTTCTTTTACAAAACACACACAATTTAATGACAGCTACGCTGGGCCACAATAATTACCAGAAAGCACAAAACATGATACAAGAAGGTTTGCTACATAATTTTTAAGCCACAATGTCTGAGACTTCTCAAAAACATAAGGCCTCCCATTGAGTTCTTTTACAACTGTTTATTCAACAGCAACAGTCTTTTGGGATTCAAAAACTGGTTTCAGGACTGGGTCTTAAATTTTTTCCCTTTACAAGATTATTTCCCACAATGTCACTTCATCTCTGAGAACCACAGTGCTCAGTGAGGAAATCAAAGTTCAACTCAGAATCTCTCTCTAATTCTTTGTCAAATACTGGTTAAAGTACTCTTGATCCTCATACTTCTCACATTTAGGATTATGCTGCCCTTACCCATAAATAGACAGAGGTTGACCAAATCACACTTCCTAAAGCTCCCCAGACCTCTCAGGGAGAACCCTGATACAAAACAGGCCGGTCACAAATGGTAGGATGGACATTGGCTTTAAAGCTCAGTGTGTCCTGAGGGAATACAGAGGTTCCTAAATGCCCAGACCTTCAATTAGTGGCTACCCAACATCACATACAGTTATTGTAAGCAGTGGATAAGCAGCATAAAATACAGTAATCAAATCTATCTTATGCCCCAATACAATTTCAAGGTCAAGCCTAGCAAAGGACATACAAATGTGACATGTAAAAGTTCTTCCTTGGAAAGTAATGTTCTGGAAGAAAAACTGCACAGAAAGCTGTTGTGTGGCTTAATTGGAGGCTAGTTTAGGGTTTGGAGGTTTAAGTTCTCTTAGAAAATTTGTAAGGCATGCAGTATTGAGCATACTGGAAAGTGCTCCTTACAGGGAAATTTTCTCCTTTCTCTTGATAAAGAAAAATAGAAAGCTGGTTCATCCTTTTGAGGAAGCCTCATATCTTTGCAAGTAATGAATTTATGCTTGGAGAAACCCAAACAATTTCCCAGAAAACAAAAGCCAAATCTGCACATGTGACACTGGCTCATCTCTTCTAATATTTTCTTTATTTCCATAATTACACACCACTTTCCAAACAGCACAACATGATCTGAGCCTTTCTATATCCTTAGATAAGAGCATAGTGACTACTGCTGGGTACTGTGCTGCTTATTCCACACAAACAGAATTCATTAGAGCAGTTTGAACAAAAAGAACATGGAGATCAGTTTTCACCTACACAAAACAAAAAGGATGAAAATTTGCAGCCTTTTGTCACCTATCTAATTTTGAAGCCAAGTTAACTGCATTTTAAATCAAGGTGGCTCTGCTGCTAGCTGAAAAAAAATTCACTCTGTGATTTTTAATTAAATTATTAAAATAAATAGCTTAAAGAAAAATCATATCATACAAGGAATTTACCTTACTAAAAATATTCTGGACTACTATACTGTAAATGATATAAAAATACAGGATTTGGAAAAAATTACAAGATGTCGCATCTTAATTTCTATAAAAATAATATAATGTTATACACTCCATTGTTTAATTTTGCCTAGTCTAGTCTTAGTGTTTAATAGTGGAATATGCAACTTAAAATTTTCACAGCAAGTGAAATTAGTGGAATTTTCTTTTTCTCCATTTGAGGCAAGGCCTGACACCTGTGTACTGGAAGGCTTTTGGGAAGCAGGCAATGGCCCAGGACTGCAGTGCCAAGGACATCCTAGGGAGACCTCAGAACAGGGAGGCTGTGCCCATCAGGGATGCTTGGCAGGGCTGCCCATAGTTCCATGATCATGTTCTGCAGCAGCCCCCCAGCACCTTTAGCCTGCAGCCCTGGTTGTTAAATAAAGGCTCTGAAGCAAATGCTAACTGTGATTCTTAACATTTCCCATTCCAGGAGCACTCAACTGAGGAATTCAAGAGCCTCAATACCAGCAAAAGCCATTTCACCTCAGCATCCCTGGGTTTCTGCAAGGCCTGGTGCTTCTCTCCCTTCCTCCCTCCCCTTGCTTCCTTCTAATGCTCCACAACCACTGCTCCTCATTCCCACCACAACACTCCATGGCCCCCTTTCCCCAGCTCTTTTGTTTTTGTTCTTATAATCCTGACAAAGACCAGAGCCTTCAGGGGCATCTGCCTCCCTCTCTAAAGGACAGGACAGAAGGAAATATGTTATACATAATAAAACACTCACATTATCATAACTGCCCCTTTGTTAGTCTTGTTTCAACCCATTTGCAATTGATATATGTGAAATATTTAAATCAAGATGTTTATGGAAACAAATACAAAAGCAAGATCCTTCCATAACAAAAATCAGTGTGACAATAATTCCTGCAAATAAAATTAGCATGTGGCCTCCTCACATTACAACATCTGGGAAAAAAAAAAAAAAAAACACACACTCTTTTCTAAGTTCTTCTGAATTCCTGATAATTAAATATGCCCCTTCCTCCCACCATGCCCCTCTTGCCAGTCCTTAAAGAGTCTATTTGCTAAATTTTCCTTTTCTATGGTCTGACAAACATTAGTCAAGGTGGATTACAGATTACTTTATTTCCTTCTTTTTTAAGTGACTTTTCTGCTGGCACTTGACTGATGTAATAACGTTGTTAGTCTTAACGCTTTAAGCCTCTGGAAAATACTGTAAAAAGAAACATCAACTTTCAAAAAGTTGTATTTAATAAAAAATAAAAAAAGGAAAGAAAGGACTATCTGAAGGGCTAAATTGAATGCTGAGATACAACCCATCCTCTGAGAAGCTACAAAGCTGGTGTCAATCAAACACGAGAAGGCAGAATGGGAAAAAATCCATCTAGAATGTTAATGAAAACACATTTGCTGCAATGAGAAAATATGGCAACAACAATTATGGTCCAGCTCTGGCAGGAACAAGTTTTCTCATGCTCACACTCCTGAGGATTAAGGTGCTGATGGGCCTGTCTGTGAAGTGCAGTCACTGCTGTGCCCTGCTAAAGTGGCAGTGCCTTTCTGCTGGATTTGCAGTTGTTAGCACTTAGCAGTAAATGGCCCAGGTGCTTAATCTTTGCCTTTCATTATAGTCTGTGTGATGTGACAAGAAGGAATGTTAGCATAATTTAAAGACAACAAGGATTATGTGAATGATAGGGTCTTTGAAGGGCCTTGGGAAACCTCTATATAATGAAAAAACTTGCAAAGGCTCCTAAAATCTGCCCCACCTACAGAGCCATCACTCAAGATACTAAGATATGGCATCCTGGACTTATAAGTAACAGGAAAAAAAAAACCATTGATTATCCTTCAGTTTATATGTTATGAAGGATGATTTTGTGTGTCAGTCCAAGAACTTTAGCCAGCTGTTGGAAACAGTGAAATCCAGATCTTTAGTTCTCACTCTTTATAGCTTTAAACTCTATTAAAAATAGACACACGGATTAGAAATTAACTTGAAATGCTTCAAACCACTCATTGTTGTGTGCTAGTCAATTGAATTAGTTTTTTGAACTCAGTTTTGAGTTCATTTTTGCTGTTTTACCCTGGAGCAATATTATTGCCAATGGGGTTGGTTCTGGTCTGCAGGTTGGGAAACCAGTCACTTACAGAAACACACACTGGGATGACTTGCAAAAGTATTCTTGGCTTCTGAATTGGTGATGTCCCTCATTTTCACTGAGAGCCCTCAAAAGTACAGATCCAATTTGCAAAAAGTAACTCAGTGGTCTTAACTCTACCAAATCAGGCAATTTCCCCCACTGGAAGAAAAATATAATAGCCACTAGAAGTCAAAAGCATTACTGCTAAGTCTGGCAATTTTCGAAACATGAGTAATTCCAGAGAACAAGGAAGAAAACAGGAGAGGAAGAAAGCAACCAAAAAAGTTTTGGAAGGCAAACAAATGGAACATGAACAAATAAAAATTTGCTGCAGGCTAACATGATCCCTTAGCAAAATAATGGAAAACCTTTTAACAGATACATATTAAAAATAAATAAAGATTAATAATGACCGCCAACACAGCTTTATAGCCTCCTTCCTTGGTCAGACCAACCTTTTCTTCATGAGAACACAACATGAACATTAATTTAACTATATATAAAAGCATTGTAGCTACCCTAAAGTGCTTCATAACTTTCAGATAAAATTGGTGGGAGATGTAATGGTAATTTCTACTAAACTTCCAATAAAATCAAATTCACTTCTTTCTGAGAGCATGTTGGGGATTAGGGGGAGGTGAACCTAATAAAGAAAAAACAACTAATTACTAATACACCATCCCATAAGAGCATTCAGTCAGTTAGTTAAATCTGAGTCCTTCACTAATACATCTGAACAACACCCCCACTATTGTACATTCAGTACTTGACTCATTTCTTTCCTTTCCCAAGGAAAATTCGTCAAAAATTGACAAAATTTGTCAACTTTGTCTTATTACTGGGAGGCCTTTCAGTAGTGTCTATGAGTCCTTTTTCATTTTTTACTTCAGCAACTTTCTTTTCACATTTTATCATGCTGAGATTGATCTATGACTGATGAAAAAGAAAGTCTTTTGAAATTGCAGTGATTTTTTTTCTTTATTCTATTTAAAAGGCATCACTCCACATCAAGTATGTGGGTAACACAGTATTCCAATGTCTCCCATATGGTTTTATAATTAGCCTACTCTACCAGAATGAGCAAAATATATTGCAGGTTTTCAATTGCTTAAGAATCTGCTGTCATCAGAAGTTAGGCTAAACTCTGATTATCTCCTCTTTGCTGGCCAATAGTGCTTATAAATTGAAATTGAAGCTGTATTTAAGATTGGATGAGACTTCTGACTATTTGGTTCTTCCACTGAGAGTTTTATTTTCTAAATTTCCTTTACTCTTTTTAGCACATCATTCAGAGATTAATCAAAGAAATTTGGTAGGCAGGGTAGGAAAAAAAGGTGGGGATCAAATTAACTGGTCAAAATATTTCTTGCTGTAGAGTCCTGAAAATATTTTTTGGGTAGTTGCAGTTATGTAAGTTATGACAAAACAGCATTTTTTAGCAGTTCTCAAAGTTCAGCACAAATGTATCTTCAGCACTTAAAACTACCAAACATTAAACAGCACCAGGTCCAACACCACTGGGTTCTGACATTACTGACGTGCAGATGTGTGTGACTGTGGCTCAGATCCTGCACCAAGAACCTGCTAGACCACCACAACTCTAACAGGACAAATATGGAAATAACAACCTAAGTATTTGAAGATGTGGGAAAAACAAATCTAAGCTCATTGTTAGAATAAATGTTTGTCTTTCTAGAGATATGCAGGAGAACACCCTTATCATTAAACCTGTTATTCTATCACATAACAAGTTTACCCTAATTGAGAACTCCTTTGATACCAAGAATTGTTCTATATGGAAACAATTAAGCTACTAGCTGGAGTAATTTAAGACAATCCTGAGACTAATCTCAGCAGCATCAAGGACTAAGAGACTGTTCTTGCTCAAAAGTACATTAAGTCTATTTGACATATTTCAAAGTTTAGCCCACAAATGACTTTTATATGCACCAACAATCTCCAAGAAGAAAAGAGTTCATTATTTTTGCCCAGGTCACTATACTGATAACTGTGTTTTATTAGTAGTAATAGACCACAATCATTTGTGATCTGTCCAAACAGCTTTTTAACTGAGAGGAGCAATGTTAGATGGGACACAAGGCTGCTCTACTGACTTCTGAATCTTTGCTTTCCTCTTACAGCTTCCAGAATCTATAGAAATGCATGGAACGAACTAGAGAAAAGACCACTGTAATGACTACCATATTTAATTTTTTTCCCCCGGTTCTTAAGTAGATAATTTATGAGAGTTCTCACAAACAAGAAGGCATTTTACCCATAAAAGCATCAAAATTCCTCATATTTTATCTGGAAAACAGCTCAGCATGAGTTAAAATATAATTTGGAATTAGTTGAGCCTTTTACTAACTTTGAAAACTGCCTAAATAATTAGCTACCATCTAGTAAGTAAATAATGGATTAAAAGTACTGCTTGTTTCCAGCTTTTATGAAAGCACAAGTGTGATGGATCCACTTCTATCAGCTTTCTCACTCTCACCTCTAACACTCAAATATTTATTATGCCAGCTCGCATTTCCAGCAGCACAGCTCCCTTCAGGCTGTCTCTAACGCTCAGCCTCAAGCTCATGGTCTCAGAGAAGGCAGGAAGGAGCAACACAGAACTGAGAACTGCAGTGCAGTTAATTCTCACACCAGCCTCTCTGTGTTTGTGCTTCAAGGGTCGGATGCACTCCTGGGCCTGGAAATGCTTTGGCATCTCCAGATACAACTGAACTTTGGTCCAAAAATAACATCCTTCCCCAAGCATTTGGACACTAATCTGTGAAGTCAAGTTGCCATCTCCTAAATAAATACATTGGCAATCCAAAGCTACCAAGAGAAAGAAGAAATACCATTTCAGTCTTGAGGAGGGAGCTGGGCTCTAATTGCCACCCAGCTATTAAGTGATCTTGGTGCCAGATCATATGGTATCCATATGTTTTCCCACAGTCAATACAGTACAGTAATGCCAAACTTCTTTCCAAAAAGGGCTTTGAGAACTACTGATGAAAAAGGCGATATAAAAGCAAAATGTTTATTATTATTATTACAATTATATGAAAGTAAATATGGTCCCTTAAGACATATATGTTTCCTGTTCAGGAATTGTAAATTCTTGCTGTCTACTGCCAAATCTGTGCCACCTGGGTTTTGTTTTGTTTGTTAAGGAAGACTAGGTATAAGACACACAATAAATGATAGGCACAGTATAATGCCCAATTCATAAAGATCTAAATTTCTGACACTTCCAGGCAACATTAAGGAGGCTTGGCACAAGAAGGAACTATTTTTAACAAAGAGAAACTATTGCTCAGAAGAGCGTTTGCTTTCATTGCTGGAAGTCACGCTCACAGCTCTCCTTCCACTCAAGTCCTATGGCAGCAGAACACTCCCCCCAAAACACCAGCACCCCACTGGAGGGCTGGGAACTCCTCCCAGTGGCTCCAAAGAGGCAGCCAGCAATCACTTGAATGAGTTAAGCAGTGAGTGTTTTTAATGGGAAGATTAGCCCCCTTGTACCAATTATTAGCACCATCTCACACAAGAACCCATTTACAAACCCTTCTGCCTCTCCCAGAGAGCTGCCAAAAACAGCCACTGAGTCTGGGGGCCTAAATCAAGATGGGGGGCCTGGTACACAAATGTGTTCAAAGCTTCCAAAACAAAAATTATTTGACAGTTTCTCTTTAGAGATTTTGATAATGTGTGAACATTTCTGCAAGAAAAAGAGCTGTTTTAAATATATGGCACCAGTCATGTTCTGGCTTAACACAAGTTGATTTGGAAGTCTAGTTCCAATCATCTTTGCTTTAGAGAAATCTAGAAAAAATACTAATTTTTCAAAGTCAAGAGTGCTATACAGATTTGAAATTACTAAGACGAGAATCCAGGCAGTTTGTTTATTTCTATCAGATCAAAGAGGATGAAGTGAACACAATTCCAGTATGGAAATACAGAGAAAGTCTGAAAGGAAATAAAGAAACAGCAACAAAACCGATGATTCCAAACTTCAGGAAATAAGATTTAAGGAAGGGCTGAAAACAATCTAAAAGCTGAAGTGAAGAAAACCAACAGCTCTGTTCAACAATACTTTGTGAAATAACCAGAGAATTTAACACAGCTGGATTGTTTAGACAGCAAATCTATTGTTCAGTGCTAAATTCAGGGTAATTTAATCCCCAAACTAAACATGACTCTATTGCGGCAGCTGATGCATTTCAATTAACTCATTCATTTTTCTCCCTGAACAATAGTTTACAGGAAAGTGAAGATGTTGTATCCTCCCAGCTCACCTCTGCTTCATGCAGTAAAAAAAGTGGCTGAATTATTCATACACGATTCTCAAATCTCATGTGTAGAAAACCTCTTTATTCTCTAAGTTTATGATTTCTTAGAATATATCAAAAAGCATAGCCACTAATTCTAGATCTTCTTAAACCATATAAGCATATAGAGTGATAAACATGCAAATTTTAATTTAATCATCTCAGCAGCAAAATAATCTTAATTCCGAATGAGATTCCAGAAAGTCTTTCATTCATTTTCACAAGTATTTTCAAGGGAAGAAACTGTGTTCCTGGAGAATTTTCATCTAAATGCCCCCTCTCCTACCTTCTCCTCACAGATTACTAATTATTGAAAGGAACAAAAAATTGGGGCATTTAGTAAAACAGCAGCTAATGCTGCCCAGACAAAGCAAAGTCATATAAAACTTAACAGAATGGGGATGGAGATACTGCCCCAAGACAATAAAATGGCTGTTCCACTCTGAAGCAAATCTTAAGGTTTCCATTATGCAATGAAACTCTGTCCAAACAAGAACGTGTGTGGCCCCATGAACACGGAAGGCTGTGAGTCTGCTCTGCCCAATTCTCAGCAAGGTCTCTGTGCACAGGACTGAGTGACTGAGCTACTCTAGCTGTCCCACATCCGAGGACAGTCCCCTACCAACCAGCTGTAAAGTATGAGTCAGTCTCTCCTACAAAACTCAGTCAAAGGGAACTAAGCTGAAATGGAAATATCTCCATAAGATTTCCTCTGCTGTAAGAGCCTTGACTGGATATTAGTTCTTTACACAGAACACAAAGAAATTTCTGTAGTTTTTACATCCAAAACAAAAAAAGACAAACCCATGTTAAGATGGCAGCACACTCAAAATGGTCCAGAAGTTTATAGACTCCCTTGGGATTGGTAAAACATTAATGCTTTGAACAGGAAGAACACACAGGGTGTGATGTCCTGAGGGATCAGTGCTTGCTTATACCATGTTAACAGGAAACATCTTGCTTACGCACAAGGACTGCAGTGGTGAATTAAGGAGTTTATTTTTTACTTAATTTAAAGGAAAGTCTTCAGAGCTGCGCCTCAACCAAGACTCACATGTGTTTCTCTCTTGTTAGGAGGAGGGAGAACAAGAAAAGAAGCAAGCAAGCACTGAGATGAGAGTCAGGCAACAAAAGATAAAACCTGCATTTTTGTGCTGATGCCATTTTTTTCAAGGGTTAATCTCAGCAGCTCACAGGATAACTGCCTCATTTTTGTGGTCTGAGCAACCCTCTAGCTACCACAACAATGACACTCAATCCCTTATGAAAGCAAAAATGTTGGATCAGAAACTGCATTTGTAAAATGGATTATCACACACAATTGTAGGGGAAAATGCCAAATAAAGGCCCTTATAATTGTTGCAGGCAACTACTTTTCATTCTTTGTACCATTATGCAAATCCCTTATCTCTGTAAAGACACTGACCCACCTATGGCTGTTGCATCTCCAACTTTCTTAAAAAGATAGCCCAAATCTTTCAAAATCAGTTGAAAAGGAATGAGATTCTGGCCACACCTAGAGATCCAGGTCAAGGTGATATAAAAGTGAGGAGTCTCCACATCAACTTCCACATTCTGTAATGTGGGCTTTCTTAGTGGGCAATTCTTTCAAGTGCTGTTAAGACTTCAGAGCTACCAGAAGAACCTGGGCTGAAGAACTGGCTGCAGGCTCACCTTCCTGCCACAGTGCCCTGTGAAGAGGGCACAGCACACTAAGAGAACTTTCCTTTATAATCCTGCCACACAAAATGCTTAAAAGACATCTCATCCCTTTGACAGGAAGACCTTCCATAAGAGTGCACAAGCATACACAAATTTGTGGCTGAAGGAACAATACCTAAACTCCTACTGCTTCTCACGTTCTCTAACAGAAGCCCTAAGCTGATATTCCCTAGGCAAAGCTATGGATAGCCCATATGACCCTTGGACCTTGGCACAAGACCTTACAACAGTGAAACTGGCAGTTTCACAGTCCCACTTCCAGTACAGAGATAGGTGACACATCTGATAGGTGGTACTTTGTCCCACACACTCATCCCTCCTTCATTCCTCTCATGCCTGAGGCAGAACTACAGCTCTCCTACCCAGGGCTCGTGTATGTGTCCCATCTTTTCAGAACACTTTTGTTTCCATTAAACTTCAAGGAACTTAGCAAGTCTTTGAACTCCTCCCACTGCTTTTCCACCCCTTCAGCGGAGCAGAAGAAACACCCTGTGTTCCACAAGTTATAAACAGATTCATAACAGAACTCCTGACTTGATGTGGTAGAAGTGCTCAGACTTAGTAACATTTTTTCTTGCAGAAGAAACACACCCTTTGCTAAGCTACCTCAGTGAGACTCTGCCTAATGTACAATCATTTTTCAGGGAAAAAAAAAATGTGTTTTTATTTAAAATGTTACCTTATGGTTCTTAGCAGCTCACTTAACTTCTGAATTGCAAAAACATGACTTCTTTCACAGGAGAAGTTTCTCCAAGCTGTTTTGTCATGACTTTTGTGAGCAATCAGCAGCACAACATGCTGCTGTAAATCCAGGGCTAGAGCTTTGAGTTCATCTAAAATAACCAATAAAACAGAACTAGAGGATACAGCAATAACAAAATCTAGAGATATGATTACTCTATGTTACCAGTTTGCAGGACAGAAGATACAGAACTCAGCACAAGCCCAGCTATGGCTGTTTCTATCCCATAGCTGAGCTCTCCTCCCATGCTAAAGCTTTACTCATATCCACACAGAAATTAAAAAAAATAAGTCCGTGTCTCCACATCTAAGGATTTAACCTAGCTATGGCACAATCTACTACTTCATTTCAGCTGAGGACAAACAATGCTGTCATTGAAGCAGAAATAACACCTCAGTCCTACAACCTGAAAATGTGCATTCCAAAGCTGGTATTGCACTCCAAGACATGGGGAGGAGAAGAGAGATAACAGTGGAAATGAGCACATTCATGAAGCTTCTGCTGCTTTCCCTAGGAAAAGCTGGAATACCAGCCACAGTAGCTGAGGAATTTTCTCCTACTGAAAGGACTTGTTTTGTTGTTGTGGAGTTTGGGTTGAATGGGTCATTTTCAGTTTGGGGTCTTGGGATTTTTTTTTCAGAAAGCAATATTGTCATGGTTGTTTCATATTCTGTTTTCTGAGTAATAATGTCATAAAAACATGCTGGATGTCTGGTTAAAACAGTGCACTCAGCCATTTGCAAACACAGATTCATTACTGAAAAAGTCCAAGTGACAATATTATTAATGGCACAAAGATTCATCAGAGTTCCCATTTCTCCAATGATTAGAGGCAGATCTTGACTGTGGATGTTGAGGATTTTGATCTCTGAATACAAATGTTTTTTCTAAACAACACAGAATGAAATGAAAACTAAGGAGATGAAGTGGTGAAATCTACAAAGCAGTAATTTTAGCTTTAGTCACTGACTTGTGACTTGCAATCACAGCAGTTATTGGGAATAAAGCCATATTTTTGGATTCAAATGTTTTCCAATCATGCTATAGCTACATTGACCTCTGTAGAAAAGGATGTGTGAGCACATGGGAAAGAGGAGTCCCAATTTCTGGGACAGCTGCCTTATAAATCAGAATGACTTTTGAAGGGCTGTATGAATGCACATAAAACTGACACTCATGCGAAAACAAGGGCACATTGTTATTAGAGAGGAAACACTAGCACAGGGAAAAAGACAAAATCACAGGAAGAAAACACAACTACTTTTTTCATTAGCCTAAGACTTTAATTGAGGGGCTAGTAAATTGCAATTAACTTTTTTGCCATAATCTTTTTTTTGCTTTTGGTACCTGTTTCTTTTCTAAGTTCTAAATAGGAACAAAGGACCTAAAATAGCAGACTATTCCCACCCCATTTAAGAGCAGTTCCATCCACTTCTGGAAAATGAAGCGATTTGAAGTTAACAGAAAGGGTGACTAATGCTAAACACCTAAGAGCTCAGTGCCTCAGGGAGCTGTCCATCTCTAATTGCTACCAAAACACATTCCTACATGGGTAAGGCCATGAGAAACAGCAGCAATTCCCTTTAAGTACTATACAACCAGAAAATAGCTGTATTTTTTAAATAGTTACATTTTATTAAAATGCATGTTCTTACTTTATTTTATATGGCTTAGATTGTAAAACGAGTTGCTCAGAAATAAATCCTGTGGCTCGCATTTATAGAATCTCTAAACAGGCAGAATCTCTAAAGCAGAATTATAGTCTTTTTTTTTTTAATAGCTAAGAAGCAGGTTTCAGAGACATTATGGGTAGATCCTAATGCCTAATGACAGCAACTGATGTCTTGAAGGGGTATGTAACTTAAGTGAGATATCCACAGTCAGGAGTGTGAAACACTGAACTATTATAAAGCCTGTTTCTCAGCTTTTTTTTTTCAGGTAACTACATATTTTGAAAATCTGTCCCCAAATTACTGAAACTCCAGGTCCATTTAGAAACAAATGGAGTGTGAGTCTTAGGAAGCTAAGCAGGCTTTTCATTCAATTGCTAAACCAAGGCCTGAACCATTATTCCTGCTCTTCCAATCCTGTGGGCATTCATGCATTATTTCTTCATAGGTCTGCTTCCACAGTACAAGCATTTTGAAGTGCAAGCATTCTTTCATATCTAAAATCTCATGCAGGACTAAATAACTGAAAATCTGCATTTAAACACAGTAAGTGAAGTGTTTCTTTTAAGCTCAAAAACCTAAATATCTTTCCGTAAGTGTTACTTAGTCCCTTTTACTAGAGGGTCAAGAATAAACCTGGAACAATTCACTGATATAGACTAATTTTGCATCTACAACTATGTCATAGCATACTTTGCTGACTAAATTGTAATAATAAATTGCAATAAACAAATAAACTGTTCCTTTCTGATACTGACAATCCTAAACATGAGTTAGCTGAAATCTTACTACACATTTACATTCACCTTCCACAGTTTATTTTTTTTTAAATGTATGATAAGCCGAAAAATATAACTTATGTTTCACATCATTGAAAATGCAGGAGGGAGGGAAGGAAAGAAGAAAACACATTAATTGTTCTACCTTCGGATAATTACTTTGAAAACACTGAAATCCTAAATGTGAAATACCTCTCCTGATACTCAGTTTGGTCACTAAGAGGACAGTGAAGGGGCACCACACCTTCCCCAGTAAATTCCCTATATCACTGGACTCTCAGCTAGCTGATCCTGGGAAAGGTTGTTCTTGGCTGTGCTGCTGCCACAAGGCTACACATCATTGTGTTAAGCTCTTTAATACAATTTCTGGCAACAGGACTCAAGGAGATCAATAGTGCTGCTTCCTAGGCTCTAAACCTGCTTTTAGTGATTTACTGTATCATCAATGGCCAATAAACCAAAATGCTGACGTGTCATCTCTTCCACACGAGATTTGTCTCTATGTTTTCCTTTCACCCTATTGAGGAAAAAGTTTTATGAATGGAAAACATGGATTGTAAGTAATTCAACCTGTCAATCTCAAAGTAGGTAAGGAACAAAACGGACAATCATTCCATATGAAATGTATGCCCCTTACATTAAGGACTTTAAAACTAAACAGGCATGGGTGTAACTCAATACCCACTGCCCATCCCATCAGTACCACCTTCTGACCCAGTGGTGCTCATGGGCCATATTATTATAATGAGAAATAAAACAAAAAAAATTAATAATACAAAAAATACATACACTACACTGCCTTAGAATTTATTCTCACTTTGGCATTTGTACCATAGCATAAATATTTTTTTTTTTAGATATTAATTTTAGGAAGCACAAAACACCACATGATGTAATTTGTAAAAATTAAAGTTTTCTATGTAGTCATATATTTCTGGACTATTTTAACAGAATTCTGTTGAGAGAATATGAAGCCTGTGTGACATCAAAATACTTTTGGAACATAGAGTTCCCTGCAGAATTTAAACTAATCAACTAACCAGGCGAGAATCTGACAGACAGGTCTGCTTTTAAAAAGCAGTGATGGGAAATGTGGAAAAAAGGGTCATTTTCTACCATTCTTGTTTAGCCTACAGTGCTATTCTGCAGAGAGGGGAGTGACAAGTCTGATGACACACTACATGACAGCACTTAAACCCAGTGAACACTTCAGAACCCTTGTATGACCTGTTTGTTCTTTACATTTATCCAATAATAGGTGAGTAGCTTTTAACAGTGTGGTAATAATACATCCACTTCTAATAAGGAGGCACTTGGTTCTGACAAGGGGCAACTATAAAGCTTGTTTTGGGGCCTGTGGCAGCTGCCAGGTATTAACTATCTTTCAGCATGTCTTATTTTGATTATTAGAAAATCACTTTGGAAAAGGTTTATATATAACAAAAACAAACAAACAAAAAGTTCTGGAAGAAAAATAAGTATCTCTACAGAAACACGAGTGGGTATAATGGAATCACGCCATGAACACAAGGTGGATGAGGTCTGCATTTCTTGTATTTTTTTCATAAGGCTGGAGTTTTGCTTGGATAAATGACCCAGGGAGGGAGGAGAAACAGAATATCACACTGAAAGATAATAAAAGTAACCCAAATATCCTGACTGTACCTCCAGCTGCTGGAGGATTTCACTCCGAGAAGCTGAGATTACGTGTTGTACCTTGGACAAACCTGCACCAGTTGGCTTTGCGTCTACTAAAAAACTTTTTTCATTCCTACAGCATATTTCTGCCTTTCCTTTCTGTCTTTGCAGGCTCTTCTGCAGAGAAGGCAAGAAATAATGAATGCTCCCCCAATTTTTCTGGAAATGAGGAAGTTACTTATCCCTACTTACAGAATAAGTTAAACACTTTCCCTTAATCTTAAACAAAAACTAAGGATTGAATTTTTCCACAATGGTAAACTCTGGCTTTATTCGGCTCCCACTGGAGAAGTCTTTATTCATTGTATTTACACAAGGCTCAGTATAAATAAATAGCTTTAAAATCCAGCCCCCTGATTAGGATAGACATGAAAAGAAATGTGGGAAATGGAAGTTATCTACGGAAGCAATACACGTGAATCAATAATGCCAACCAGTATTTATGGATCTCATTATCTCAACATGTGCTTTTTAGGATCATTTTATATTACTATTAAAAATAGCCATAGGTACATTTAAAATTAATATTTTAGAGTTCAAATGGTCTGCATTTGCCAGTGCAGATATGCATTTGTTCCACAGCTCTATTAACTAAAGGAACAAAAGGTATTGCAGAATATAATAGCGTTCTGCGGAAGAAGAGATTTCTACAGGAAAATGATTCAATTATTCTAAATCAATTATTACAGGAACAGCTACATAGCTCTATATCAATCTCCTTATGTGTTTCTAATTCTTTTGTCTGCTACCTGTGGATATTTAATTGGAATTAATGTAGAAAAATATATCCCACTAGGAACAAGAATCAGATCGCTTGGATCATTTATCTTGCTCTAACTTCTCTTTGTGAGACACATGAGGGACAAGTCAAAGCCATCATTTTGTGCAAGCAGCAGCAGTCAGCAACAAGTTTTAAACATAGCTCCAGGCTCCTCTGTATGGGACAGCTGGATTGGCCACAGACATCACCCTCTGGAAGAAACCTGCACTAAGCACAGCAGCAGAGCTCTGTGCCCAACAAATTTGACAGCCATTATTTGATCAAGAGTCTTCAAAAAAATAACAAAGCCCTTTGCAAAAGCAAAGCAGACTGTTCAACCCTGTCAGCATGAGAAGTAAGGGCATTTTTCTTTAGCAGAATAGATGCAGACCATATGATTAAGAGGCATAAGAAACACCCCAGACATTAGAGTATTTCTGCCTCTGAAGCCAGCTTTGCAGGTTCCTGTCAGCCTCACCAGCCACAGGGACATAACATGTCAATACAAAGTCTGTACTGAGAGAAATGAGAGCCTACTGTATCTGATAAGCATCTGCTAACAGACCACAAGAAGAGCACAACAGTAAGCACTTCCTCTTTCTTTTATCAGAAGAGATTGTGTCCATGCCTCTCCCTGACCCTCCACTTCTCTGGAAGCATCAAAGGAGTTATGAAATTAATTACAGAGACAGCTGCTTCTTGGCTAAGAACATACCAAGGTCCTGCTCTTCCTACCAGCCACATACAGCATGTGGGATGGGGAAAAGAAAAAGAAGGGGAAAGAAAACTTCATAGAGCAACAGCTCATCCACTTCCATTTCTCTAAAGAGATCAAATTTTATTCCTGTTGGTCCTTTTGTCAGTCTCAAGGAGTGAAAAAGACGTCTAATATATGTCTAGCAGGCCTCATGATGAAAAGGCTCTGTGAAATCCCTCTCAGATTTAGGGCATTCCCAGAAGGCTGTGCAGCAGAAGTTACAAGGGCTTAAGAAAGGAAGCAGGGAAACAAAGAGGAAAAGGAAGACTAGGAAAAGGAAGCACTAAGGAGATAAAGAAACAGTTGAAACAAAGAATCTTATTCATTTGCATGCCATGCTTGAAAATCTCAATCTTACTCTGATGTCCTGAGGTAAGAAGAAAAAAAAAAAAAAAGAAAAAAAAAAGGAAGGTCTTAGGTTGCATTGTTAACATAACTGGTAACACTGAAAAAAAGAAAAAGCTTGTGAGGAGGGAGAGAACTACATGCCAATATGTCTCAGTCAAGCTGTGTCAATGCAAGAAATATTAGATATGACTAGTTACCCATAACAGAGTATTTCTAGTGGCCTCATTTGCCTTCTAAAGGGGCACCTGACACTTCAAAACTACCATCACCAATGGAATCAACAGGGTTGCAATGAAAGAGACAGGTTTTGGATGGAGATTATGATAAAAGGAGAGCCTGGCTCTCCTTCTGATACCAACAGAGCCTTGATATTTTCCAGCCTGTAGCTCCCAGTGCCCTGATGAGCTTAACACTGAGCCATTGCCACATGTTTGCTGGCACTGGTGGCTACATCCAGTACACACACTTTCAGCCTATTTATTTTAATTTATGCTACAACACTTATTCTCAGAAGAACAAACTTAACAACTTCATTCGCACCACACTGAAGCAAACTTCCATGAAACTAAAAAATACCATGCTGCTGTTCATATTAATGAAGTTATGAAATATTTCATTAGCACATCCTGCAGTATGAATAATTTCTCACCGAATTTCACTTGGCAGCCTCCTCCTCTCATGTGGCCCACCAAGATAATGCATTATCTTTTAGCTTCTAGAAAATGGGACTTGCAAAGGATGATTGAAATGCCAGAGTTGTTTATTCTAGAGAGGGTGAAGGGGCTGTGTGATGATAACCTCCAAGTGTGCAAAGGGCTGGTGAACAGACGGGAATGTGCTGCTTCCCATGTGGTTTGTGTATGAAAGAGTAAGGAAAAGGATTAGACATAAGGCAAAGATTTCTAAACACAAGGACAGAACAGCGCACAGCTTCAGAATTTTCTGTAGTCTCCACCATGGGTAGTCTTTAAAGATTGCTTAAACAAACAAATGAAGCAGTGCACAGTTCAGTGGGAGCCTCCTTGGATTGCATTGTTTCCTAAGTTATCATCTTTTCATCAATATTCCTGCAGAATTCATACCAGTTTGTTATCTATGGCAAAAAGTAGCACTAATGGATTTATAGATAATGGATTACACAGCATGAAGAAGCTGGAAATGCAAAAAGCAGATAAACACTGTCTTGTAAAGATACAGAACCCCTCTGTGCCAGCAAGATCAGGGACTGCATTTCTGGGTACACACACACAAATACACTCTTCAAAGTGTATGACTGAAGTGTTGTTCTCCCCTTCTAGGCCATCACTAAAACAGGAATTGCAGTCACTTCTTTTTCAGACCAGTGGGTTAACACATCTGGTATTTAGTAGGGGCAGAGAACAAGCCACAAAGGCTGCTTCTGAGATAGCCATGAAGTGTAGGGGAGATGCAGCATTCACCCACAGCCCATGAGAGGAAGGTACTCATGCTGGAGGATGTGGATGCTGAAAAGCCGTGATCTGGTGAGAGGTTTGAAGAGACAGAAAGAGAACCCCAACTTTCAGAGATAGAGGAAGAGGACCCTTGCTTTTATACTAAAATAGCTCACCCTTAAAAACAAAACCCCATGAACTAATGGCACACAAAAAAGCATTTTTGGGAAAACTGCTTGTCTCATGGGAGGGCTTGAATATTGCAGCAGGTTCTAGGCAGACTGCTACTTGTGAAAATTGGAACCACGTTGGAAAAGAGCACAGAAAACTGTCTCCCATGGAAAAGACCCCATGACATAGCAAAAGAGACTCTTTTACGTAAGTGAACTGGAAAAAGATTCTTAGAATGGCAAACTGACTAAAAACCTCATGTTTTGTCTCCCTACTTTGTGAGTGGGAAGGAAAGAAGGGCTGAGGGGAGGGGAAGGAAGGTGTTCTAAAGGTTTATTTTAGTTCTCATTATTCTTATTTTAACTCTGTAAATGAAGTTTTCTTTATGCCTTTTAAGTTTTGAGCCTGTTTTGCCCTTAATGTGTTTCTTTCCAATCCTTACCTCAACTCATGAATCCCAATAAAATATTTTCTTTCCTTCTCCTCTGGTTAACTACAGCAGAAGAGAATGAATGATTTTTGTGAGTGCACTGGCATTTTCCCAGCATCAACCCTCTGACAACTTCCCATGCATATCACATATCCATCACCAGCTTCTCCTCTGGCTTACCATGGCCTGATCCAGGCAGTGGACAAAAACCCTTTAGTGTTACTCTACTGATACCCAAAACATGGCACTGCACAGACAGTGACAGTATGGCTCATTTCTCTTCAAAATGCCTGTTACTGCAGAGTTACAAAACTCTTTGGTATGTGTGCATAACCACAGTCCTTATTTCCCTTTGAACCAATCAAGGTTTGCATTCATTCTCCGAAAAACTTCATTTGACAAGGGGTGGGGGGAGAAGAGTTTATATGCAAATTAAAATATTTTTAAGTCTTTCTTCTCTTCAGCACAACAATGAGCGGAAAATCCAATCAGTTTCAGCCCACATCTTTATTGGATCCTACCATTTTGTTTAACCTGAGTTATTGGAAAGAAATCAAAATTGGCACATAAAGGCTAACCAGGGATGTGTTCATGATCTTACAACTAAACCGTACAAATAACTGAAACTGGTACCACATTTCCTACCCATCAGAAGCAGAAAAATTATCTTCATACTCTTTGGAGTCCACAATAAAGCAAAATACCAGAAGCCAGCAGCATCCAATAGGACAGACAGGCATCGTCCTGCTGCGTCCTTTTTTCTCTCCTCTGGCTACAAAGTTTTAATCTGTAACCTCAATTTAATTATCACCTTTGTCTCCTCTCTATAAGGGAATGTCAAGAACAGCTTTTATTGCTTGAAGTTTACCTCCCTCTTGATAAGCTCTCAGTAAAGAGGCAAAGCAACAATCAGAGTTTGACTTCCCCTCTTCACCCCAGACTAATAGTACAATAACTACAGCCAGGTCCAAACCTCTGTTAAAATTAAATCTACCCCTGTGCCCAATAAGTGCCTCCAGCAGGACAAAATAAATCTAGCTAACTATGAGTAATGAAATCATGCTGCAAGAAAATTGAAAATACCTGTCAGTCCACAAGATCAAGTGGTCTCTCTTTTGAACTAAATTCATATATAATCTATAGCCACAAGGATTTTTTTGGCTCCCCTTCAAACCTCCCTCAGCAGCAAAACAGACTATAGTATTTCTGCACCCACAAAAGCATTTTAAGTTCTTCTTTTAACCTTCAAACCACAGCTCAGAGATGTGTCTGACCTAACTCATTTCCTGCAGCTTGGCAAGTCTGAGATGCCCCATGCACTGAGCCCAACAAAATAATTAGAGCTGCTGTGGCACCCATCCATCCACCCTCCCTCCCAAGCACCACCCCCTTGTATGGGCAGGGGAGAATCCTGACCACATCCACGCTGCTGGCACTGATTGCTGGTTACCAGTCAGGAATATCTCAGCTGCACAGGGAAACTGCTACAAGTGAGAGGAAAAACACTGAGCTTTCTAACATCACCCAACAGCTCCTGAATCAAACAAAATCTTTTCCACTCCTACAAAAGAGTTGATGTGAAATGGCTCAAATACCTTCCCATAATTGCAAAGTTTATTCTAACTAGAAAATTCGCTATAAAGCCACTCATGATGTATAGGATATTTTATGTTGTGTCATTGCAATAATTTTTACTATGGTGTTCATATACATATATATAGAGAGAAAATTCAACTCATTTTTTTTATATTTAAAATATGCCTTACTAGTAAGTTTCCACCCCAAGATGTGGAATTGTTCATTTTCCTGGAAAACATGAGGTTAATCCAGCTCTAGAACAGAAGACAAAAAGAGGAGAAAAGAGAAGAGGAAAACAGCCCTCTGTGACATGCAACTACACGATGTGAATAAGTGAGATCTGGGTTACTTAAAACAGCACAGCACTGCCACTTGGACGCATTCACAAATCATGAGCCAGATCCCCAGGAATTCCAAATACGGCTTAAGAACCATGAATTTTACAAAATTAAAATAGTGTGGATTTCCTGTTATTTCCCTCTGTGTACTTAAGCCATCATGATCACATTTCAAGCTACATTTCCCTTATGGCATTCTTGGCTAAAAAAAAACATTTCTCCTTTATTTTACTTTCACACTGAACGTGAGATGTTTCTGCACTCACTCTAAGGGCTGGCACCATGGCACAGATGTGTTTGAGAAGTGGAGGACTGGGAGAAGGCAGCTCTTAGGCCTGGACCATGTGACTCACCTCTGCTGTTTACAAAAAACCCAAAATAATGAATGAAACAAGGCAGCAGTGTTGCAAGAGTAAATCCTTACAAGAATAATCAAGGTTTTCATTCCTCTGTCAGTCATTATGTTCAAGCATAAGTTTTAATTGTGTGAAATTACTGCAGTATTAAGATAGAAACTGGTTAAATAAATCTGTGCCAGAGATACCAGCTGATGTTTTTTAGAGTCCTCAGATGACTAGTACCAGCTATAAAACTCACTCCATCTTGCATCATAATAGGTTTCCTGGGAAAGATGTTACAAAGATCCCCAGAGGAAATATGTGTGCATCTGCTCTGCTGATACCTCTTTGTTCCATGCACTCACACACAAGTAGTTTAATGGCAAAGAAGAAGTTAAAAAACAGCATAACTAAACCCCAAAAATTCTTTCCATGAAACTCAATTTTTCTTAGTTAGCAAGAAAATAAACTCTTAATCAAAATCAGCATGCCTGTGCTTTTAATTATATCCCCTAACTGTGAGAAGCGTAATTTAGCATCATGCAATACAATATTAGACTGACCTTCAGAATCAAAATTATATTAAAACGTTATCAATTTTCAAAGACTAATTAAGGAGCACCAAGAAGGTGCTGTTTGGTGTGTAAATAAATCTTCTTGTCTCTCAAAGCAGGCCAGTGATTCCCAAGGTGCACAGGCTTCATCCCCTCATTCGCCTCTGAGTCTCGGCATTTGTCCCCTGCCCTTGCCTTGGCCCTGCCGGCTCCACTGATGGGCCCCAGTCTGAGCTCAGCAGGTCCTTTGCTCACCATTCCCAGCAGCAGATCCAGAGAAACCCACACAGGAGAAGGCAGCCAGCCCTTCTCCTCCTGTCCCAGAGCAGCAGACACAGAACATCCACAGAAGATCCCCTGTGAGCCACCAGACCCCGTGTACTCCTGTCACTTATCAATCCATGTCACAGCACAAAGCTAATGGGAATTGAACAGCAAGTCCACAGCAGCTCTGTGGTCCCTTGGGGACAGGGAACTGTGTCACCCTACCTGTTCCATTTAGGCCAGTGCACTTTGGAATACTTAGGGATCATGAGCATGGGACAGAGTGCCTTATTGCCACAAAGGAAGGAAGGGGTACTGTAGCTTTATTATACAGGAAAAACCAATGCATAAGAGCTAAACCCAAGAATCTACACATTTCATGTACCTAAATCCAAAAGCCCGTGCATTTCAAGTACCTAAAGCTCACCAGTAACTCAAAGTTGCACAAGAACCAGCCTGAATCAGTATTGGGGCTGATACTTGTATTACGAGCCCAAATTCACTCCTGAATCTGTTTTTAACATCTCCCAAATAATGACACCAGCTGTGTGGGACATCACTTACACTTTGCTCAACATCTTGAAATCTCATTTCTATAATGAAACATCAAGAAATGACATATCTACTGAGATAGTGCCTTCTTCATCAGCAAAGGGCTGACTAGAATTTTTAAGTGATTAAATACTGCAGTTGACTACCATACTTCCATCCAGCCTTCAGAGATGATTCTTGGTTAAATCAGATATACTCTACATGCTTACAAAATACCACCAGGTATAATGTGTTCCCTGACATCTCAAAAGAAACAAATGCAGTTACTAAGTAATGACTAGAACAGACAGGTAGCTAAAATATTTTGTGATTGAGAAAATGGTTGGATTTCTCCAGGGCAGTTCCATCCCCTGAAGTCATTATCACATATGGACATTCTTGTTACATTGAGTGCCTGGTATTTTCATATTCTGTGAGCACTTTATTCAACTGGCAACTACAAAAATAAACTATATCACCACCAACCTGGATAGATGGCTTTGAATTCTGTCTGTCCTTTTCCCAGACCTGTTACAAGAGACTCTGAATGAGTTATCAGCAGGCATGATGAGATGGCACAGCTTGCAAAAAGTACCTCTTGAAGAGGTGATGGCATTTCTGCTGTCCCAGACCATACCAAATTAAACCCATCATCCCTTCAAAACTGTACCCTAAGGCACCTTGCAACTCCAGCAGATGGGCCAGGACTGCGCACAGCCTAGAGACATTGTTGAGGGCAAGGCTCCCAACCTGGGATAATGAATTAGCTATAAAGGGCTCTCTGTCCAAATGCAAACTATCTTTTGCATGATATGGGCCTGTAACAGCTGAGCTTCTAAAAACCAAACCTCATATAGGAAGCTAGGGTCACACACTGATGGCCTGATTTTGCACCCAGACAAAAGCAACTGCTTTAACCCATGTAAACTGCTCCACAAACCAACGAAGTCAGACATTTCCCCATTTCTCATCTTTTTTTTTTTCTTCCCCCTCTCTCTCTCTAGGGAAGACTTCAGGTGTTTATTTTCCTCTTCCTTGACTTTCCATTTGTTTAATTCCTCTAATTCCTGCACTTGGATTATAGAAACTGTACTATATTAAGAGAGCCCAAGTACAAGACTCAAAAGACCATTCCTTTTGTATGGACTTGATGTCTGCACACCTGAATCCTCTCCAGCTACTGAATTGTTCAAAGGATTTGTGACAGTAGATATGGTTCTGCATGTGCCTACAACCATTATGAAAAAACAAATATATTATTTACAGACAAAGCATCCATGTTTTTCCTCAGAATTATAAGGATTCTTCTAATGGAAGTGCTGAGGTTGACTAAGTTAGCACAATCAAATGGGAGTGTCACAAACATGAAAGCTCTCCAGGCACTATATTTAGGCTCAACATGCACCAGACTGCAAAAAGTCACCAAACCCCATCACAGTGGAAACATTGACTGTACCCCATTCCAGATGTTATTAATGTTTCTGCTGCCAGTCAAGCCAAAAATGTTCTCTGCAGAGGCTCAATCAGCTGACATGATATGGCTGCAGATGTTCCAAAACATCTGTTGTTTTCAAAAAAAAGTAAATTTGAGAAAACTACAGATGTTTTTCACCTTACTTTTAAACAGCTTGGCTGCAGAGTCCATTGTGTGTTCTTGTGGTCAGTGACCAGTTATGCTGCATGGGAAATTAACACAAAAATAATTACAGGATTTGCAGCAAGCAAAATAGACTTCAGATAGTCACAAATCTACTCATCCAGCCTATTGCATCCTTAGATATAATAGCAAAAGGGATGGCCAAGGAACCAGAAAATACATTTGCTGAATCTATGGAACTCCCAAATCACAGAAAAGGAGAGCCAAGGCAGCTTTCTTTACTGCATGATTACTGACTGAAATCTGTGCTCAGACTTCAGTCCTCCCTTTTACAAAAAAACCTTGTAGCTTTCATCTGGCAGGTCTGAAATCCCTTGTTTGGGCTCAACATGCTGACCTGCTTAGCATGGTCTCCAAAGTCTCCAATGCCTTAGGTTTGCCCTGAGAACTTCAGGAGTAGACTTTCCAACCAGGATCTGCAGTCTGACAGAAACTCTGTTCAGACTGTCCTGCCTTCCCCATATCACTAGATAGGAAGAAATCATGGAACAACCACATGTGGAACAGATTATTTGGATTATTAAAAAAAAAACAATACAGCAGAGTTGCATCTTTGGCTGGTAGAAACAAATGTAATTCCATTAACTGGATATTTTACCCTCCAGGAGATCTATAACTGTAAAAACTTTCACCAAATAATACCTCACCACAGACAGTGACATTGTTCACAGATGTCTGTCACTGTCTTTTAATAAGAAGGCAGTAAAAGGAGAAAAGCTGGCAATGCTGAGGGTCTGAATCTGAAGGAAACGGAACGAGTTTTTTTCTTTAAACAATGAAAAATATTTAGCACTTACTTCAAAAAAATCTTTTTACTGAAAAAGTTGGAAGACAGAATGTAGGCTGAATTTTATCCCTATCCTAGAACTATATGGGATAGTGGTATTTGCCTGGGTGCTTTCAGGTATGTGATTTAAGAATCCAGCTTAGGCACCCTGCGTCGCTTCAGTCAAGGGGGAAAGGCAGGTGCTCCTGGAGACCAAGGCAGAACAGCTGATTTATAATCTCTGAAGGGATAGGGGCTCCCCCTTCCTTTGCATTCTGAGAGCACAACTTCCACAGGTAAGGAGCAAAACCACTCATCATCCTCTACCTCTTATTCCAAGACTCCTGAAGGAAGAAAACCAACAGACTGGCTGTGCCAAGCACCCTGTCACTTGTAAGCACTCTAAGGAGCCTCTCAAGGGGAACTGACACTGGGATATTGAAAAGTAACTCACTGCAATTAGCAAAGGCTTAAGTGCCTCTACCTATCTCTACTACAGCTTTTGCCAAGCCTCATCTCAATGATATTTCCCCATAGTTTGAAGATGTGCTTTGATATCAATAGCAGAGAGATAAAACACAAAATGTTATCACTAATCACTATTAATTATTTCTTCTAGGTAGTAATTTGAGAAAAGCTGCTAACATGCAATTATTACATGCAGTTTTTAGACTTTAATACAGAATTTTAGCTCAGCCTAGGAGTTGAATTCATGAAAGATAACAGGATCCAGGAAGGAAGAACTTAGAGCACAAGTGATTGTGTACAGGTGGAAGAAAAGGTATCAAAATACCCTCTCACCTCAGGCAAAACAGACAGACAGACTTCCTCACCACTTTGGCAGAGCACAATGGAAGAACAGAGGCATAAATGAATTGGAGTTTCTTTGTAAGGTTAAAATACAAGAATTCACAAACATAGAATTTTAACTGTGATGGTAAAATAGGGTTTGGTTGAAAGTCTACCAATAATTAAGACTGTTGGCCATCAATCTATAAACCATTTTTAGGCTTAGTACACTCTTCCCAATCCTTTTGGTCACATTGGTCAGGCAGTACATGTTTAAACACTGGCGATATTTTCCTCTCAATGAAGCCATGAAGACACAGCAGAATTCATGTTGGACATGAGCCAGAGAAATTACCAGGATGAGGTACTAGTGTTTTGTGAAATGAAGACAAGAGGTATTTTATTTTCCTCCAAGACTATTGCATATCAGTCTAAAAACTTATAGAATTAGGGCTTTGCAGTAGAGCAATCCAAATGAAACACATGATGCAGCTGGGCTTCGTGATTTCAGTTCTTGGCCAGAAGCTTTTTCTTTTTTGCAAAATCAGCCATTTCTTGATAATTAAAAACCTTTAGCCAGTCATAGCAACAGATTACATAATCCAGGTGCTTGACATTCCTACAGGACTTCTTCTAAATCTCCGCAAAAGACAAGCATTTTTTTTTTTTTACCAGAACCCATTGTAGATCTGTCTTCCAAAAGGAACTTACTGTTACTAGAGCTTAAGTTTGTCAGCAGCTGCATATTAAAAAATGCCTGTGTTAGAGACAAAATGTTTTTCATTTCTTATTCCCATCTGCACTGAAAGGGAGGCTGCGCCAATGGAGCAGAAGTCAGTGATTGGATGTGGTCTCCTCAGTCTTTGTGGCTAGACCAGGGGAATGCACAAGCTGTTCTGACAAGTTCCATACTAAAAGAAGGATTTAGCTTGTATATATTAAGTATTTTATTTGTAGATGGAGGTGATGGGCAATAAGCTGCACTCACTTTCCAGTACTTTTCTGATTTAAGCTTTTCGTGTGAAGGAACCAACATATGCATTGTACATATTCCCTATATTTTTACATGGCAAGTAGAAAGATATGCTGTGAACCAAAAGGAGTTTTCTTGAAAAATAAAGAAGAATTTCCGAGGAACCTGCAGGTTACATACTTTTATCTCTATCTCTTTTTTTCTTCCTTTCTCTTCTAGCCCACTCCCCCTCTTTTTCCCCCCATCCTGTTTACCTTTGTGTTGGCATGAGCAAGTTGAAGAAGGACGAGTTCACTTGCACACTTAGAGCAAACCAGCCATAATCAGACACTGTTGCAAGAGCAACAGAAATCCTCAGAAGCCAGAACTGGTCCAGCTCAGCCCCCAGAGCACCCATCACAGCCAGGAGTGGCTGACAGTCTGTGCCAGCTGCAGCACCGGGCAGGCAGCAGAGCTGGGCTGGAAGGAGCCCACACATTCCCACAAGAAAAGGTGACCAAAAGGGCTGCCAACGCTCACTCTGGTGACACCAACCCCTGCCAGTCTTGCACCCTTCCCACCCACATCCTCAGCTCGCTCCCAAAAGTACTTCTGCCAAAACACTCCTGAGTACATACACTCTGCACCTCTTTCTGTTGAAAAATCTGGACTTCAAAAATTAAACAGATTTAATCTTACTTCAAGAATTAAAACCCTCCCAGGGGGGTTCTCTCATTTTTGTTTTGACTTTACACTACCATGCACACCACTGAGTTGTCTGCAATGTAACAAGGGGAAATTAATGCTAAACTTCCAAGTTCTCATGTCTAACAGAAAACATGTATTGCTTAAAGCAAAAGAGTGGCGGGGCAGGGGTGGGAGCAAAGACTGACATACCTACTCTGAAAAATCCTTTGTCTCCTTTTGCTTACCTGCCAGAGCTGAACTGCTGGGGTTCTGTGTTTCCTGTTGTGTTTGATGACTTTCCTAACACCAAAAACACTCAGAGGAATGCAACTCAGGGTTGTTTCAGGTGTTATTTATGCCACCAGCTATTTAAAGGAAATCACAGGAACGTGAGGCCCTGAACTCAGGTCTTGCAAGGTAACAAATTTTCAGTTCTCTCTTAAATAACAGTAACCCCAAAGGACTTAGAAATCTTATTGTTCAAGTCAGTGGGAGTTTCAACACTGAAATTTTTGCAAACATGCCAAGGTCCTAGGAAGTAGTTAATTAACATCTCCCCAGGAAATCTGAAAATTTCCTCTCATGAATTTCAGCAGAAGTTTCATGAACAATTCTCAGATTTCATGTCTGCATATCCAGTCTTTGGCAAGACTAGATCTCCATTGCCATTGCTTTTCATTTTTGGCCAGACATCTCTCTTTGTAAGCCTGGGAAAAACCGTATTTAGGGAGTAAATATTGTGAGAGCAGCAAATTCTCTGAAGATAAAGCTTCATTGAATAACTAGAAACAGCATTTTGTGCTGTAGCTTTGTTTTCATAAATTAAGAATTAGGGTTTGGAAACCTGAATCAGAAATATTTAAACTTGGATTTTTCCCACCTCTCGTTCAGTCCCAGGCAATATTCTTGCTTGGTTTGTTTTCTTTGGGTAAAACACTGACCCCACTGAATTCAGTGGGAACACTACCATTTATTTCAGCAAGGCCAGCACTTCCTTTCCAGGCTCTTGGAAGCTTCTGTGGGGTACGTGCAAGCTTGCCTCCAACAACAATTATCTGTACTTCTCTCTGTAAATCATTGTGACTTCCCAGCAGTATTGAAACTGCAAGTGTTTCTGCTTTGTGTCTCTCCTTAAGCTGTATTAATTAATTACCAACTGAGAGAGGGTTTCAGGAAACTCTCATGAACTTCTGATGAAATGGAAGATATTCCTTTAAACAGCACTAAACACTTGCGACCTCCCAACAGCCATGACAACTTGCAAACAGCCTTTTTTCCAGACCACGTGAGAAACTGAGAAGATTCCTTCCCCCCCATGGTCAGCTACTGTCTCTCACAGCAGCAAAGGTTTTTCAAAGGGAGCACCTGGGTCAGAGGCTCCAAGGTCACAGAGCATAAGCAGCCACACCAAACCTGCTCACTTGGGGAGGGAGGCTCCACACACACAAACCCATGGAACCAGCCCCCACTTCCAGGGAACTAAAAGCCTGTTTTGCTGATCAAACCCAGAAAATAGAACAGTTTGAGACTGAAATGGATTAAAGTTGAGAACATGGCTGGTTCAGCAGAGCTAACTAGGCACAAAGTTGATGCTGTTACAATCTACCACAAAGGTGACTCACAGTGGAAAATAATTGCTCTAAGTATCCAAAGCATTGGGATAGCCGTGTCACATCTCACTTATTTAGGTAGCAGGGAAAAAAAAAGCCTACAGTCACTGTTGTTGAGTTCTGGTATCTACTGTGCCATCACCCAAAAACACGTATCAGAAGTTATCCTTCAATTCAGTCACGCCAAAACCAGGGTAAGTACTGAGCCTCCAATTTTGTTTGTCTCATCCTCAACCACAGTGACCATCTATTCTCACTTCCAAATTACAGTATTTTTGTAGCAAGTGCTTTCTCCCCACTGAAAAGGGTGATACACAGCCCTGTATTTTTACAAGCAATTACCTTATTCAGTGGCATGTTCATAGGGCTCAGTGCAATTAAATTCACAGTTCAGGGTGATCTCTGAACTGTCATGTTCAGTTTAGTTCCTGCTTTTTGACTAGGTACACAAGATGCAAGAGAATCTTAGAACTTTTCAAAACTTCTCCTCTCCCCTCTGCAAAATCCTTTACCTGCTTAAATTAGTTCTACACTAAGAAGACAGGCTTGAAGTCTGAAACTCAGTCACAAAGTTGAAAAATCAGACATCATTGTGAAAAAACAGAGAAAAAATAAAAAGAATACATACCTATCAGGCAAAAAAAAACACCTAAAAAGTTGCAGGTCTCCTCTTTTATGGCAGAGGAACAATATTTTCTATGTGAACAAAGCTCCTGGTCTTTGTACCAAAACCAACATCAGTGAATTGGACACTATCAAGTTCAGAACCATCCATGACAGAAAATGTTAAATCCAAGTTACAATTTAGGCATAAAAACCTGCAGAGATTGATGGGATTCAAACAAAATTACAGGTGCAATTCCTCTGAAATTTTATTCCTACTCCAAAGAAGCAGCTTTCATAAAACATCCACTTGTCTTGTACCACAGGCACTTCCACCACCTGGGCAAAGGCTGCAAAAGATAACCAGAGCTCTCTCCCCCATCCACACATATCTTCTATGAGTTTCTAGTTCATAAGTTTACAATATATTGCAAAGAAAAACAGGTGAGATGCTAACAAGTTCAAATTCTGAAATAGAGACTTTTAAATACTCTAGGAAAAATATCATTTTAGTGTTCATAGACTCCAAAGCCCTCATTTCCAAATATCATTTAAATTCCAAGCACCAGTAGTGGCTGTGAGAGCAGTTGTTCAGTACTGGAAAGCAGTTATTTTTTCTGAAAAGCCATGGAAAATGACACATCCATATGCTACATACATGTGTGATGTGAATACATGCTTTTTCACAGGTTTGAAGCAGCATACACTGAAGTGTCACAGAGCACAACATTCCCTAGCACTGACTGTGAATATCATATAACAGCTTTTCAAAATCTGTCTGGACAAAACTCTGGAGGATTAACTTCACAAAACAATCCTGCTTTGGCACATGTGTTCAAATGAGCCTTCACAGTCCCTTTCCATCTGTAATTTCTAGGATTTTGCAACTGTTTAGGGACTCTAGATTCATAAATTCCTTGACCAAATTGGCAACAGGCTGCAACAATTTCCCACCCTTAAATCAACTGCAGACCACAGACCCCTCTGGGAGAGGTACAGGGGAATTAGTGTATCTGAGAACTAACCCTATAAGAGGACAAGGTGCAGAGTCCTGGTCTTCAGACACCTCCCATATCCCTCCAGTGATGCCAGCACAGGAACTTGGGTGTGACAGCAAGGCTTGGGTTCAGCATGTCTGTCAGTGCTGCAACACAAATGTTTTGACTTTCCAAGAACAAAAGCATCTTACAAAGAAAGGAAGTGGTGCTTCTGCAAAACTCAGTCACAGTTATTGTGCTGCACTGATACATTAATTGACCATTATTAATGAAATACTTATCTAACATAACTGAAGGATCCAATTTGTTTTATGACAACTTTTATGCCAATAAAAGCTGTGCTTTCAGAGGTGCAAAGGAAATTAGAACATTCAACAGAAGTCATTACAGAATTATGATCATCCTTAAGGTTAACTCTTGACTGTGCAGACTTCTGCTCAACTGACTAAAGGGACATTAGAAAGGAAAACTCAGCACCTTGATGCAGAAGGTTTTCCCCAGCCCTAATGCCCAAGGAGGGGTAGTTAGACATTGCTTACAGGTTATAGGGGATTGTTAACATCCTTATTTTGTCCCATTCTCTCTCTAAAATCCTCACAACAGGTCCCACATTAACACATGCTGTATGTCAGGGACAAAGAGCACTTCTGTGGGGTCCACAGTTGCAATAGGCTCTCCCCAAATCCCCTCCTGGAGTTCTGTGCCCAGCTCCACTCACATTAACATCACTTCATAAGCAGAAACTTCACCCCAAAGCACTTCACTCAATCTCCTCAGGGCTTCATTACTTCAGGGTCCAGAGCACATTTCATCAGTTATATTGGAGCAAGCAAGCACCAACCACAACTTTTAAGTAACTTCTCTTCACAGCTGCTTGCACAATGGCCTCTGGAACCAGGGTAAGTAAAGCCTGTACTAGGTTTTAGAGGGCCTTTTCACTAGGAAGCAGAAGAACTTTCAGTTTCATTAATCAACAGCAGTAGGTTTGGTTCATTTTGGCTTAAATGCATTTCACACATTCCCTCTTCAGTCCAGCTACATGATAAAGAAATGTAAGACTATAGAGATTGATAGATTAATCCCAAACACAGTAGATGCCCACAAAACAGTACAGAAAAAGGGAAAACATGCATAGAAATATCCTCTAACACTCACAGAAAATTGTGCAGTAAGGACTCTCCAGTCTGAGGCATTTCCTTTGCATTTGGTTTTTCCTTCATGAGTGATGTCAAACTCCTTTTTAGAGTATAAGTTTTTTCATAGTCACTTAATCTTTCAGTAGGGAAGGCCACAGTTTAACATCACATTATGGGAATAACTCACACTGTTTGCTTTGAACTTCTCACTTCAGTTATATAAGTTCCTGTTAGTATCAGCTACTCAATTTAAGTCATAGCACAGAAACTGATCTATTCACGCATGCTGAAGTCATAGAAAAGTGACTTCTCTTCCTTAGTTAGAGAAAAAACCAAAACAAAACCATACATACAAATCGGGTGCCTACACAAATTCAAACAGGCAGAAGGCACTTGTGATATGGAAAACCACAGTATGGAAATAAAATTAAATTATATCACACAGTACAGTACAAATCCTTGGCACAAGGGAGTAGGCAGTAAAACACTAAAGTGTAAAGGTGCAGACAAGTTATTTCCTTTCCCTATTACATTTTGATGCCATAAAATAAAATTAAAGGTACTTTTCCATTGCTATAAATACCAAGAAGAGAAACAAAGAGTAAGATTAGTATAAGAATCATCTTCATAACTAATGTATCACTTAAATACAGCTGTAATATTGTGTACATCAAACATTAAGAGGGAACAGAATTTGAATCAAAATTAAATCCATTCAGATGACAAAAAACACTGCCTCAAGAGAGCCCACAGTTTGTTGCTTAGAATGGGGACATGACAGTGTCCTACACATTTGTCCATCAGAACTTACTGTTTTTGCTGGAACTTAAATAAAAAAGCTGAGACAGTGAACAAAAATAGAACACAACCAGAAAAACATGTAAATGCAGGATCTCTTAGCTAGCCCACCATGCAATGCAGCCCACCTCATAAATTTCAGCTTAATAATACTTTTGTATATGATGATTTGGGTTATTGGTCATGGGGTATTAACACAATGATGCCGGCAAATGAGAATTTTACGATCTCTTAAAATGCACTTGTCACTTCACTTGGTCCAATTCATTGTTCCTTGCTGTTATGGATAATTATGGGTGCTGACTTATATTAGGCAAAATTACAATTGATGTGAGCAGGGATTTTGATCAAAATGAGCCCTGTTCTGTTTTATTTCATATAAATTGGTGCTAGACTTACTTAAAAAGAAAAAGTAGCCCAAACAACAAACAAACCCAAAACCTAAACACCTGTCCCATTCCTGGTCCCAAAGAATTCACATCAGCAGCAATGCTTTCAGTCACTGTCACTGAGTTTTGGGTTCAGCCCTGCACTTGCTAGTGAGCAATGCTAACAGACAAAAGCAAAGGAGCCAGTTTTTCTATTCAAGGATGCTCTCCTGAAATCTGAGGTCACTGCTTACTTAAGATATCTATTGGGATGAAGCTATTTCACAAATGCTGTGAGATTGCAGTACTCTGCACCAGCTTGAGTTTGAGCCTACATGTTCTAATACTTCCTGTTCAGTGTGGAAAACTCTGCTTGAGCCCAATTTGCCACTAGATTTGGCTTTGGAGTTGAGAGCACGTGTCCCCCACCATCCCAGCCCCTTTGTAACCCAAGCAGCCTGTGTTGGAGGTAACACATGCACTGCATGTGGCTCAAGCTGCTAGCCAGCAGGAGGATAAATGTATTTACTTACACTCCCTCAAAAGTTATCTTCTAGAATCTGGTTTTTATGTGGCTTGGTAGTCTTCCAAATGCAAAGGATTAAATCACCAGGAAGTGCTATCTTCCCATTTTCAATTCCTTTTTAAAACATGTTTTTTTGAGATGCCATCGGATATCAGTAGTGATGCTTGGCAACATTACATATTGCTGTTTAATTGCCTTAAAAACTATTTCCCTGGTAGCATCATTAATAATACTAAGTCTAAATTGGATTAAGCACTACACTGCTATAAAGTTAATTCACTGTGATACTAATGAAATGTCATGTGAGGCTTCCTGTAAATCCAGCTAAACAGTCACTGCCAAGGGTCATTAAATCAATGGCACATTCAGCTATTCTGCTTAGAAAGTATTGTTTTAATTGCTAGCAGGTGATTTTCATTAATGCAAGCATCTTGCATTTTACTGACTTTTTAGGTCTGATGGCAATAGAGCCTTTTGTAGTTCAATAATGACAATATTTTTCCACTTCTAGGAAAGAAATGAAGTTCACTCAAGAAAGTGGTTGAGCAGGAATGGCAAAATTCAATCAGACTATTCCACTACATATTTATAAAACACCCAAGTAAAAGACCTGCTCTGCTGCTCAAGCGGGTCAGCAGGTTTTGGCATGAACATCATTAGAAGCAATGTGAAATGTTACAGATCTGCAGCTCCCACGGGAGATTTCCCATCGGACAGCCAAGTTTGAAAACTCTCAGCACCAGCTTACTCAGGTAGAAAACAGCAATAACACTTCCCTGCCTTTGTGAAATATTTCTAATTCACTGGGGGAAGGAGTGCAACTGACGCTGGAAGTGCTGGACTCAAACACTGCTAAAAATGTTTGCCAAGTAGTTAAAAGTATGCCATGATCTTGACCTGCATATCACACTGTTTTCAGCTTATTTTTTATATTCTGACAGGGGACTGTCTTTAAATTCAGTTTTGTCTGTGATTCCCATTGGGGTTTTGCTGCTTTCTTATTTTTCCAAAATGTTAAGCATGTGGAAAACAGCCTTTCCAGAGTATCCTCTGGCTCTGAACTTTGTTCATAGCAACAATTCAGAATCTGAAGATCTTGGCTCCAATGTTGAACAGATTCTCAGATTACAAACAATTGGGGCAGGGGTGAGAAGGAAAACTGCTTACTTAAACAGAGAGAAGAGGTAAACAGGAATGCCCAGAGAAACCACACACACACCTACACAGCAGCTGTTACACTTCTCAGATACATAAGAGATGATACAGGCCAACTTCCTGCACAGAAGATAAGTGAGGAAAGGTAGGTTTAAACACAAAGGTGAGGTGGTTTCACCCATTTCTGAGACTGCTGGACATTACACAACTCCCACTACTAAAGATATCTCTCAGCAGCTTCCTATTACCTTAACAGCAGGCACAGGATGATGTAGTTAAAGGGCAAGAGTACTCTTGACAGAGTAACCTTGCATCTGTCCTGAGAAGATTGCGCACACCTGTAAATCAGCATCGGTTGGTCCAGAAGCTGGTGAGACTCTGGTAGCCTCCAGTTCCAGCAGTCTCTTTTGAATGTCCAGGAACGGAACATTTCCCAGAATCTCAGCATTGCTTACTCCTGTGCTAGTTAGAACTACAGGACCTACTCTCTCTCTCTCTGCACAGTAGTCTGGGCAAGGCAAGACAGCTTTTGGAACACAGGCTCTGCTCTGCAGCATGTGCATGAACTTGGGCAGGTCTGAGGTTTATAGAGCCCCTCTTTCCAACCAGATACAACAGAAACAGCCAAGGCTTGCTGTGGTACAAGGAAAACCATTGCCCACTTACTGCACACAAAAATCTGAGTTCTGATCTGTGTTCACCACATACACCTTCAGATCTAAGGGAAGCAATAAATAATGGAGTAGAATTTAAGAATGTACTCATCACTGCTGCAGTACATGTGGCAGTTGAGAGGGCCACAACACACAGTATCACCACACAATTTCAGAAAGCTCTAACCCATACACAGCAACACCTTACCTCTTCAGAAGGCTTCAGGTGTCTGCCCATACAGAGTAACATCATGGCACTCCAGAAGGCTGCAAGTAACTGCCCTTCTTGTTTAGCCCAACCTTTTATCCCCTCCTGTTGATGCACTGCACCTGTGTGCCCCTCACTGTTAATGCACCACACCTGTGTGCCCCTCATGGTTCATGCATTGCACCTGTGTGCCCTCTGTTCCCTTTGGTGGTTGCTCAGTGCCCCTGGCACTCCATGGCTCGTTACCTTCAACGCTGCTCACCTGCTGCTCACAGCTGTAGCTCATTGGGGATCAGGCTTGGCCACAGCCCCACTCCCAATTACCCCAACCTGTGTGCCTACACATCACCGCTTACTTTTTTGATCCATGTATTCTATATTTTTGGTTCTACATTAGATAAAAGCATGAGTCTGAGTAGCTTATGAGGATTGGTGGAAGAAAGCAGAATTTCACCCCATTTCAGTGAAACTACAAAATCCACGTCTCTAACAGGGAGGCCAACAGGGCAGAAGTCTTACTACCACTAAATTTCAGCTGTAAATGCTCCTTTCTTCTTAACAGCTCTTCTGTATAATAATTTTCATCCAACTCAAGGCAAGAATAGAGTCTCATTTCAAAGAAACTCGATTCAGGGTCATTTTCAGTAATGACATCACTTTAAATCTTGCTACCCTGACACATAAAATCATTGCTAAAAATCTCCCTTTTGTCTCCAAGATATTCTTCAGCAATACTTATTCTACCTGGCAGCATTCCTTCTCTTCTCTATGACCCTGTGTGCCCAAAGTACAGGTAATGCAAACAAGCTGTAAATCAAAGATTTACCAGTCAGATCTCATTCTACCTCTCTCTGGTTTGTAGCCAGATTTCCCAGTGGGAGGTCAGAGCCACTGGGCAATTCTTAGGACCAGGTAAAATATCCTAGAACCACCTGTGGAGGATTTACAATTAAGAACCAATATCTTCTCCAGTGAAAATCTAACTCTTCTATTAAGCAACAGGACACAGACCTTGCTTCCCATCCTCACATCCACTTGTCAGATTTCAGTGATATTTTAATTTTACACATAATACTTGATTTTTAATATTTTTAGGGATTTTCCTACAAAGATGCAGATTATCCCAGAACACCATAGTCTGAAATCGTCTCCTACCTGTTTTTGTTTGTTTTGTTTTTTTTTTAATAATAGAAGTCCTTCTGTTTAAACATCTGCCCTCTAATTTTATAAAACAACTGATGGAGGTCACAGGTTTCCTACAGCTGAAATCCAGTTTGTGTCAAGTACAGCAGAAGTGTCTCAGGGACTGCTGTGGCTGTTTTTACAATTACTGCAAGCTCTCTGCTGGCCTGTGGATGTTTAGCTTGTCTCCTGGGCAGTCAGCACAGCCTCTTGTTATAAAGAGGGCAAACTGAATGACAAGGAAGTCAAGGACACTATAAAGGAGACTGAAAACAAGCTACTTGGCACTAATTTTGACACCAATACTCCTGGAAGCAGAGGATGGCTGTAGTGCAAATGTAACATCGTTACCTTAGCTTTCACTTTATGGAGCTGTTAGGTTTAGCTCATGTTTATAGAGGACAATGCACAAGCTGATTCTCTTTATTGATTTCTATACACATATATATGCCTGCTCACACTAGAAAAGTTAATTCATAAGATTCTAACCACTCAATTTCAGCACAGTGCTTTAATCTAAAAGTCCAGATAAGCTGAGTTTCCTTCTGATGAAACCTATACAATGGCAGTGATGTTCCCATTCTCTCATTCTTTTCACAATGTACATTTAGACCAGACTTTAAAAGCAGTTATAGCACTCAGAATAAACACATCTATTTGTGTCCTGTGCTGCCTCTTCTTCATTTCTCTATAGTAGTTATTCTTTTATCACGAATGGCTTATCAAACATCAACTCCACGTCTCTCCAGAAAATTAAAGGCTGTATATCATATAATAAACTACTCCACTGTCATCATAAACTACAAGGAGCCAGTTGTTCAGGATGTTACCCAGCCTCTGACCAGAGGCAAGATGAAAGCTGAACTCTGACCTGAAGGAGTGATTGAGAATATACTGCTTGTCACTGTCTAAGGAAAACGTGAAACGCCTCCATTGGCATCCAGACTTGCTAAATTTAGTTCCATGCTGAAGTCCTGAGATTAGTGAAACCTTTCAAAGAGGAGATGAGAGTGCTTTGTGTTTTATCCAAGGACAAAGCTTAATCATGTTCCTCCCTAGGGGACCTTACAGCACATTTCTAAAATAATAAAATTCCGGCTGTGTAAATTTGGACAGGAGACAGTCATTTAGATTTTTTGCTCATATAAATGGGATCAGCAGCCTAAGTGTGTCAGTTCAGGAATTCAGCCTGCTAAAACACTCCATCACAATATCTGGCAGTTTACCTTCAGATAATTATCGTGCTCTCTCTATGTGTTTTCAAACACTGACCTTCCACACACTTCACACATTTCTTATGACGCAGGAGGAGCTGAAGTTATGAAAATGTTTGAGTCAGAACTGAAAGGTGCTGCTGCTGCTGCAAATGACTGGCAATGCCTGTCAGCCCGTGCTGGGCTTTGACATAATTTCCAAATGCTCTACCAAGAAAATGAAAATGCAGCACCTCCTCTAAAACAGCAATCTTGGCAACCTCTCTTCCCTGACCTTCTTCATTTCCCCTCCCCAGCACAGCTAGGAACAAGGCAGTGTGGTGCTCTTCACCCCAAATTTCATTACCTTTTCAGAGAGGAGCCTGCAATCACTCTACACCAAAGCTTCTCCTCTTAGCACCTGCCTCTGATCTGTTTCTTGCACCTCCATCTCTAGCTCAGGATCCACTGCTGTAAAATGTGAAGTTCAAGTCAGAGATGAAAGATTAATGTATTTGTTGCTTTTCCTCCCACACAGACAAGGTCTAAGTCAATGGTGAAACAGCAAGACTTAAGGATTCAGGAGCGTGATATTTATTCATCTGCCCCATCCCAGCTTGGATATGGGGCTTCAGCCCTCATCACTGAATGTAAAGGGAAGCCTGAACTCTTTACAAAAATCCTGGACACACAGCTTTAGAGGGCATCTTCTCTGTGAGGCATTCTATGTGAAGCTTCCCAGAGAAATTTCATTTACTTTTTGTCTTCCTAATTGAGCCCAGTATTTTCAGCTCAACCCAGAAATTAGGAAATATATATATTTAAAAAAAAAAAATCTAAACTATGTAGATTAGGGCATTAAGCCCATTATAACTGAGTATTAATGTTTTCTTCCCTTTCTCTCTCACTGCCTGCTTATTTGAGTGCATACTGCTGACAGTGCAATGTCAGCATGGGCAGCACTGGCTCACAGCAGTGTCACAGTAAGAAACCCTACAAAATACAAAAAACCCTTCTGCACATTCATGGCACAAGGACTAACACTGTGTGGCCCTATGACACTGCAGGGGTCACTCAACATGCCTGAACTTGAAGGACTAGATATCTCCAAATATCCAATGATATGAACCAAACAAATGGCCCAAGGTCAGAGACAAAGTCACTTCACTGCGAAATGGAGGTTAAAGAGTACTGACTAAATTCTTTGAGCTGACCACCCAACCATGCTTGATTTCACATCCTTCTCAGGAGTCATTATATATTTCTTCAAGTGCAGCATAAAATTTGCTGCATTCAGTGCCTAGTTCTTATTCTCAGACCATATTTATCAAGTCTGTAAATCAAGTTTCATTAGCACTCCCCTCTCCCACAAAAGAAACAAAAAAAAAAGGAAAGGATATCTTTTTCCCCATAAGACATTAAGAACTTATATACATTACTAATTTAAAACAGATTTTTTTTTTAATTAAGTGATAAAAGATGATTGCCAGATTTGTGTTTGGAACTCTAAAGAGTTCACCAAAATGATTTTGAAGATCTTTCTGATAGAAAAAGCCATTGCAGTGGTATTACACTGTATGTAGGAAACTTCTTCATACCCTAGCAATTCCCAGCTGCTTCACCATTAAGGTTTTAAACGTCATTTCTCTCTGTTTGACAAGCTCAGCAAAATCCACAAGCAACAAAACTGAGTCAGTTCAAAGTGACTTACACTGTGAAATGTTTCTAGCTTTCCACATATCAGCACAACTACAATATTTTTCTTTCTCTCCTTGCAGTTTAAATTACAACACTAAACTGATTAAAAAAAAAAAAAAGAATGACAACAAATAAACAAAAAAATTAGATTATGAAATTCACAGTTTATTGTAATGCAATTGCACCTAGATGGCAGGAGCTGATATTCCCTCTGGCATTAGTTTAACCATAATAGGGAAAGAATGAGTGCATATTTACTTTACTGACTTGGAGGCTACTGAGTAAATCAGAGCCTCAGTATTGACCAGGGACTATTTGCTAATACCAGGTTTCAGCAGTGAGACCACAACCCTGCACATCACAGAGCTGACTACTGACTAAAAGGCAACAGAGTCCAGGGTACTGGGGTACCAAACCTCACAGATCACAGCACACACCTCCAGTGCAAGCCTAAAAGACCAATACCTTCCCATCTCCCTGTTTTCACCCTGATGTGCTATTCCTCATACCAGCACCATCCTATTATTTCACGGCACAGCTTGGATCCAATGCAAATTCCACATCCACCACTCTTCACTTCCCTGTGTGGCTCAAAAGAGCAGTACATGTTGCATAAAGCCACAAAGGAAAAGAAAAAATATTAATATAGTCAGGGTTTGGAATCCAAGTTGCTGCTTCTCATCAATAAAGTAACACCATTAGCAGTCAATTTTAGTTTCCTCCTTTTTGCCCTCTGTGTGGGGTAACAGGGCTGTACCAGAACAGAATGTGCAGATGGATAAATAAAGGAATGAGAAGAATTTCATCTTATGAAGAGAGGTGCTCAGAGCTAACTGTCTGAAACTGAGGGATGACTTCCTGATGAAAGATACAACCCCCCAGTTCAAGCAGTATGTTTATTTATAAATGTGCACTAAGTGTCCATAAAAATTCATTAATGGGAGCTACATGATCAAGAAAATAAGGTTAGAGCAGGGCATTAGTATCACATCTGCAGTGATCAATTTATTTGGCATTGTTAGCTACTTCTGTGTAAACAGTCTCCCTTTTTAAAGGCAGACTGACCCAATTCATGTTAAAACAGCATTTTAGTTTTCTGAGGTCTCATGCATGGGTTGCTGTGTTACCACATGTTCTACTTTTTTGTGCATGACACACAACCAGTTAGATAATTTGTTGTCTGGATCCGTATGACATTTGTGCATAGGACCAAAAAAAAAAATCATCCAAGGAAAGAAGTGATCCTCATGCAAGCATATATTCACAAATAGATCTCTGAAGAAAGAGCATCAAAAAGCAGGATGCACCTTCCAATAAGGAATCATCTTCCTCTTACATGCCCATGTCAGAGGAAAACACTGTTCTGCAGCCACAGCCCAACACCACAGAAGCTCTGGAGCTGCAGTGACAGCGACTGAAAGTCCATGGAGTAGCACCCAAATCAAATGAATGATATTTACAAGCAACCCCCAAAACTTATACAGTGGTCCAAAAGGTAATATTGCTCTGAAATCAGTCTTTACCATGCCAGACAGGAAGCAAGAGGAAGAAGTTTTGAGCAAGAGATCTCAAACAGCTCAATCTCCTGAAATCCCTTAAAACGAACAATTAGAATGTTTTTGTCACCTTCAAGTTTCCATTCCCTTTAAAAAGTTAACTAACCCAAACAAATGGAGACCAAGGCTATACTGGCATCATGCATTCAATAGGAAAATAAGTATTTTTAATTAAGAGGAAATTGATTTCAGACAAAATTAAGGGGGAATGACAAATGCAGAGAAGGAGAAAGAGGAGGCATGAGGAAAGATGCCCTAATAGCTCTCCTGTATTGGGAACATATATCCTCACAAAAGGATTTCCTGCTCTTCAAGAAAGAGCTCTTTTGAGTCATTTAATTAGTTACAAAGCATGAACATGACCAAAATATTTTTACTCCTACATGTTCCTGCCATAATTACAAACCCACCAGGTTTACTGACCTTAGCAAGAAGGACATTGAAAGGATGGGACAAAAGCCTTCGTATTTTATTGCTTTCACCCTAGCACATTATAGTAAATTACAGCAAGGTACTATTTGTAAAAACTTCACAGCAGAAACCAAGAATATCAGTTGATGCCTCAGTTTATCTTTATAGCCATGAAATAATTTCTATTTAGGATGTCGCTACAAAGTCCAACAATTGTTTGTCCTAGGCATCATATTATATCACTTACAGGTCTGGTATCAAGCTCCTGACACTTCTGTGCTAGCTCCAACAGTGCTGCTAACCATACAAATCTCTAATGTTTAGCTGTACTATTCACAACTTTTAAAGAAATTATTGACTTCGGGGAAATAGGACAGCAAACAAAAGTTTGGGTTTACCTGTAGAGAAAATAAGAAAGTCTAATAAAAAAGCACTGGGGCTCCCCATTAGCTGTGCAATATGCAAGGTACCAAACTGCATCCCACTTATCTTGTAACTCATCTGTTTTTGTGGGCTTTGCCCACAGAAAGACTCATGGCTGGTCTACAAAGTGTATTTGAGCCCTGAGGGTCTGAGCTACTCCTGACCTTTCATAGCTGACATGAGAGCAGAGTTGTCTCTCTTCACTTAGTCACACACAAACTCTCCTACAGAAGCATACATACATATTATACTTCTTTTCTCAGCATGAAAACATTCCTAAAAAAAATTATTTTCTTACTCTGGTAGGTAAGCATTCCATATTTTGCTAGCAAAACCTTGATCACCAAAATTTTATAGAGACAGAGCTCTCCTGTGGAAGTGGAAAAGACCTGCCATACTTCTGTATCCTTTACTACAGCTTTTTATGCTGTAAACAGACTTAGACCATTCCTGTATCTTATGTCACCAGAAACAGACTATCCATAAATGCTCTATCCTGGCCTTCAGCCTATTGACAAAGAGCTAGAAAACCACTCCAAGTAACCCAAAACACCTTCCAGAAAGCTTCACTGTCAAGTCTGGAAAACAGAAAAGTACCATTCAACAGTATTAAAAAAGAAACAGCTGACATTTCTTTTGCTTCTGGTTTGAGTCATCCCAGACTGTGCCCTAGAGTAGCAGGTCACAGTAAGAGGTTCATTCATCGGTATTCAAAAGCCACCTAGGAAGACCCTTTTTTCCCTGGCCTTTATAAACACACAACAGGAAGGGAAAGAGAGATCAATACTGGGAACCTGCTTACCAGCAGGGGAGAAACAGACTTATTCTACTATTTTCTTTACCTGTATTCCAGAGGTGTCACAGCAGCTCCAACACTGCTCTGGAAATTCCCCCCTCTTGGTGTTCCCCTGGTATCCTGCAGCTAACAGAAAGGAGGGGCCATTAAAGAGTGGGGCAGGGTGGGTGAGAACCATCTCATTAAATGCAAAGCCAGCAGTTAGAGATAGTAAGGCGCCAAACAGCAGTAATTAGCAACAATAGCAAGCACCTTGTTTCTACCCTTGCTGTTTCTTTAGCCACAACCAGCTCCTGTGGGGAGAATTGAGGACAAGCAGCTGAGAGGCTGGGATTGAGGATTTAACAGTAAGGCCAGTAAAGCCAATGCTTTAAGTCTTATGGTCCTCTTCCCTTACATTTGTAGGAAGCAACCAAAGGATCTATTTATTGATAAATCAGACCAGATGTGGGAAGACCCCTGCCAGCCAGAAACCCACTGCTTGCTTTTGCAGAGATTCCAGGGTCACCTCTCAGCCCCGCTAAGATCTAAATTTTGTTTCAGCTGGTTCCTTAAGGCCAGGTCCTCATCACACATTAATCATTCCAAGCTCCAGTGACTTCCTTGTAAAACCACCATCAACAGAGAAACTTGGCCTCTTTTACCTCTCCTTGCAATCCCAAGTGTTTGTTTCCCTTTCATCCAGCAGTTGTGCTGCTGAATGCTAATGAGATGAGAGGTGATTCATTCCCAATCAACCATCACCAGAATAATTAGCATGAGCATCTAACCTTCACTCCCCCTGCTTTTTCAGGTACTACACATCCTCTGCTATCCACAGATACTGGGATACTGTGTGGAGTATTTCAGCTGTGTCCCAGTTGTAATTATTTTCTCAAGTATTCAAGGCATTTTGAAGAATCACAACCACCCCTTAGTGTTCTGATGGAAATGAAGTTGTTATTTTTCTGTGTAATTATTTCATCATATTTATTACTTAAACCATCTCTAAGAACAAAAGCTACACAGCAAAAGCAAAGCTTCATTTCACCAGGTGCCCTCCTGACAGTTTGAGAAAAGTTATTTAGGGAAAAAAAAAAGGACAGAAAAAAAACCCTTTTCTTTTAACATCACTGCTCTGACAACCACAAAGGCTGCCTGACATTCTTGATAGCTCTATTTATGATGTTACATTATCCTGCAACTGTGAGGAATGCTGTTTCTACTAACCAGGCTTAGGTCTAAATAGAGCTGTGAGACAAACTCTCTCTTTCCAGCCGTGCAGCCTCCTGGAGAGTGAACAAAAACAGCATCAGAAACTACTTGCAAAGATGGAAAGAGTTAGTGTCCCCCTTGGTCCCCCACCTGGGGCCCAGTGTGTCTCAGGGAGCCTCAGCGTGAGGGGTTTCCCTGGTGGGGAAACAGCAAATCCATCACCCAGCTGTGAGCAGCTGCAGCATGCACCACATGAGGAAAGCCATTTCAGCAGCTTGGATCCTTTCTTTTATATTACCTCACGTAGAGGAGACATCCTTGGACATCCATGATGGATTGTGGCCTCTTGGAACTTTAAGACAGAAAAAGTAAGGCAATAGATTCCAGAACAAGAGAATCAGAGCCTGTAAAACCCCAGGTGGCCAGCTATCTGCAGTTACCAGATTTGCTCTCTCTTTCAGGCTTTTTTCCACCCTCACACCCCTATCAAATCACAAAATCATGCACAGAAACTTTAGAAGGAGGTTCAAATTTTCTCAGTGCTCACATTCACACATGTTTCTTAACTTCTCAAAAAATACAGATAAGGCTGGATGGAGTTCCATCCTACAAACAGTACAATAATATTTAGTGTTTATTAAGGACTTGTCATAAATAAAATACTTACAAACAACATCACAACCATTTTCACCGTTTTACAAATGGAAAAAATGAGCTAAGGGACTTCATAGCAGGGGGAGCTGTAACCAGATATTCCATGTTCCTGCTTGATCATGTTGCCAAATGAATCCCAGCAGAAATAACTTTTTGTTAGTCTCTGGGGTATAAGAAGTTCTGTTAGGAAATAGGCTGGATAAATAGAGCAAGTGAAAAGGACTATGATTTTAAATTCTCTAATTTTTTTTGGCCACATTTTTTGTGAACTGATTTTTTTGGTCACATTTTTTAACTGGTTTAAATCAATTTGCTAGGGTTTTAGCCCAATTTCTTAATAGAAAATATACAGGATAGAACTGGTGTGATTGTGCTCTCTCTTACCTGAAATATGCTTTGAGTTTGCTAGTTAGTTTAGTCCAAATAGAAAAGGTGTGGAAGTTTCAAAGGTAACTATATTCCCATAGATCTTAAGACTAGTCCCAGACAGGGCAGAGCTGGAACCAGATTAGTCCTGTCACTCAAAGACCCTAAAATATGACAGCAGGCAGAAATTATAGAAGAAAGATGACAAAACCATTTTAAAATCTATTTTTGTTGTTCATTTGTTAATTTATTGTCAATTTCCTGTTGTCACTGTATGCATGAGTTTACATTTCAGAGCACTGGACAATTTGACCACTGAGAGCCTGTCTAAAAGCACAGCAGGTTCTCAGTTCAGAGCTATGTTTCCAAGCACATTAAAATCCATGTAGATGTGTAGCAGTAAAAATAACCACTTTTAACAGCTATTAACTGGGTTTCTGGATGATTATGGTTATTATTAAACAACTAGTTCATCAAATTAAAATAATTAATTTATCAGATCAGAAATTTCCAAATAAGAGAACTTTTAAAACCTTTACTGTTTGGTCGTTACAAGACAACATACTGCCAAATTTTCACAATTTTTATTCCATTACATTCGGAACTTCAGTGATGAGGTTGTGCTCTGGTATATTTTGCAGTACTGGTACAGGTAAGCTATTTGCTGTTTAGACAGTTGAGATCTCTCAGCAGTTCTGTAACAAGGTGAAAAGTGGAATACAAATGCAATGGTGTGTTCACACACTGAGAGGTAAAAACATGGTTTGTAGAAAGCACATTTGGCTGGTTTTTCTTCTGGAGTGAAGTCACAGACACTCTCTTTGTCTGGTGACTACTATTCCAGAGGAAGTGCCAGAAAATGAGTTGTTCAGCTAAATATGCCAGCTAAACAGCTTGAAAATTCACTCCAGGAATTGATCCTCTATTGACAAGGGAATGAACTGTATTACATAATGGGGTAGATTCTGCTCACTCTGACTTTGGATTAACACCAGTGTTGCTGAGATAAAAATGTGACCCCAAAAGTCATTTCCAGCTCTCCTTCTCATGATCCATTTTCTTGCAACAGAGCCACAAGGTTATGAATACAGGTTATGACATATCTGAAAGAGGAGCTCCTAGAGACAATGAGGAAAGTTTTTATTCAAGCACATGGGTCTTCATTAGAAACAGACAAGGAGAAATTACTGTCAAGCTATTTGCTTTATAATGTACTCCATTGTCTCTCAGAAATAAAGACTCCACTTTTCCACACTTGCATGTGCAATTTAGCCATTATCATATTGTACTTGTTGGAATGTCAATTTAAGAATTTAAAATTCTTATTTTTCAATTTTAGTTTTTTAAATCACGAAGAAACAAATTTTCTGTCTCTTGTTCAGTTTCTATTTCCCTTTTATTTCCAATTGTTCAATTTCACCATAACTCCAGTTTTTTTGTCTCAGTCTCTGGAAATTGCCTGCTCCTGAAGATTATCTTGTCCTGCCATCTAGCGAGCCCTGAGCAGGATAACACTCCTCACTGAGCCTAGAGACAGCTGAAGAGCCAAAACACAGGGTGGGGGGCTTGAAAATCTTTTTCTCCTATATACATTTGTTCTTTCACTAAATCTACAGATATAAGTTGTAGATTGATGTATCTTTTCCCCTAAACAGCAGAACCTATTATTTTAATTGCATGTTTGATTTTGAAGAGGTTTAACAGGTTCCATCTCGTGACAAGCAGTAATTTAGGTGTTGCCCACCAGTGTATTATAGGAGATGTTTTGTTGCAGGCACAAGTGTCCCCTTTCAATAGAAATGTTCCTGGGATGAGGACCTGGGGAGAAGGACTCTGTTGTGCCACTGTAATGAAACTGCCAGGATGAAGTTTTAGTAGCTACCAGGCTGCATCAATATTAACAAGAAAAGCTTTTGCTGTTTGAAGATAAAAAATAGTTCCTGCAACCAGCTGAGTTTCCCTTTGGTTAATAAAACAGATTTCAGTCTCATTTGGACAGGGTGCCCACTTGTTTTACTGTGTTAGATGACTGTGCTCTATCCACAACCCACCAATAAGTATTTCTTAATATGCTTACTGTAGATCCAAAGTCCATTGCAGTCAATGAAAAGATCTTCAATGCTTCAAACTGGCTTTAGTCCAAATCCTTATTCACTAAGGAATTTTAAATTGAAAATTAAAAGATGCAAGTAAAAAAAAAAAGAAATCAAGGCTGAAAAGGGCAGAGCATTTTTCAACCAAAGTGCTACTCAGGTATGTGTTAGGATTAGATTGGAATTAAAATCGTATGAATAAGATTGTCACTCACAGGAAGCAGGGTCAGCACACAACTTAAAACAAATACTAACAGGATGAAATACCCAGTTAGTGCTACTATTGTAGAAATCTTCTTTAAACAACAAAAAGTACCTAAGAAAACACCACAGGGAAAAAAAATAAATACCAGCAAACTCATCACTCCAATCTTTCATTATTACCATTTGTTTGGATGAAAATTGGAAAAAAAATACTCTCAAATCAAAAGATGTGGTCATTTCAGAGTTGCATTGCCAAGTTAGCATAATGCCTTTGGGGTCTGCCATAAAAAATTTGTTCACTTTGAAGTATTTTCTGCCTTGAAAAAGATTTTATAAGCAAAATCTGATTTTCACTTTCTACAAATGGCATAAAGGTTTTTATCTACAGGGATATATATTCTCCTGAGTCCTAAGAGACATGATGTAAAAATGTATACCTGAAATGTTCTTCTAAACTACTCCCATAAATGTAATATCCTTAAAGTGCCTGACAGTTCAGTGCAGTGTAAAACATAAAGCAGAAGTAAACATCCATTTACATGGCAGAAAAGTGTCTTACATTACACCTATTGCAAGCCATTCAGAAAAGCAAGTTTAATCTCAAATCACCTTTCATGTAATCGTGCTCTTTGTAATAATGCAACATACAACCAGGAATAAAAATTATTCTGTGGAAATGACAGCTACAGCTAGTAACAAATGGGGCTCTTTTCTTTCTCCAGTTTAAGTTTATGAATTTCAACCTCATGTTCTTTCATAATGACATCCAAGACAGACCCCACTGAAAATTTTCGTGCATTGAGTTCTGGTTCATTCAAAGCACAGATGATGCTCTAAAATACCTGAACTTCCTATGATCATATTCGAGATATAGATTTAGATACAGATATGCCATAGCTTCCTATGATCATATTCTACCTGTCTCTCCACTAGTAAGTGCTGAACTTATTGCTTAGTTTACAATTTGACAAAAAGGTTGGAATCCAAATGATGTTCATTTCTTAAAATTACACCAAACCCAGCTGGAATGAGGAGAGAGAGAGGTTCAGCATTCTGGAGAAAAAGACTGCAAAAGGAATCTCAGCCTGCTATTAGATATCAGCTACTCCAGCCCAGGCAGGGTGTAATCCTGCCATGAAAGTCATAAATCTCAAGAAAATCAAGTCTCATCAGCTCAGCTGTTGACATGAATTGTTTTGCCTGCACTCCTGTTTGTTGTGTTAACAAGTCTGTCACACTTTGGACATGGCAGCTTATTCCATGGCAACACTTGGGTGCAGCTGCCTGCAGCACAGGCACTGGGGCAGGCTCAGCACCTGGGATGTGTGTGCAAAGCCCAGGCAGCATCTGAATCAAGCACTAACTACTGCTATTACCACTGCTACTACTGCTTCTGGAGCAATTACTTGTAGTAGATTGCACATCTATCCACAGAAATTCTCTGAGCCCCATCAGCCAACAGCTGTGCCTTAAGATATTGCATCTGACTCTGGGGAGTAGATGGAGCACAGTGGGAACAGATGCAGGAAGGATCTTTCCAGAAACAAATTTCTGCTTGCTCCAAGTGCAAAGTATTAAACACAAAACTTGGCAGAAAAACTAAACCAAGACTTTCCTGAACTTCCAAAACACAAGGATTTTTCCTCAAAGTTTAACTGCTACAGAGGTTGGACATGGGTGTCAAAGAGATCACCTCAAACACAGACAGACAGATAGTGCTTTGCCTATCAAGATTCATCTTAAATGTGGTATTGCATCATTTAAATAATACTTTTAGTATTCAGGTATTTATTAATGTACTGGAGATTTGCTTTGTTTCCATGCATTTGCTGAAGTCTCAAATCTAGTCAGAGAGATGTATATTTTCAAGGTGTTTAATTTCTAGGATTTAACCGTTTATTTCTTCAAGAGAAATCCCAGTTTTACTGAATTCCCTGAGGAAACACCCTCATACTTCAAACTATCAAATAAACAAAAAAGAGAAGTGTCTTGATAGGAAAAATAAATCAGGCTGAAAAAGATTTTGCATATAGTCAAATTTCCAAGCATATTTTATATATAGGAAATCAATAAATGTGAAAAAGTCTATTTTGGAAAAGAATTCCCCCATCAGGTAGAAATAAAGATGTATTCATTTTACCACTCTGCCTTCACTTTCTTGCAGTGGGCAAGAGAGAAACACTTGTCTCCTGTCTCCTTTGAAGTTTAGCATCATGTAATGTCAGGACCATGCCAAGGTGAAATTTGGCATAAATAGTGCAACATATCAATCATTTTCTCTAAATCACGTTACATTTTCTCTGTTTTTTTCTCTATTGCAGTATTAATATCAAGAATTCTAAATATATAGAGGCTATGCTTAAGGGCACTATTACAAATTACATAAATTCTGTTGCAAACAAATTTTTATTGATTTTATACTTCCTTTTATGTGTGTATGTATATATATATATATGTATGTATATTCTTTCAAATAAGCTAGAAAATATTCAGTAATTCTGTAGGTAGGACCAGAACAGCATGATTACATAGGCTTAAAAATTCTGTTGCAACTTCTGAGTTTGTTTTCTACATTGTCAACATTATCAACAACAGCAAAAGACCTTCTGAAACTGCCTGGTGCACACTCACCTCTTCATACCTGTCTACTGACAAGTGGCACAGGGCATATTAAACTTAGCCAGGAATTCTTGGCAGGTTAAGTCCTATGAGAAGCATCCCAGATCGATTTCAGGACAGCATGACAGAAATCAAGGTATGTACAGAGGTGCCAGAAATTACTGTCTAGCATACCTGGTGAATAAAGAAAAATCAGTGTAAATCACAATATTTCTGGGAGGGAGGAACAGGAAAAACAAAACCATCTGAATTTTAACCAAGCACAAATGCTGGGGTTTATTTCTTCCCACACGCAGAACACAAGACTGGTCAGAGCTGATACCAGAGACCAAAGAAGGAATCTTCTTCCTCACAAGCCCTGCAGCAGGAGGGCACAGCTCCAGACCTGGTATCCTTCTGGAAGAACTGCCAGAAATCCTGCCCTGACCCAGCTGATCCACACTGAGTGTGCCTGTGCTCTTCAGATGAGCACCAGACTTGTGCTGAACAACATTTTAGCCTGAGGATTGCATTGTGCATTCACAATCTGCCCCAAAGATGAGAGCACACTTCTAAAAGATGTTTGGATGTTTTGCTGCCAGATTGTTCAGATAAAAGAGCTCCTTTGTGCAGTGCTGGAGCTGCTGTGGATATTAACATTTTCTGAACATGCTGTTGTAATAATTCCAACTTGCTGGTACCAGGAACTTGTGCCTTGGAGAGATCAAGGCACTGATGACTGGTGATACCATGTCTTTAAAGACAACCCACTTCACTGAGCTCAGAATCAAGTCTTCACTGTGCAGGCAGTCCCAGTTCTACGCTTCAGATATGGGATACTCTGTACCCTGCCTCTGGCAAATTATTGAAACTTTTGGTTTTTTTGCCAAAAGGTCAAAAAACCTCAAAACAAAAAAAATCAACAATGAAAAGAGCACACAACATAAAAAAAACCCCTCTATATTTCAATCCAGTAAGTGGCTGAAAAACCCTGCATCACCTGACAAAAGCACAAGACAGAGTGTGGAATGCATCCTCAAAGCAGAAAGAGCTGCTGACACAGCACATGAAGTCATTGCTGCCTAAAGAAATCCTGGCCAGACTCCCACTGAGAAGCTGGGAGAGCTCCAGTTTCATTCTGATTGCTCATAGCAGGAATATAATCAGGGTGGTTCAAGAAAGGTAAATGGAGTCACCTGCATATCAGACCAACATAGAGATCACACTCAACACTTGCTCTCCTGTCCTCACCCAGTACTGTGAAACACTCCTCAATGTGGTGCTCTCAGGTCTCCTGGCTGCACTTCCTCCCAGGCAGGCAATTTGGCAGTACAAAAGTGTGAACTTTACCTAGGAACTGGAATTTAAATAAGATACAACCATACTGTAAGTAAGTCCAGTGAAGAATCATAATGGACCTGAGCCTGTAGCTCCCCTAGCATTACACTAGGTCACTGTGTTTGCAGGTGTTTCAATGCACAATCAAAGCAGGGGAAGGAGTGCAGTGAATTGTAAAATAATTTTTTACAAGTCAACATATTGATACCTCAAATCAGGGGCTTCCATGCAGTGGCAGATTTCACCCAACCAGCTGCACATCAGGAAACATAAACACTGAGCACTTATCCTTTCTATTCCACAACACACTACAGCTCCTGTGCCATTACTCTGCATTCCTGAAAACGCAGTTTATCCTGAGCAGCCTGTAACAGATTCCTAACCTCACCACCCAGAAGCTGGACAACAGCACAAGGCAGGAGATTTTTCCCGTTTTCTCTGCCCTCATGTGACCTTGCCCTGCAGCATCAGTTCTGGTGTCCTCAGCACAGGAAGTACATGGACCTGTTGGAGCAGGTCAGAGGAGGCCACAAATGTGATCAGAGGGCTGGAGCACCTCTCCTGTGAGAACAGGCTGAGAGTGTTGGGGCTGTTCAGCCTGCAGAAGATAAGGCTCTGGAGAGACATCCTTGCAGATTTCAGGGGGCTTATAATAAAGATGAGGGAACCACTTTTAGTAGTGTCTGTTGCAACAGGACAAAGGGTAATGGTGTAAAATAAAAGAGGAGGATTCAGACTAAGTATAAGGAAGTTTTTTACAATGAGGATGGAACACTGGAACACACAGAGAAGTGCCAGATGCCCCATTCTGGAAACATTCAAGGCCAGGCTGAATGAAGCTCTGAGCCATCTGACCTGGCTGAAGATGTCCCCGCTCATTGCAGGACCACTGGACTAAATAGCCTTTAAAGAACCCTTCCAATTCAAACCATTCTATGATTCTAGTTTAGGATTCTGTTAGGCTTTTCATGTTTCATGTGTTCTTGATTATTCTGTAACATATAATCTACAAAACCAGTTTGAATGCTGGCAAGCAGGCACAAAAATGTTCCTTGGGTAGAGACAGAGAAGGTCTAAGGGGGCAGAAGGGAACAGCAGAAGTGTTTCTACAATTTTCACTCAGAACATGCCATAACAGATGGCTGTCAAGATGTTTCTTGATAAACAAAACAAACATCTTCATCAGACTGGCCTGACATATGATTTCACATAGGTTTTCACATTTCTTTCCTTTTACTTTTTCTCAACAGTAAAGCTTAAAAGGAGGAAAAATCCCTTTGACTTCACAACAAAGTGAAGTCCACCAGAGCTTGAAGTGGGGAACCAGATCAGTATACACTGCAACTGAGCAAAATAGCTGAGTCTTCCACTAAAATGCAAACTACAATGTCTCTGCTGCCCCATAAAGCACTGAAATGACTTCCTGAACCATGCCCATGTTCAAATGTGTTTTCAAAAATGTGAGTTTGCAACTCCTACTTCAGGAAGGTGCCTCCTAAAGCCACAGTCAAGAGCTCTGAGTCAGCAGTTTGATCAGCAGACTGCAAGAACAATGAGCAGAGAGAGAGCCCTGCACAGCCATGACTCTCATACGGAGAAATTGATGGGGTTTAGGCTGAACCAAACAGCTGGCAGCTTCTCCACTAAACAGTTTGGCTTCAGGGAAAACAATCAAAACCAGAGTCCCAAAAGAAAACAGAACTGTGCAAGTTCTGCTTTACTATGTTATTTTAGAAGCCAACATTATAATTTTAATAGTTCTGTTGAGGAAAGAAGGTAAGAAATCTTGAAGCTATAAAATATGGTATTTCTCATATTTGTTGCAGTGCAACACCTGCTCAAATGCAAGCCACTATGCACACTACACATTCTCCACTGGTTGTATCTTTAGCTTTGTTTTGTTTGAAATTCTTGTGTTACCACATTATCTATAGCCTTAGACAGCTCCTTGGCCCAGGCTCTGAGACTTTTGGAGGGTCAGGGCAGAGCAGTAGAGCTCTCTATGATTTCATGACAGACCACAATAAACTCTGCATGGCTCCCTGCTGGTTCTGTTTACACACTCTCTTAAAAATGCATAACAGCTCCCGTCTGCTCTGCTGCCTGTGCTGCCAAAGGTGTGGCTGGTGTCATCCCACAGAGGCCAGGAATCCCAGCTGGGACCTCTGAAGTTCTCTTTCCCATGCTGGCAGAAATTGTTACAACTGGAACTGCAGCAGAACAATATAGGATTACAAAATACGTGTTTTGTGGTTGATTATTCTAATATAATTCCAAATTAAAAACAGGGTGAAAGCCTGGATCCATTGAGATGATTGCTAGAGGTTTTTTGTCAGACTAAGGGCCAGGCTTTCACAGACAGCATTACTTTAATTCACCAATGCAAAAAGATATCTATTATTGTAAAGGGAATCAATACCATAGAAGATTTAAGACAGCAGTAGATTTGAAAATTCAGTATAGCAGTGTCTCATGCCCTTCCTGCTCTGTAAACATGTTGCTGGTTGGTTATTGGATTCCAGCATGGATGAGAAAGTGTACAATTGTCATTCAGAGTCATTCAGATGAGCAACAGAAATGACAAATAAGTCACACCTGAGAGTGCTCAGGAGCTGTGCTGCTATAGCAACTCTGCTGAAAGGAACTGGGAGGGAAGCAGCTGCTCCCTGCTCCTCTGCTGATGGATGGGCAGCTCCACTGACAGCCATTCCCAAAAGGACCGTGGTGTCCACTGTCCCCATCCTACACACTCAGCAAGGCTTTCCACTGAGGCACTTCTGGGAGAGGGTTGTGCTGGTCTGGACAATTGTCCAGCGGGGAGCGGAGTGAGGAGGATCAATCAGCATGGAGAAAGGAAGAATCAGGGCAAAGATTAATAAAAATTAGCTGCTGAAGGAGAGAGCTGCAGCCAGATAAAACTAGACTAAAGGCACACATTGCTGAAAAAGCACAAGGAGGCTTGGCTCTGCCAGAAAGGGCTCTGTGTGGGAACAGCCAGGACACCACACTGTGCCAGGGGTGAGGCAACCACCATGGAGAAAGATATTTCAGTTGTAACACTAAATAACCACTTGCCATGAAAGGTTTATTTGATAGTTCATAGACACAGAGTGCAGCTCAGCTAATATCACACAGGTTTAAAGTTCTAGCACTGCCACAGCCGTTAAAGGCAGAACTAATCAAAATATGAAAAAAGTCATTCTTGTGGCAGGTTTTGATTCTTTAAATTTTTGTGAAGTTCACTTGTAACCAGAAAAAGGAAAAGCCCATTTAAACATGAAAACTTGGCTGTTTGAATCAGAAAATATGAGGGTGTAACATGCATGTCTTACTGCAAGAATGAAATCAGAAAGACAACAGAATTCAATGACACCTGGGCTAATATCAATTTTTATGGAAGATCAGACCTTAATAACCTGCAGATGGTGACTTGAGGAGAAGGAAATCAATGCAACTGGGGTGCTATTGTAGGGATGAAAGACATCTAGAGATCCCCAAAGTGATGGGGACCCCTTCTGCTGCATCAATGTACTAACAAATGCAAACCCCAGGTGAAAGGCTCCCAGCTCAAGTTGTCTGGAGCAGTGCAGGGGGGGAAGAAAATTTAAAGCCCAAAGTAATGGCAAGAAAATGGGATTTTCTTGAGGCTGTAGGACTAAGCAAAAGCAAAATTCCCATTCTCTTTTCCACACACATTCTTGCAGGAAGCTGGTTGAATACATCCAGAATCAACTCCTGGTAAAAACAAAAATATTATTAAAAATTATACTTTCTCACCTTTGAGCCTTCAAAGGGATACAAAACCAGGCAACATGTTAAGTATTCTCAGATACTGTTATATTACCTCTCTGCCCTTTGGAACAACATACTAAAATATTTTACAATTTTTAATGTCATGCAAGGTGCTCAATTTCTAACAGCTTTCTCTGAGAGGCCATATTAATGACTGAAAAGCATGGAAGATTTACTACTTACTGCCTTTCTTTATGTTCTAAGAATTAATTGGGTGGGGGTGTCTTGCCCATTTTCAAATGCTCCTTTTCTGATTTATGCTATTTGCCTCCCTTGTTTCTGGAGATCTTTTGAATATGTGATCTCATCAACTTTGTGTGTTCAAAGCTGTAATTCTAATTTAACTTTTGTAAAGGTAGATGTTAACTTTTACACTAGCTATGAACCAGAACATGAGAAAAAATACATTAAAAAAAAAGAGAGAGAGATTAAACCATAAGAAGAAAGAGCACCTCAAGCATTTCTGGAGGATGTGGCCAGTCCCACTCTGCTTCTCTTCATTTGACACCTTTGTTCATGCAGTAAGAACAACTGCTGATTACAGTCAGTTCTCCTTTGTGCAGTTTCATGGAACAAGGCTACCCAACATTGGATGTCTCCTCCGTTCTATCTGGGTTTTTTTCTACACATTTGTGACTGATTTCTGGTGGGTTTTTTTAGTTTGGTGTTTTGGTTGGTTTTTTTTTCTTGGTTTGGCTTTTGTTGGTTTGTTGTTTGTTTGTTTGTTTTTCTTTTTGTTTGTTTCATTGTTGTTGGTTTTTTGGGGGTTTTTTGGTGATTTTGGGGGGGGGGGGGGTTGGGGTTATTTTTTTATTTTTTCTTTTGTGACTGACAGCTCAGAATTCAAAGCAGAGCCATTCCTGGGTGGTAAAGTGGAACTCACACTTGAAGACTCACCAAAAGATTATAACTGGTCAAGCAGTGGAGCTATCAGAAACCTTCTGTAAACTTGAAAGTGCTTGCAGACCACACACAGCTCCTGTTAGAAACAAACAAGCAAACAAAAAACCAAACAGCATTTTCTGCAAAACAGAATAAAAGGTAAAGAACACAGGAAGGGGTTTCCTTAGCCACTGGGTCTCCTGAAGCAATACTGTCATCTGTGGGTCTGGTAACTTCACTGGTGAAAATTAATCACTCTTTAGCTTTGAGACTTGTTTCTTTGTTTTGTTGTGGGGTTATTTGTTTGGTTTGGGGTGGGGGTTTTTCATTAGCAGAAATGATGTCAATACTTACAGTTAGGGCCTCCAACCACTTCCCATTCTTCAATTCATTTTCACACCAGTTTCTGAACCTCACTGAGGAATATTCTATGCTCTTGTTCTGACACATTTGCTTTGTTTAAAGTATCCAGATTGAGTTCAGTGCTTACTGCATCATTTAGAAACTCCTCCGTGGAGGCTGACAGACAACACTGACTTGCTTTTGCACTCCTCTCATCCAGTGGCTTCATATTTAGGACCTGTGAATCTTGCCAGTTTATTCCCAAAGCTTGAAAAAGAGGGGAAGAAAAGAAACTCATTTATGGAAGAGTCTTATTTCTTTTTCAGAGCTTATTTAAGGTACAATAGTTACACACATCACTCTCAAGCCTCACTCTAGAATCAAAGTATATTTTTCAGCTCCTTCCTTTCCAACAAGATATTCACATCAACATGTTATGATGTTAATTTTTTATGTGGGATCCAACGAAGAAGCAGAAATTGCCATCAGAAACATTCTTCAGGAACATTCCTTTTCTGGATACTTCCACCAAATATGTATTTGTTCACATAAGTCTCACAAAGGAATTCCATTAAATATTGTCTACAGATGTATGGGAAACTCTCAAAAATGAATGGACTGTAGATCCTCTGCATGAATCCCAGATGGAATTTTTCTGAAAGGCCCAATTTTTACTCTTATAATTCAGTCTCACAATGCTGCAGAAACCCCAACATACTTTTCCCTGTCTGAATCAAGCTCATTGTGACTGGTACTTGTTAAGCTTCTGTAAAACTGAGTTACAAACAACCAGATGAACCAACTGGTCTATGAGTAATGTCCAGTTTTTCAACCCACCTGATGCCACTGCTCATAGTAGGGCACTCACCCGGAGCAAACTGAGGCACTCAGAGAAGCCTTCACTAACCAAAAACCCCTGCTTTTTGTCACCCAACAGCTGAAAGACATGACAATGGAGTCAAAGGTTAAAGGAAAATAAAAAATTTAAAAAAAGGTTGGAAAAGCCTTGAAAGGAAATAAAACATCAACATCCTTCATTTCTTTGATTGCTGTATTTCACTTGAAAGCAAGTCTGTATGGAGTCTACCTCCTCAGCACACAAGGATCAGCAGGGCTGAGGTTAAAAAGAGGAAAATAATTGATTCTACTGCATACTGGGGTAGCACTTCCACTTAGGATGATAATAAGTCATCTGCTCTCTAGATGACTGTGAATATCCTGTTGTGTTGAAAACTTTAATCAGAATACGTTATTTTTTAATAATATTTGCATTTATTTTCAGCAATGCTTCCTCTTCTTTTGTGCACTTCCGTGGGCCCTACAGAAAGTGTTACCAGGCATGATGTACCCTTGAGATTTGTGTTTACATATGACCAGCCACCTTTTTCATGACCAAGGGACTGCAGAAAGGCCACTTGGGGAATTGAGGTGCATTAGACAGACTTGCAACATCTGCAGTCACCAACTTCCAGGTCAGCCTCCAGCAGACAGTGTTGAGCCAGCAGGGAGCAGAGCCAGAATAACCAGACCATGCTCCCCACAGAAATCTCCAGGTGCCTCTAATTCCTATGGTACTACACCTGGATTTCCAAGCTCTTTCCTCCTCAGAGTAGGAAAGAAAGAAGATATTCTTGTCCAGTAACCTGCCCATTTGCAGGGGTAGGAGAGGTGAGAACAGCCCAACTTTCACAGCTGATATTCAAGTGCAGTCAAGCACTGGTAGGAACCAGCTACAGAATCCTGAAAACACTATCAAATGGGAACAACACAGAGAGAAACAAGCAAATAGAAGCTTTTAAACATTATTTGCTTTTCCCAAGGACCACAGAGGTTTGTAATAAGGCAAATCTACCAGTTCTCTTGAAACATGCTACCCCACAGGCAGGTTACAACACAAAGTATCAATCTTGACGGGGTGACTAAAACCCACTTGTGTTTAGAGGCTACTTTGGCAAGGAAAAAAATGGCAACTTAGTCTCCTAAACCCTGCAAGAAAGGTTTCAGATGTAAACAATATTTTTTCCTGAGGGAGCACGGAAAAACATTGCTCTTATAGTAGAAAGTTTTTCCATTTCAGCTTCAGAATGGTTCTTGGGTTCATAATTTTTCTAAATTCCTTCCAGGGATGGACATTTACAGAGCAGAAGGATTGGACATAATTAGAGCTGATGCAACACCTTGGTTATTAAAGGATCCAGCAGTTGACTGTGCTGCTATTTCTTGACAAGTATGGATTAACTCCAGCACACAGCATTTTGTCCCCTATGTCACATATGAATTTTAGACCCCCACAAGTTATGTCTGAAGCTGTAGAAAAATCCATCATGAAACTCATCCATCAGATACAAATTGTTGCTCATCTCCAGTAAAATAAATTTGCTTTAAAACAAGCATTTTCTTTTTTGCCTGCATCAGTCTTTGTGCAGAAAAGACAATATGAGAGTACTTGCAAACCTTGGAAGATCAAACAAATCTATTTTACAGTAACTTCCAGAACATATAACTTTGATGGAATGAAGGATCAGCCTAGGCCCTGTCTAAAAACACAAGCCCAGTCATCATTGTCCTCCTGATGTACTCATGAAGTCAGGTTTATTAGCTGAAGTTTGGAATTTTAAAGGCTGCATGAGAAGTCCCTCACAGTGACCCTCCAGAAGACAGATGCACTGAGGCTTTTGAACATTTTACTGCTACTCTGGTGTGAAGGCATTTTTAATCTGCTTCTTCTGACAGACAGTACAAGTGGGCCATCTCAATAGTTCACTGTCCACTAGGGGAAAACTCTTTGAATTTACTTCAGTAGAACTAGGAAACCTAGCTTGGTTTTTGGTTTTTTTTCCTTTTCTTTTTAAATATCCTCACAGACAACTATGAGTTGTTTCACTATTTACAGGAATGTGCATATAAACTGAAGAAATCTGTTCACCAAAACTCTCAGTAGCCCCTCAGAAAGCCAGATCCCCCTCGGAAAATCTGTTTTCATCAGGGGAGCGCGATGACCAAAAAAAATCACCACCTGAAAATTTTCCACACTTTAGAAAATACTCTTTAAGAAATAATCTTCCTTCTGCAATTTTCTCAACAGGCATCCAATTGTTTTTTAAGAAATTACTGTGCTCAGTGACACAGCAGGCAGGACTTTCAGATGAGTTCCAATCCTCCTTGTTTTTAATGACTCTCTAGCAATATGCATTCCTCCACATCAGCATGTCCCTGTGGCCACTAAGGCAAAATGTCAATGTTAAGGTCGGTCATATTTACATGTCACCACTTATGCTAATCACAACCTCACTCTTTAAGGGATGTTATCAATCATCTTGAATATGATTAAGCAATAAAATGAGCAAGCAGCTCACAAGGTGATCTCCCCTTCTCCTCAGTCAATTAATGCTGCCTTGTACTCCATCTGTTTGGAGAAATGCTTCCTATTGAGTATTCCATGCCTCCCCTCAGCACACACAGAAGTAAACATGAATAGCACCATTTTATCATTATTCTCTATACACAGACATGCACCTCCAGCAAGCTACAGTTCCCTGAGTGTGTGTTTTCCCAGATGCAGTCCAGATGCCTCCTCAATGCATATGGCAGGAAATTCTTAGCAATCTTTTCTGTTTCCCGTATATTATTGGTTTATAATTGCTGCTATCCATCATAATTTTTTTTCAGCTACTGACTACTGCCCTGCTCTGCAGGTGTGTAGAAGAAACACAGGTCTTGCACATGAGCTACTTTTAAGTCTGTCTTGGTGGGGAGCAGAATAGCCAATCTTTAGTGTTAGTTTAAAGGAAGCCTTTTTGGCAAAATCTAAGATAAGCAAGATTAACAAAATATTGCATAGAGACGAGAAGAGAAATCCAGAGTACCCAACAGACAATTGGGCTGTTTTCTTGACAGCTGAGTTTATTTGACTGTTATCTGTCTGGAGTTGTGTTATCCAAAGCTCATACTCAGGGCCTGACAGGGAATAACTGCACAGACACACATCCCAGCTCCACGAGAGCACACTTGTCTGTGGTACAACACACAGATTTCATTTCTGCTCCCAGCAGCAGGCTGGCTGTGTCAGCATGGTGCTGTGCTCTGCCTGACTAGCCTGGCTCTAGGGCTGGCTCAAGGATTCTCAGCTGATACTGGAGAATTATATCTGTACCCAGAGAACAAGGCTGGGTTGTTCTTATGGCTGCAAGGGGCAGGGGGGAAGAGAAGAAGGACAGAGGTTCTGTACAGGCTCACCCTGAATGTAGAGTCCTGGAGAACAAGGCTGGGCAGCACTGGAATTGGGAAACAGAGACAGAGTTTACTGATAAACCCACCACAGCTTGTGGAAAAGGAGGTTTGTGTGCTGAGCTGGATGCTCCCAGCAGAGTACACTGAATGTTGTCCTAATTTACCTTGGCCCATTTGCTTTTAGGTGACTGTTCTGAGCCTGTAGTTTCTAACATTGCTTTGTCTTGCACCACACAGTGCAGACACACCATTCAAGTTATAACATGTGCCACGATCAGCCTTGAGCCACGGGAGTCCTCAGGTTATTCTATGAGCTGCAAAGTTTCCCATGATTTCTGCTGAGCTTTGCCCTGAATTGGTAAAATCAGTGCGTTTCTGGTGCTTGGAAGCTGAAAAAACATCTCAGAAAACAATTTTACTGTTTCACTAAATACCTCACCAAACACTAAAACTTGTAACTGTGGTTTAAGGGGCAATTCTTCCAGTTTTAAGTGATCACAAAAGGCATGGAAGTCTCACCAGGTCATTCTAAAATTCTCAGTAACTGATACTGCTAAGCACAAATTGCCAGCCCCACTAAAACATGACAGAGAAATAGGCAGAAAATAATTGGCAACAATAGGCAGTAAGACATCCACTTCTCTCTGACTTTGTATTTTGTATAAAATCCTAAACTGGCTCCAACAGATAGTTCTGGCTTACTATCTCTGAGGAAAAACATAGATCATAAGGGTTTGGAGTGTTGAAGTTTATACTCCTTTTCCCCATCACTTAACTCTAAAGTGTAGCGCCCTATTGACTTGTAATTGTGTCTGTCCCCCTTATGAATCCTTCTCAGCCAACAGATTGGATAAAAACTGAGTGAGGACATGGGACCATTATCAACCTTGCCAGGACCTTTAACCTAGCATGAGCACAAAGCTTTGGATGACTAGTGGAGATGTACAGATTATTCATCAGTGCCTCTAACACCTTCCATCGCCACCATCAGATCAGCAAGGACAACCACTCTGCACTGATTTTTTTCTAATCTAGTTCAGTTATTTACAGACACTTCAGAAAGTCACAGTAGGTATGACAATACGTTTTTTTAAGTTGGAAAGAAATCTAGGGCTTATTAAAATAAAATTCCTATCCTTTCTACTTAGAAGTTATTAAGAACTGCACCAAAACAAATCACCTTCACTACCATATCTCAAGTGTGACCTCTACAGCACTTCCATAATCCAAGGCATGCATCTCCCTGGAGCACAACTTTGCTCACTGCACTTATTCAGAGCCAAGATCAGACATTTGTTGGTCACCAGCTCCTGGAGGAAATTATTAAATCCTACTTTATATCCTGACTATGCAAAGTTCAGTAAAATAGCATGGAGTTCTTTTTCACATAGATTATTTTGAAGATTATTAATGCAGTAAAATTAAAAGAAACTAAAAACAATAATCTCACTCCATAGAAAATCAAGCCCTGAAAGCTTCACAGAGTCCTCAAGAGAAACATTGGCCTTCTTAGTTTGTCTCTGAGTAGTGCAGATGTCAATGTTGGTACTCATGCACAGGGTGGAGAGCAAGCAGTTCTGTTTCATAAAGCTCTTGGCAGAGCACAGACAGTAAATTGATGTAATAGATTAATGGAATCTTTAGGAATATGCATCAAAAATAATTTTCTTGAAAGAGAATTCTTATAGTTTGCATTTATTTGCATGCTGCAGTTTGCTTTAAAGATGCGGCAACCTCTACAGCTCTGCTGCCTACCAGAACAATGTCTGCAGAAAATAGCCCTTTATGAATGACCACTGTCATAGTTTATGTTTTTAGTGATATTGATTGGTTTCAGCAATCAGATAGGATGGCTTCAATACTCAAAGAAGATCATTTACTCTGGCAAAATAATGCTCATGAATTATAAAGAGAAATAAATTGATTGACTGCAAATATTTATGTATTGTGGATGTGTTTGTTACAATGAGTTTGCTCCATATTGAGTTAACATAGGAACATTCTCCCTTTGGGGATCAGAGAGTAAGAGTGATTTCAACCCTGCTGCTACATGCCTAAAAGATAATGAATCCAGCTAGTCACTCACCAGCTCACATCCCTTGCCCTTGCTGGTTTATGCTGTCACATAGGACCTGCTGCATGACAGCAGCCCAACAAAGCTCCACCCTCCTCTTTTGCCCCATGGTGAACTCTGTTACATCAGTTTGAAAAAAAAAAAAAGTAAAAATCAATATAAGTAAGAAGCATCTTTGTCTATATATTCACACACTCTTTTAAGGTAGCATTGCCCTAACAAAAAGCAGATTTACTCGACAGCTGCCTCTTTCTGTCCCTAACAACCTCATTTCTCATCCCAGCAAAAGCATTTGTGCAGCACCATGGCAAAACAGATTATGTAGCAGATGGAGAATAAAATCTGACCAGTCAAAAATAGCACTTAATTTTAATTCAAACTAGTTTCCAGTAGTAAATTCCAGCTAAGACTTCATAAGAAGTGACAGCCACAGTCTTCCAGCCAAAACATACAATGACAACATAGACAGTTCTTACCAGCATTTCCCATGAGTTAAGGCTTTCTAAGGGAAAGAAGTAGACAAGGAATAGGGAAAAAAACTATGCTGATTCTCACTGTTCAATAGAGTGGTCCCAGTCCCCTCTACTGAAACCTAAGGAATCTCCCTAAAGCTGTACTGAAGAGATCACTTCCAGCTCCATGCTCTGAGGATGCTGCACCTCATGACCTGGGAGGTTTACAGTGTCTAATCTTAGGGAACTGATTTCAGTGCCAGATTAGGAGCTTACATCTCTCAAGCTGTTCTTTAGACTTCCAGTGTTATTACAGGAAACACAAATATATGAGTATACCACAAGCTCTGAAGGTCAGCAACCAAATGTCATAGGTGGGCTCTCAACCCAGGCTATGCTTGCACATCCATCCAGGTTAACACCCACAGAACAGAGACAATACATGGCCTCAAAAACCTCTTTGAACAACCCCAGAAGAAAAGCCAGCCTCTTCAGAGGCCATTTCAAAGCACTACTACATTTACCCTGCCACACTGGTGTCACTTAGGCTTCAGGGAAACTTCTTTCTCTGCTGTCGTTCTCCTTTCCTTAATTGCCCAGCAATGTTCTCCTGGTCAGGCCTTTCTAATGTTTGCCAGCCTGGCTGTGAATGCCCTTATCTTTTGAGTCCTTTATTAAATCTTGCTATCCCCTCAGCCTCTTTGCCTCTTTATAGCTCCTTGGAATATTTCTTTATACCCTAAAATGCATTTGGTTCTGTCTGCCTGCCTGATCTCCCATCTATCAGCTCACACATTCTTTAATTCAGCTGCACATTCCCTCATCATTCATCAGTCCATTTACACATTCTTCTATCTGTCCTCACGTTCTCCCTCTCTCCTCTTCTCACTTGCTCTTCTGTCACCTCTCTCATTTTTACAGAGCTCTCCTGCCTGTCTCTGTGGGCCCTGCAGGCCTGGCTCTCCCAGAGTAGCAAACAGTGTGTTATTGTATACCATCCTGCACTCAAACTGCCATAAGACTGCTCACAGCTCATCAGACTGCACACCCAAGCATGTTTTATACATTCAGTGCTCCTGATTCTGATTTCATTCACTTTACAGTAAATAAAGTCAATGCTAGTGGGAATATACAGGTGTAAAATTAGTTTAAGTAAGATGAAAAAGAACTCTCATTTTCTACTAATAACATAACTATTAAAGAGCTAAAAAGGAAGTTAGATAAGTCAAAATCCAGCAACTGATCTTTTTAGGAGGCTGAAAGACCACGGAAGATTGGAGAACTGTTGTTTTCTTAGCAGAAGTGCGACAAAGAAACACCCCCTGAGCTCATGGTATTTAGTCCCAGAGATTGTAATACAATGGAACATGTCTTTCTGAGCACAAAAGGCATGAGAAAGAAACACAAAAACAGGTACAAAATCCAGTGTACAAATACAATTGGGTCCACAGAGGTCCCTCTCAAGGTTCACATGCAAGCACTCCAAGTAATGGACCTAACAGGCAGAAACAGAGCTTGTAGTAATCAGGAAAATCCATGGAAGCAAGTGAAAAACAAAAGCAACATGTACAATTTCAGTTGTCTGCACAGACCTTGCTCTGCTAACAGACACGCCATGGAACTGCAGGCAGATTCTCCCAACACTCACAGATCAGAGCTCCTGCAATGCAGCTGATATCCACAAGATATGAGAGAAAAGATGAAGATTTAATTTGGTCCTAAGGAATCAGATCTGAAATGGGCCCATCTAATGGTCTTCAACAAAGAGATGGTCACTCTATTATAACCAATAAAATTAACCAGGGACAAGAATATTCACTGGAAAGGTGCAAAGAAAAGAGAGGTTCTGTGTGCCACCCTCAGACAGAAGGAGGAAGAAAGATCTTTTGAGGAAGATGCTAGAGGTGTGGCTGGAGAGAAAAAGGGGCAATCATCAGACAAGGGGGGCTGGTGACAAATTAAAATCCAAGGAGGAAGAGAATGCAATGCCAACATCCAGAGAATAACAACACACAGGAGAAGAAATGAGAGATGAAAAATCAGAACATAGTCTAAGAATGATCAAGGAATAATATGAGAGAAAGGCATTGAGAACACATTCAGTTCTATCTCCCAAGTGTAGAAAAGAAAAAAAAAAACACCTTAAACTACCAAGAAACAAAAAACTGCTCATTAAAAAACACAGAAAATGCCACATGATCACAGAAAAAAAAATAGATAGGCCTAGAGCCAACACTACACAATCACTTATGATCAGGTTAAGAAAAGAGACATGAAAGGACATTACAGATCAAACTTCAAACACTGACCATAAAATTATGCAGAAATTCTCCCATTTTACTGATCTCAACAGTTTCACTGAATGGAGCAGTTTGGTGAGACAAAAGAATGAAATTCAAGTGGTTCTTTCATAAAGAACAGAGAAAGGAAAGCCATCAATACCAGCAACACTGAATGGGGAAAATCAAGATCTGACAGAAAACACTCAAGAAGGCAGCCATTATCACAAAAGAAGAAATACCATGATTTTGCTTTCCCAAATAGCTACCATATCTTGGAGAGCTTGAAATGCAGCTAAGTGGAACCCAGTGGAGGCCTCAGAGAGGAAGAGAGGGCAGTGGAGGTTATTTGAACCCGGGAATATGCATCTTAACTGACATAGAATCATGTTCAGCAAATGTTTTAGAGGTAATGGAATGCAGATTTAAAGATTATAGAAGAATTAAGGGGCAAATGAGTTCAAAGAGACCTCATTGACCCTGCCATTCATTCCTAACCTCTGAAATACTTCCAGCATATGATGAAAGCAGCAACATAGGCCTTGCCATAGCCTTGTTTATTAACTAATTATTTAAGGCCACAATCATAATGAGAACTACACAAACAGCATTGAGAACATATTGTCATTCACCAGATTAAGTTACAGTCACAGAAAACTATTTTTGTGGCTTATTTCCCCCCATCCAAACGCCTATAGTATTATGATGATGTGTTAATGGCTTAAAAGTACCTTTAGCAAGTTGGTACAAGGCTCAGCTTTCTCTGATAATCAGCAGCCTGAATGAGCCCATAATGATGCTTTTGATTCAGTTCTGGGCCTTTCCCCTCTCCAGAGCATTCATATGGTTTTCATCTCATTGCCTTCTCCAGAGGAGACTACCCACAGTGTGCAGAGATGGGCACGATGAGGAAGAAGGGCTTTAAGAGGTAATTTGCATTTCCAGGTGGGACTTTTCTGGGCCTGCATTTGTCCTGCATTAGTTTCCTAAGCCTGCACTTGTCCAATGCAGTTCAACATTTGAATAACAGAAATGGATGGGTTTTGAAGTAACTGCAACCACTTGGAAGTAAAAAAGTCCCAAACAAATAAATCCAATCAACTCCAAAACTCTATATATCAATTCATACCTTTGTTCAACGTGCATGAGTGTTCAACAAAGCAAATCTGAGGCTGGCTGAGAGACACTCAGCAAGCACAAAGCAAGGCCAGAAATAAACCTCCCACAGATTTAATTAGGGGCTGGTGTTTAAACTCTCATTTCCCTATTGTCTTCCTGACCAGTGGCTGAAATCAGGCATGGACAAAAACAGCCTGAAATTGGCTTCAGGTGATAATTAACAAACTCTCACTCTGCCATCTCTCTGCATGGCTAAGGAGGCATTTCAGCAACATAAACCTATCCAGCTCTCAGGCTCTGTTTATCACAACTTCTTTAATGCAACTCAAATCATCTCAGGAAGAAGGCATATTAAAAAAATAAAAGTAAAGTATAGGTATTTTCTGAGACCTTTATCTTTTGTGCATGATGAAAAGAATTTGGTCTCCTACAAGTAGTCAGTGCAGCAGTTTAAAATAAATATTTGTGTTATTAAATTCTTCTATGAGGCAAAAACTTCTGGACTGGAATTCTCAATTTTATGAAGTGGTACACTACTATTTACTGTATTTCTGACATCTCATTTTCAGTGGTTGTTAACAAACTCAGTTTTTTTTCTCTCTAAAAGTCAGACCTCTCCAGTGCCAGAACATCTTGGCCAGCCAAAGTCCTCTCTACACTCTACATCCAAGAACTCTCCATCCAAGAATCAAGTACATCAGTACTAGATTTCACGTTTCTACTTGCACAGGCCAGTTCTTACATGACTATCAGCATGACAAATAAGCCAAGGAGTAATTTACAATTCTCTGAAAAGAAGCAAAGCTTTTATAAGTTTTGCTCACACTTCTGGTAGAGACTTAGTGGAAGAGCTAAAATTTTCTCAGCAAAACAGAAGGTCCTTCAGGAGAATCAGTAAAAATAGGGACTGTTTGAGAGGGACAAGCAACTTCTCACTGCATTGATTCGCTCCCTTAACTGACTTCCAGAATTTCTCTCATAGTGACTGTTCTTGTAGGCTACCAAAATGTGCATCTCTATCATGGAAAAGAGCACTGTGCACCCTGGGCTGCCATGATCACACATCAGACTTCCACATCTGGACACTTGTGCAGTGACACTGAATCCCTACCACACCACCCAAGAATACAGAGCCAAAATTATACAAAAATATTAAGCATGTAGACAGTGACAGAGAGCAGTCACAATGTGAGTGTAATACAACACCAGTTGGTCTCTGTGAGCATTTTTTTCATTTATTCTATTGCAAAGTTTGTATTTTTGTCACAGACTTGGGGATGGCATGCCAGTTGTACTGAATTTCCAGCTGCCACAGCCCAAACCAGGGCTGTTGCATGTCAGAGTTTGGAATTAAACATGCAGAATGCAGAGAACAGTCACAATACCTCCTTTATGATGCTAATGAAAACATAAAAAATGAAATTAAAAAGCCCCCATCTAAAGTAAAAATAGCAGTCACTGCCATAGAGACTGCATGAGGCAAAATGAGAACTACATTTCAGCAAAACTGCACATGCTCTTGTAGTCAGACAAGAAAAACCTTCTCCTTTGCTCAGTGGGATATTAAACTTTATAGCTGTATTTCTTATTTTAGATAGTTCTTTGAATGCATAGTTTCTGACTTCCCTAATTTCTTTTGTATGCAGTAAGTTTGGATACTTTTTTAATTTTTTTTTTCTAAGAGCTGCATTGTCATAAATCAGTCCAGCCTTTGGAGGTCTTAAAAAATGTAACAGTTATGACTGGTATTCATAAATGCTTTTATTATCCCTTCTAGGCTTTGTGGAATGCCTTGCCATGCCCATCTCTGACTGGGCACAGTACACACCATGTCTGCACACACGCACACACACGCACACACTCTCACACACACACTCATACACATACTGAGACACAGTAGAGATCCATTCCGAATTAAGTGAACACACTTCACATTGTGAATTAAGTGAACACACACACACACACACACACTCACACGCTCTCACATACACATGCACTCTCTCTCTCACACACTCACACTCATACTCACACACACACACTCAGGGTCTCTCACTGCGGGCTGTTCAGCCCAGGAGAGCCCAAGCACACTCCTGGGTGTGCAGCAGGCGCCAGCAGTGCTGCAGTGTGACACAAAGCAGGACGGGAATCCCGGGCTCATTTCCCACTGGAAGAACCAAAGCTGCTAAAGATGGATTCTGTGTCGCTGTGACCCCTCCTACACCTGCACACAAAGTCCCAGCAGGCACTAATGAGCCTTGGGCAGAGAAAGAGAGGGACATCCTCACACTTCCATCACTGTGAGGATCTTCCAGCTCCACCAGCCCAAGGAATGAACATGAGCCAGAGTGCAGGAGCTGTGATCCACGGCCAAGGAGTCAAGCAGGGGGCTGAGGCAATGACCTCTTGGCTTAAGATGGAGAATAATTGCTGGGTCTGTTTGTAGCTGTGAAAGGATCTGAACCACTGTAATACACAGGATTTGCAGGTGGTTCTCAAGAGACTGGAACCAAGTCCCTGTAGGAAATTTCAGGGGGCACAGTCAAGCATTGGATGTCCTCAGATGTCATCTTTTCCACTGGACACATGCAAGCACAGGAATGTGTGTGATACCATTGCAAGGTGAGTCTCTCAGCCACACATTCTATTAAATGTTAAGCTTCAGACATAAAACAGGCTCATGCCACAAAACCACATCTAGTTCTAATCCTCTTACTGCTACTAAACTAGATATTTCCCCAGTTTTCAATCAAGTCCTGTTGGTTCTAACGAATGCTTTGCAGCTGTGGAAAGTATCTGAAAGAATTAGCTGTTGTTTTTAGCAATCTCAGATGAAACATTCCACATGTGGTCCTTTGGGACTGCCACACAGCCAAGGCTGGGAAAGCCAAAACACAAAAGGAAAGTCCATGGAGGGCTATGTACATGCTCACACAGGATGCAAGGTGTGTTGGCTGTTTCAAAGCTCAGGGAGGGCAAGGATCAGGTCTAGCAACCACAGCTAAAATCAGCTGGAGAAAAACCCAAACACCACATGCAGCATTCGGAGAAGCAGCTGAACCCCAGCTGCCAAGGACACAATGCACAAATTGAACACCACACACACTCACACTACCATCATCTATCCCCTTAAACCCAAAGAGCTGAGGAGCTGAGCCTGGATTTGATTGCCACCACAATTCATGGACTAGTGCTTTGATTCAGGTGTAATAATACCAATTTAAGTTACTTCCATGACATCTGAGCACCAGAGAACAGAAGTCTTGAGATTATTTATTCTTATGAAGTGAGTCAATGGAGTAGAGACGACTTCCTTGGATTTATGTGTATTCTCCCAAAATTAACCTTTACCACAGCAAAACATTAACTGCAAACTCTGCTGAGGAGGCATGAGACTCTTCTAATTATATTGAGAATGCTTTTGCAATATAATATTGATTATATTAAGCCTCCTATCATCCTATGTTAATACATATAAGACTATCTGTAGAAGAATTACATAGAATCAGGGGAAAAAAGTATGAGATTAGGGTTCCCAGACTTTGCTATATTTGCAATTCATGCTGACCGTGTTCACTGTCAAGCTGTCATTTTACATTAGGAGTTAATTTTCCTGCTATTGATCCTCTCTCTGCTTATTCTTTTTCTCCTTCTTCAGCTGCCAGGGTTTTGGAAAACAATAACAACCAAAACTATAACAAAGAATCTGAAGTCCCAAACAAATTTTGCACACATTCATTCCATAACCATCTGCCAGCCTGACTTCTACAGCCCCATGCAAATTTCCATTAAAGTTGCCATGCATTTGAATAATGAATCAATTTAGAGAGAAAAGAGTGAAAGAGGCACAGTGCATTCATGTTGAAGAGGAGCTAGATTCAAATAAAACTACTTCACAGCATAGGTGTTTATAACATTGTAGTTGCTGTAAATAAATGAAACTTGTTTCTGAAAACAAAATCTAACAAGGACAGAAATATGGCCCACAAATTAGGTATTGCATTTTGGCAAGGAATGAATGAAATACCTCATATAAGACAGACAGTTACAGAAACAGAAAAGGAAAAAGGATTGTGATAGGTACAATTCCTCCAGGACACTTGAACTATGTTCTATGCTCAACAGCAGGATTTGTCAATAGCAGTAAGCCTGAAAGTGAAAGAGACATATGTGGAATCTTTCTCCTTTTCTAAAACATTATTCTTTTCTAACCTTTTCTAACTCATTATTCTTTCTATTCTTGTTTTAATTTACTCTCTTTGCATTTCTCCAAGCTGGTTTTGGCTGAGAGACACAGCATAGGAAAAAGCAGAGCAAAGCGTGTGTAAGCCGAAGTGTAAGATCTTTCCTGCATGCAGTGATGGGACACCCTCTCCTGGAGAAAGAGACACACTTCCTCTGCTCCAGCAGTGAAAGAATAGGAAATTATGGATATTCCTGGGATCTGGAGACAAACCACCGCAACAAATCTTGGTATCATAAGTAAGAATGCTTCTCCTTGATATACACAAGATTCTTCTATGGACTGAAAAAATACTGTTAGATACAGCACCCTTCAGAAAAATCACTCATTCACAGTTAATTATTAACAGCTATATTAGAATCATAAAGAGAGGAACCTCTAGATGAAATAAGTCAGGACTTTTTACTCAAATTCAGATGCTTCACAAGGGGGATCCCATTGGTGGACTGACTCCCTGCATCACAAAATACAACACTTTGAGCCAGGTAGAGTATCACCATTCAGGTGGTTACCTCCTAAAGTTAAAAATTCAAATAGCTCAGAAACAAAGGCTCATCTTGCTTGATTGAAAGTCCAAGTTCTACACATTTCCTTTACTCACTTCTTCAGGATGTCATTGTTTCACATCATTATAGATTATGGCAGTTGCTCTCATTTGCAGAGCTTCTAACCACGGCCTCCTGTGCTATGACAAGTTTGTAATAAATTACAAATTGTCAAACTGCAGGTACCTCTCTCAGTTTGCAGCCCAATTTGGAAAACATGAGTGGAAGAACAGCAGCAGCACATGGCTCAGGCTATGCCTGATCAAAGGGGAATTATTCCTCACAGCTCCAGGAGCATTCAGGCACTGTTTACCTCAAGGCAGGGATGAACAGCAAGGATAAGGCACTGAAGCCCCTAGGAAGTCCTCACAGCCTGAAAAAGTCTGCAGAGAAAATTTCTAAGATGCATTAAGCACAAAGGTTCTCAGTGCCCAAGGCAAACTGGAAAATATTCCTTCCTTCAAGTTACTTAACATTAAATCATCACCTGCAGGCTCAGGCTGCCATTTCACACTGAGTCACATCCCACAGTGTCAGGAGCTCTCCCCAAATCATTTACTCTTCCCTCCTCACCCCAACACACACAGTGGCTTGAATTACTTGAATATTAATTACTTCTAGGAAGGAGTGAGACTTATATATAACATACATTAAAGCCCTGATTAAATTCAGCCACAGCCTTCCAGTCACTTCAAACAGTTCTACATTCAATTATAGTTTGGAATGTTTGGAATTTATAAAGAAAAAGATAATTCTCAGCATTTCCTGGTGTTGTATGTATACACTGATCTAGTGCATTTATGTTTTAAGTTTTGGCAAAACCCACAAGTGAGCATAACAATTTTGCACCCCCAAAAAGTTAAATAATCAGCCAGGTCCATAAAAATCTCTTAAAATAGTATCTCATTTCTGCTGTGCATTTTACCCAGAGGAACTCTGAAATATGCAACAAAGCACAGTATAAATTATATAAATTACATTATAATTTCCCTCTCAGATGAGCTCTAGCACCTGTTTGACACTGAGCAGCATCACTGCACAGCAGGCTGCAGCTGGAAGCAGAGCAGTTTTTATATAGAACTGCAGGTGGAGTTCAGAGTCAATATAATTACAGAGTGTGGAATTTCATCAGAATCCTAAGGATGATATTCCTTTCACTGCTTCTTGTGAAAGTATGTAAAACTAAAATTATTAAAAACGTTTTCCTCCAGCCATTCATATTTCGGATTGACGTTTCTTCACTTGATTCTCAGTTTCAGTGACCAGTAAAATCACAAAGGAATTGTGCTCTTGCAGAGCTTCCCAACAGGTATTGCATGTTGGAATGAGATCAGGATTTTCAATGAGGGTGCAGGGGAGCCTTTGCAAAGATTGGTTCACATCTGTGAAGGGGCCATGTTCATTACTAATAACACCCACCAGGGAGATACTTGTATCATTTCTTAATGCAAATAGCATGCTAGCATTCCCAGCAGATTGATCTGAAATTGCTTCTTCTCTTGAGATCAAGAAAGCAGAGTGCCATGGCAAAAAAATAATTTAGAACTTACCTTCGTGCTCTCCTTACAGAAACCTCTCTCCTCAGGCCAGCTCTGTGGGACTATAAGCAGAACCTGGAAATGGTGCTCTACCTGCACAACAGTTATGGACAAGAGTCTATTGATGGAAAACAACAAAGAAAAAAGTAGGCCCAGGATTTTAGAAGCCTGCTGTGTGTGCATTTTTATCTTACCTCTGATCAACTACAGTGTCTTCAGAACAGTCTTCAACTTCCCCTAGAGAATCTCTCTCCTCTCCTCGGTCATATATATTCACAAAATCTGTAGAGCTTGGTGACTTCTACATTCCTGACAAATGCTGAAATCCAGCCAGGTTCAAAATTTACCAAGGGGAAACCTCTCCCAAACCAGTGCCAGGTGTGATTACAAAAACCCTTCTCTCCTGTGCTAAGGCGCTCCCAGCAGACCAGATTCAGTTGAGTACCAGGATAAAGAACCAAAGCTTTGTGCTCTTTTCTCCCACACATCCAACAGATCAGTGATTTACAGAGCTGGCCCCCAGGGTAATAGCAGATACTGGCATTCTGTCAGCCTGAGAAAACTCTTCCATAGAGAAGACATCTGCTGAGAGTGTTTGGTAAGGACACTTCACTCTCTTCCACTGGCAAAGTAATTTTCAGGAGTCAACAACCAAAGTCTTTGCCTATCTCTGCCCAGATGAACTAGACAAATCCCAGAAGTTTTGAAAGAAACTGGATTGATATATGCTGTAACACACTTTAAATTTTAGATCAATATTTAACAGGACTGTAATCTCCCTTAGCAGGAAAGTTCTCATTAAAAATACTCCGTTTTGTACAGGGAACATTGCTGGAAAATCACATAAAGAAATTTTGAAAATTCACATTTAGGAGGGCCTGAGGAAAGAGAACAGTGCACACAGAGCAAAGTGTTCTATTCAATCCCAATTCTGACTTGACAGATTTGACATCTGAGTGTAAATAAGAAACAGTGAAAAAAGCTTTATGAGAAACCCCTGTAAGGTATTGTATTTATATGCAGGCACACAGACAAATGCACATGAACTCATAGGCACGCTTTGGACTCTGGAAAAGCCAAACTTTGCGACAAGATTAAATAAGAAGTTAAAATTCATAATTTTGTAACATTTCTAAACAGAGTGGATCAGAGATGCAATAAGCAATTCTGTGTCTGGAAAAGAACCCCCCTCTACCTCTCAATATTTTGGAGTTGCCTGAGTGGTCACTGATTCAAGAGAAAACTATATCAGCTTCTTCAGAAAGAGAAAATTGTGAGGGGAGGGGATGGGAATGAAGGAAGTAATGAAAGGTAACAGATTAAGATGATACAGATTTTTCCCTGAGGAGGTTCTTGGCAGGAAGCCAACAATGAAATCTACATTTGCACACTCCTGTGGGAACTGAGAGAAACCTCAGCCCTGCCAAGCTATGTGGCCTCATTTGGATGGAGGAAAAGGCTTTAGATAACTTGCCGTACATTGGGAGAAATGCACAGTTTCCAAACACCCAAATCCATGAGTTGTTTGCCAGGAGGCTGCCACTGTACATGCCAGAAGTAGTGGACATTGGGGAAGTATTTCCATACAAACAAAGAAAAATAAAGGATGAGAGAGACTTGGAAGTCACCTCTTCATCTCCTCATTACAAAACGAACCAAACGCTCAGGGAGGTGTTCATAGCTCCTGTTCCTAAAGGCACGTAAGGTCTGTGACTTCAAACCTCTCCCACCAGTTCATCCCATTCTGCTAGGCTTACTCCACAATTTCTTTCTTAAATGCCCAACTTGAGTATTTTTAACTATAATTACTTCTAGCTCTAACCACAAGGAAGAAGAGAGCCAAATCCTTCTTTTCTTTTTTTTTCTTTTTTTTTTTTTTTTTTTTTTTTTATGGTAACCATATTTGCATTTGATTGAACCCTTCTCCCCTTCCTGATTTCTCTCTGTAATCTCCCTCCAGTTTTGAGCTTTCTCACTGTTCTGGATGCTCAGAAGAGGGCCTGGCACTCGAGGCAGGTCCTTCACCAGCTGTGAGGAGAGGGAGGATGGCTCCATGCGTTCCCTGGGCCACAGCACTGCCTTAGTGCAGCATCCTTTCCCCCCTTGGATCTCCCCCTGCAGTCCCCAGGCAGCAGCATCCCTTGGCTCTGGATCTCTCTCACACAACCCACAGGAACACAGAGCCCCATCCAGGCTCTGAGAAAGACCCCCCCCCTTTCCTCCTCTGTCAATGTTGTTGCTAAATAGTTGTATTTTGTCTTAATTAGTATAGTCTGCAGGGCACTTATTCTTTGAGTTATCCCGAGAGCTATTCCTAATAAATATAGATGAGAGGAACCTTCAAAGGTTGCACCAGGTGTTTTAACACTATTTCCTACTGGTGAAATAATATGTTTCAACAGGCTCGAGAGCTCCAAGAGGCCAAAGAATTGTGACTGCTTCTGTGATAAATTGAAAGCTTAAGAGAATGAGGATGAAACATGTTTCATACTCAACCCATATTCATTATTTAAAAGCACACAGGATTGAGAAAACATGACCTGGATTCTGTACTGATGAAATTATGCCATTTAAAAAAGAAACTAAAGCAAACACTACATTTCCCGTTCCACAGCAATAAGTAAATTGCTCATAGTGTGTTTAGAGTTAAAAGTGTGCACAATGAACTGTTTACTAATCTATCATCTTTCCATCCACAAATTAACCACACAGGATTACAGAACAGTCTGGACTGAAGGATCATCAATCCAGCTTCGTATTCTCTGTGCCACATCCAGAAATATTCAAAGGGATTTCATAACATATTTTAGTTTTGAGCTTGCATGCAAAATGTTCCCTGCACCTGCTGTTACCAGTGGCTAATATTTGACATTCTGTATTTTTCTTATTTCATTCACATACTTCCAATATTTATGTTCTCTGATCAGACAAGTTCCAAGCCCAACATATAACTACCACAATATCTTCACAGCAGCCAAAGGTGGATGAAATCTATACCATATTTATAGGGAAATAAACATTTGTGCAACAAGTATGACTGTCGAGTATGCCAGTGCTGATTTACTCCCTCTACAGATACATGAGAGCATAAATACAGGATATTTTAAAAGAGCATTTGAAGCTGGGGTCCAACATCAGCACAGGGCATGAACTCAACCTGCATCCAAATTCTCTGGATGAAGCAGGAGACTGCGTAGGGCGGCATTCCAGTTAGTTGGAGGAAATCCTTTCTGGAGATTTGCTGGAGGGAGAGGAGATCCTGTCCCCAGGGAAAGCCCTGGCTTGCACATTCCATGGGGCTGTGCTGCTGCCCAGAGCTGCTCACACACACACAGACACACAGGGCTGCGGAGAGCAGAATGTGAGCCTCAGCCTCGCCCCACCATCCCTCAGCTGCCACCACTTACACCCGAGCCACTTCGGAATGTGTCCTTTGGAGCCATTCCCGTACCTCAAATCAACGCAGGGGTGAGCGCAGTTTTGCTGCTGGCCCGTTTGGGGAGCCGTGCGGATCCCGCAGCGCGGCCTGTCCCGGGCCCGTCTCCAGGACACGCTCCCCCGGAGAGGCAGGCCCGGCCCGGGGGTGTCTCGGTGCGGCTTCACTCCGTCCTGATTGCACAGCACGTTCCCCGCTTCGGGTACCGCATCCCGGCAATGTGTACCCGAACCGAGCCGCAGGAGCGGGCAGGACACGGTCCCGGTCCCCCCTCCGGCATCCCGGGGCTGCTCCGGCTCACGGAGCATCCTCAGCATCTTCCTCCTCCTCAGCTCCGTGCGGCCCGGCCGGCACCTGCAGCCCCGTGTGCCCCCCACAGCCCTGTGTGTCCCCCACAGACCCATGTGCCCCCACAGCCCTGTGTACCCCTCACAGTCCTGTGTGCCCCCCACAGCCCCCCCACAGCCCCATGTGCCCCCCACAGTCCCGTGTGCCCCCCACAGCCCCATGTGCTCCCACAGTCCCGTGTGCCCCCCACAGCCCCATGTGCTCCCACAGCCCTCTCAGGGCCCCCCACAGCCCCGTGTGCCCCCCACAGCCCTCTCAGAGCCCCCTCAGAGCCCTGGGTATGGGAGAACCTTGCAGGTGGAATTGCAGGACTGAGAATCTGGACCACTCTTAGAAAATTTGACTTCTTGCATCCGATGAAGGCGTTGGAAGACAGTAAAGGGGTCTATTTCCCTGACAAAAAACGAGGTGTACCATTTGTGTTGTGATCTGATGTTGAGGAAGCAACACCACGACCTCTCATTAAAATTGAAACCATCGATGACGGCCAAGGTCAGCAAACCGCCATTAAAAACATGTGAGCACTGAGTCACTGGCAAAGCCCCAGGCAGCATTTTTCAGTGTTGCTCCACAAACATCAGAGGATGGCAGCAGTGAATAGGGCAACAGCTCCAGAGCAGGAGCAAACCTGCAGGATCCAACCTGCAGCAGGGAGGCGATGGGGCAGCGGGGAAGGCGCAGGGCCAGAGGCACAGGCACAGCAGCACCCCACGGCTCCAGCAGCTCCAGCCAAGGGCCCAAGGAGCAGCCCAGCAGCTATCGAGGACACAGAAAGCTGCTCTCCCTCCTGCCATTGGCTCCCAGCATTTGCAGGAAGTTTCCTCCTGGCAAAGCAGGCAAAGTGAGGTCTGCATCCCAGCAACTGCTTTAAAAAATTACGGATGGCAAGCAGTCAGTCCTTTGTGAGAAGGGGAGAATCAGTCAAATCCAGTGGTTTCACAGGGACACTTGGGTCCTGCTGTGACAATAACCTTCTATTCTCTGCCAGTCAGAACAAGCACTGCCAGAAGCAGCCCAGATTCACAACAAGCCCTTACAGCTAAAGAGCCCCTGTCTGGCTGTGTTTAAGCTGGCTGCCTCCTCCTTATAAACACCACTTCAGAGCAGCACGGCCTGCTTCCAGTCCCCTCTGAAAAGCAAATATATTTTTATGACTCTTCAACAAGATACAGTGCTCTTTCTTACCAAAACCCCAATTACCAGATTATGGTCCCAAGTTAAATATTAACAGGTAAAACTCTCCCTAAACCTACTTACCTCTGGGTTCACAGCTAAAGGGTTAGGAACACATCTGAGAGTACACTAATTGCTGACAAATGTCATCTTACACCAGTCCTATTACATAGTCATGGACATCATTTAATCCTTCTTGGCAGAGGTTTAAGCAAAAAGACATCTCTCTGGTGCTTGAGATAGGACTCAAGCCATTATTGTTGTCCACTTGACAGCTAAAAATGACAGTAGCTATTAATCATCCTTCAAGATATGCCTGATTTATGCATGTATGAGCAAAGCAGAAAAGCACTGCAGCCTGTTACTTACAAAGGTTTGGCTGTTGAAGTTGTTTTTTTTTAAAGGCACTGAACTGGTCAAAAGCCCCTTATAACTAGCATTGCTAAAGAAGAGCATTCGGTATGCAATCAGTTCAAAAAGAAAAATTAAATTAGCAACCAGCGGATCAATACTGATTCATCAGGAACCAGACTTGATTCCATCTCTGTTACCACTTCTGGGGGCCAACAGACTTTTAGAAAGATGAAACAGTATTACAATCATCCCTCTCATCTAAATCTGCAGAATCCCCTCTTACATCACTCTGCTTCTGATGACAAAACTGTTTGGGCCTATCCAGCAGCTGCAGCTGTGCCTACACAGGTCCAAGCAGGAGGAGGACAGCACTCAGTGTGTCCAGTAGCTGGCCCTGGACCTCTAACCTTCCAGTTACTTCAGCCACTGCTGCCTACACCCCAGCAGTCACACGCACACCCTGCAGCTGCCCCTAGCCATTGCTTCTGTCCTGTAGCTGGCCATTGGTCCTCAGTCTCCTGGTGAGGAACAGCTTCAAACCACTGCCTCTGTACCTGCTCCAGGAAAGGTGGATGCAAGAAGCCAGACTGTCTATTTTCTATTTTTCATCTTTTATCCTACATATCCTGTTTTGCAAGGACCTACAGGAACAACTTCTGCTCCAACTTTCCCCTCCCACATCTTCCCATGACCATTCTACAATGGCATCTGTAAGGCTGTGTCCTGGGTGATGTTATGACACTGTTATGACCCCTACCCTGGGCTTTATCCCCACACGTGGGTCCTGTGACTTAAGGCTGGGAGGGGGAAGCAGGGGAAATTCCTCAGCGAGCAGTTTGTGTTCAGTTCTTACAGATCCCCGGCTCTCTCTGCTGTGCAGCCAGGAGAGTTGCGTCTCTGCTTTCAGCTAGCTCGTTCCTTAGCTGAGGCACGAAGTTTTCCTGGGGCTGTGGCTGGTTCTTGGGGAACTGTTCAGCTGTGCCGCGGTCCAAAGTCCGGGCCAGCCCCGGGAGCCCCAGCCCGCGGCCCGGCGGGAGCGGCTGCAGGGACATCCCGGCTCCGGACCCCGGGAGAAGCCGAGCAGACTCTGAGGTACCAACTTTCTGCACAGTGAGAAAGTTTATTACCTAACGTTATTCATTCGCTTTTTTCCCATGCCTGCACTCTTGCTTGTTAAATAACAGGGTTTTTTTTTTTCACTTTGCTCCATGAAATTCCTTTCAAACCTGTGAGGAGGCTGCCCAAACCTACCTTTCTTTAGAGGGCACATTCATTTTAGGATGTTTCCTCCTAATTTGTCTCAAACTGAGACAGACTGCCAAACAGGTGATTTTTTTTACCCTGCCAAAAAGACTTTTTAGAATGCAAACTGGACTGCTTTACATTTCAAATGCCATTACTTTTCTTTCACCCTACATTTTTACCTTCAACAGAAGAAAAAAATAATAATTATTTTGGTCAGGGGATCCTAAAGGAATAGCTTAAATGTAATTCCAAATCACTTTTGAAAATGGCTCCTCAGAACATTTGGAAATAACAAGCTTAATGGTGTTTGATTTCAGTTTGAATGAAATTTACCAAGTTCAGACTCTGTCACATCTCAACTGCTTGAATAAGGTCATAGTACTCACATACAGCAGAGCTACTTTCATGTGAAAAAGGGGGAAGGAACAAAACTGTAAGGCAAGCAAACTGAGACCAAACCAGAAAACTGACAGGAAAAAATAATACTCTGTTTTATACTTCCATATAGAATAGACTTCACTAATTTAAAAAATAACTGCTGACAAGTGTGGGCTGATTTTAGTACACAGGCGAGCAAAGCTGTAAAATACCTGCAGAATACACCTTTGCTCAACAACATGAATGACTCACTTCAAAATTACCACCACAGCTGTCGTTACTCCTTCTTCACCCCACAAGGGTTTGAGCCTCTCACAGAGACACCTATTCACTTAAACCGCGGGGATGGAGGCCTCTTTCTGAGACTGCAGGATGAAATCCACCCACAGGTCACCGGGTTTAACTCTTCCTTTCCCAGAGCCTTTCCCGGTGAGATTCCCGCAGCCCGCGCTGCAGAGCACGGAGCCGCCACGCGAGGGCGCCGCAGCCCCGCCGCGCTCCCGCTCCCATCTCCGGGGTTCTCCCGCTCCGGATACCGGCGGCTCCGGGAATTCGCCTTGGGAGCCTTCCCTCCCTTTTCATGCACTAACAACAATACACGGCAGCTCAGGCCAAGCCATTTGGCACTCGCAGCGTGCAAGGAGCGTTTGGAGCTAAAGCTGTTACGGCTTCCTAGAAATGGAACAAACGGAGGGGAGGAGCGGGCAGGGAGAGACGGGACATCAGCACTGCGCTGGAAAATGAGCTGGACCGGGTGAGGAAGCGCTGCACGGATTTCATTCACAGTACAAGTACTCAACATGTTTAAACATCAGTTTCTGATGTTTCTGTTTAGCACACAACAAAACAGCCCACTCCTACATCGGTTTCAAGCCGAGAGCAAGATCTCAAGCAGCATTCCTTAAAGCAGCAGCATTTCATTAAACTGTGCAACTACTCAAGCCACTGTTTACCAGGTGGTACAGCTAATTCATCAGTGCACCCCTACAGAAAGGCTATTTATCAATTCTAGAATAACTAAATTCTCACCAATTCTTCTTTTCATTGTTCAGGTACTTGCATTTGTTACCTTAAACCAACTATAAATCCACTTGAAATTACAAATTGAATAATAAATTAGGTCAAACTTCAAAATGTTACGATTAATCGATTCAGTAATGCAGTTTGCTTATCACTTTATGTCCACAGCCAGGTCCAATATTTGTGAGAGTGATCTCAGCCCTGCAGCTCTTTCCTTTAGCTCTTCTGGTGGCACTGGAGATGGATCAAGTCTTTCATTCCTGCAGATCCTCTGTGTGTATGGTTTACAGGAGATCTTAATGAACTGTGCATACACAGAAAAATAATTAGCTTTTTCCCTTTTTAAAAAATTATTTTTACATTAAAGATTTGGTTCTGCCCATCCAGTGACCCTCAAACATACAGGTGAGCAGATACTGACAACCTGAAGCTGTAGCTGAAATTTAGTTCCAGATTTCCTTCAATTTCCCAGTCCAGGTTTCTTGTCACTGCCCTGACCACAGTGGAGGCTTTTTTGGCTGAACCAGCTGTCAATGCTCTTTTTCACTCCAGGACAAGAGAGATGGAGCTGCTGGAGAGTCCCCACTGACAGCCAAGGTAGTTTGGAGCACCTGGCATGAGGGTAGAGCTGAGTCTGCTTAGCCCAGAGAAGAAAAGGCTCAAGGAAATCTGAAGGGAACTATAAGAGACATCTTCACAGTGTTGGCCAGTGACAGCAGAAGAGGCAGTGAGGGCACAATCACAGGAGGTCCCACCTCAACATAAAGGAAAAGTTATGGGGTCTCTGCCTTTGCTATTTATATTGGGCAAAAGGTCCCCCTCACATAATTTCTACAGTCAGCTCAACTTTCAGATTCTCTCTTCTGTCTGCCCTCCAGCACACGAGCAGATCCACTCTCTTAGACAGAAATGTTACCACTCCAGTGTGGTACAAAAGCCCCAGATATTCTATCAGGACTTCTAGTTCAGTGTTCATGAAATGTTTACTTGCTCCTGCCCAGACTGGGGCCCAGGACAGATTGAGTGCAGAAATCAGAAATGCAGCAAGCAGCTTAACAATATCCACCTTGTTCCTGCAAACAGCCAAGGAAGTCACAACGAACATAACACAAAAGCACAGAGACCCCAGAATTTTATTTAAAGAAACATGTTCAAATGCAGCATTGAAAACAGAAAGAGTGGAATGCCAAGAGTCAGAGAACTTATGCTGAGTTATGTTTTCTTTGACAAACTAGCACCATTAAATCACAACTCACAGACTAATTTATTTCTAGAAGTTACAAAACCTCCATCATTATAAAATTTCTAGGAATTCTATTAAAAATTGGTTCTCAATTTACTACTCCTACAGAGATGAAAGCAGTCTGAAGTTTTCATATCTACTCATTGTTCAAATTACCCATAAGAGACAGTTTATTCTTAAGTCTAAACATCCTGATCAAGGGAAAAAAATGTCTAAAAAGTGACCTCCACAAGTCTTTACAAACTAAACAAGTAAGAAAGATCTACTGTGTTATAAATATACACAGTACAATATGTACAAGTCTGGTCTTACAAAATAAGAGCTTACTAGTCCATAAAAATACTAACTCAACTACAAAGTTTTCTCAGTACTTAGTCAAGCTGTCTCAAGCAGTCACCATAGCAAATTCCTAAAATACTGATTTGTACCATAGCACAACAGCTTGAACGTGTTCACAATGGGAAAGAGCCCAACACTTCACCATAAAACTCATTTCTAAGCCTAATTTCCCACTCAGGTTTAGTGGTACTGTTAGTGTTTGCAACCTATTTTAATGTCACAAGGCCTTCACATGTTTCTAGACTGTGTTTGAACTATTCAAAGTGCTGAAAGTGCAATCAGAGAGTAGAGTTTTGTATCCCTTCTCCAGTACACCCTTCTCTGGCACTGGCAACAACAGCCAAGGGTTTCTAGGTCTGTGAGGTGCAGAAGGCACACACTCATTTGTACATGCTCAGGAAGTATTCACACACACACACACATGCACTTTGCTTTAAGGACCATAATATTCTAATATTATGGCTTCCTCTGAGTAAAGAAATTCAAAAATTCCTTTAAAATGCCTTAATGCAGACACCTGGAATTCATAATGACCCTGACATGAAGTGCTTAAAATGACTGAGATGGTGTTAGAAAAAAATGGAGTTTTGGCTTTAAACTCAGGCTATCCAAGTATTGCTCTGGAACAGAGAAACACAAAGTCTGTGCTCTCTCACTCTATCAAGCAAGGGCCAGGTCACATTCACCACATGGTTTATCACAACAGTTAACAGCATTTGTGAGTGTACACACACACATAACCCTTGACATTTGTTCTACTGAAGGCCATCTGCAGCCTGAATGAAAATAAAACTATTTGAAATATGTTTCAAGCATTAGCCTTCTGTACTTACACATGAAAATACAAGAAGTAAGAAAACTTAACTGTGCCTCTGCCAGAAAACAAATCACTGACATAAGTTAACACTGCCTCCTTTCCTCCTCCCTTCTCTACAGTGCTCTCCTATGACATGCATCATAGTAGCTTGTACTGTTAAAAATTAAGAACATATCCCTCTTGACAAAGTTGACAAGTTTTTCTAGTGGGCACATTGGCTTGCTGGAACGTTTATAATGATCCCTGCAAAAGGAGGTCTGGAATGTGACATCAGCACCGTTGTACAGGATGCGGATAAAGTGTTCTTTGGGCCTCTTCCCATCCTGCCACAGCTCAAAAACTAATCTGGCAGCAAATCTGGGAAATCTGGCCTCTGTAATGCCCAAGGCACTAAGAACTGGTGACAAGGTGACATCATGTGCAGAGTAGAGGACAAACACTTCCTCCTTCTTGCCCTCTGCAATACGCTGCAGCCTATTGACAGTCTGGTTGAGGAGAGGATGAGTAGCCAACAGTGCATACAAGAAGTAAAGTTTCTTTTCCTGTCTTTCTCTCTCGTCCTCCAACTGGTGTCTCTTGATTACTTTGAAGTGTTCCATACCAATGCAGCCAGCTTTGGTACATGGAAATGAGACATTATGACAGAAATAGCACAAGAGAGAATCTATAGGGTTAGAAGCTCTCAGCTGCCTGGTGGGAATGCCCACAATCTTTGCCATATCCACGTAGATCTTCTCCAAATTGCTGTTTTTCACCCGTAAGCTGTACTGCCTGCGCTGCTCCTCCTCCAGGTAGTGGTTTCTCATGGGACAGTCACAGCTTCCTGAGCAGAAAATGGTGCTCCACTGGTGCCTCATGTTAATTTTCTTCCAGTCAAAATCTGGCAGGAAGGTGTAGAGCAGGGCCAGCGCGCTCTGCAGGGTCCGGCTCTTGCCCGTGGTCTCCAGGTAGAGCTGCTTGGCTGTCCAGTCACTGGGGAGCAGTCTGTGTTTGTTGATGTAAATCTCTCTGAGCAGCTGTCCATTTCGCAGGTGTTGTACAACCCCTGCATTGTGACAGAAATTACAACACGTGATTAGAATCTTTGCAGTTATGCAAAAAAAAAGTTACAGCTAGTAGCCTTACTGATAAACTTACAAAACTGAACTGCACTTATGATGACTGTAAAGTAAAGTGCCTGAAACATGAGAAACTTGCTATTCTTCAGTATCTCTCATATTCTAGGAACTAGCCTGATCTAAAGAAAAGAAGGTGGTTCCATAAAGTTTGTTTATAACCTCAGTGGTTTAATATTAACTCTTTGGACTAAGACACAGACTGAATGGGTCTAACATGACTAAAAGTAAGGTGTTTTTGAAGACTGCACCTCAGTCAGGTTTTCAGGCCTGCAGAGAATGCTGCGCCCCTGAAAATTTATGGCAGCCAATAAAACCACCAGCAGTCAGGACACAAATACACAAAATGTAAATTAGTATGTAAACTCAGAAAACAATCATGAGGCGTAGCAATTGCATCCAGCTTCCTTGTCCATCTTCCTTCAGGGAGTATTTAAATTGCTTGATAATTTATGCTAAAGCTCTGCCTTTATCCAGCTGGAGACTGTATCCTTTTCATGTGCCTAGACCTCTACTCCAGAATCCATATTTCTTGCACAGCAGCAAAGCAATGGGCCTGAAGCCTTTATGCTCTACAACACCTCTGTATACCTTGCTGCAAAAGCCACAGGAGTCCCCAGATGCCAGCTCAGTGACACAATCCATGTGTCTGTGCAATTTCAGTGGTGTCCTGCCTTGCTTTCTCCTGATATCACTTTGCAAGACTTGATAGTGGCCAAGGATTCCTTCCAAAGGGATCCCACAAGAATTTGGGAGGCGCCAGATGTATAAAGCATTTCCATAACACCAGGTTTGGCTGCTACATCAGCATCTCTTGTAGGGGACACAGGGCCCCTTTGAATCCCCGCCCTGTCAGTAATAGAGCACCAGATCTTCCTCAGGAGGGACTGAGCAGTGCTGTTTGTCACAAGGGTCACAGAGCAGCTCTGAGGTGTGAAGCAACATGAAAGAAAGGTGCTCTGACTTGCTACAAAGGAATTTAAATGGGATGCCAAGATTGACCAGTGTGTAACAGGATTGTCAAGCCATAGGACAAAGCATGGTTTCTGCAACTGTTGCCACTTTCACAGTTGAGTTACACATCCCGGCATAGCTGATGATATGACCAACATGATAAAATGGCATAAAAAAGCATTTATGTCAATATAAAGAGAATCAGAAGGTCCCTTCTCAAGCAGACTGTGTTCAACAGAGCAGAGGATGAGACAGAGCTGCTGGGGAACTCACCTGTCTGTGTAAGCTCTCCCATTTCACACAGGGAATGGCTGGGGAAGTGAGGCAGGCTGCTCAGAGAACCATCCATTTGGGCTGCAGACCCTTTGGACATATGCTTAATGAAGGCTTCAAGCTGAGGATGAGAAGGTTTCCTAGAGAGATAAAAAACAAAATGTGAAACTTCCAAAAGCATATGGGAAAGCAGTTCAAGAGAGTCAAGTATTCCAAGTATGTCAGATCAGAAGTTTCGTGATGTGAAGTTATTTCCCACTGGGACAACATCTGCTCTTACTCAGGACTTTTGCAAGTATGGAAAAGAAACCTAACTACTTACTATCTGCCAAAGAACTACAAAGAACTGTGTCTTGTCACGTTAAAATTATGATATCTTCCACTTAAGTATTTTAGAGCAATTTCTGGGGGTTGCTTTGAATTCAGTTACTAATACTGTTATGTATTCAAATGAAAAAGAAAATATATTTAAAAATCCTTAAAAAAACCCTCCAAACCTCTCTCGTTTCTGAAGTACCAACACCCTCTAACAGCACAGCCAAAGCCAGTTACACTCTAAAGGGGTTCAATGCAGTACTTTAGGATGATTTTGAAGGAATTCTCAGATATTTTAATGTGCAATGCTGACCACAATCTCAGCTTTTATTTCTACTTCCTTCAGCCTCAAATCAAATAGCACATGTAGCCTTGATTACGTGGAACTGGAAAGCAGTACCCAGTGTCCCCATTAAAACTGGAATCATTGTTTAGGGTATTGCACTTTTATCCAGGAAGAGGCCAACACTCCTGGACACACACACAAGTAAGATACTCTGCCATGGAAGTAATGAATGCAGCTGGAAGAGATATTCACTAAAATATCCAAGTTAACTCACTGAAACAGAGCTCAAGTCAGTGAAAGAATGCTTAAATCTTCCCCCATTGTACTGGAAATTTCAAATACACCACGGATTCAGCTCACTGTGGTACTGCTGCACAGAAAGCTACAGGTACAAAAAATCCCACAATGTAACCCAAAGGTAACCTGAACCTTTAAAAAATAAATCTGTGATCACATTCCTTCAGCAGAAATGCATTACACAAGTGGGGACTTCCTTGTTAAATGTCAGCAATTACCAAAGGTTACAGTCACCTCTCTAATTTTGTGCAGAACTGCATCAGAAACTGCTTGGCAACCCAACTCTGCTCCAGATGGTTCTTGTCTTAATAGGATGTTCAGTTTGAACACAGTTACTTTAAAGTTGCTTAAAAATATATATATAAAATACATTTTGTAAGGGATCTCTTAAATAACCGGGATTTGTGTTTACTGCTCATATTTACATTTGTTAGAAGGATAAACTATTTTGGATATAAAAACCTCGGGTCTCAAAAAGAAACCTGATTTGCATGAAACACCAGAGGGAGCAGTAGCACCACTAAAGCAGGAATGAGAGTCTGGAATAGAAGTTTGCTGGGACAAAGACATCCATGCTTACTGAGAAGAGCCAACTGAGAAACTCTCACACATGAGGGGACCTCTTGCAGAGCTCTGCTCACAGCCTGCACATACAGGAGGGCTCATAAGAATCAGTGTCTGTCAACATAAAAGCAGCTCGTATCATTTTATAAAACTTGAATTTCCCTGTATTTAATTTCTTTTCAGGAAAAAAGAAATCCTGGCAGGAAAATGTTACTATTATGCCACAACTGCCAGTAAGAAAAAAATGCAAAATGAGACAAAAAGCATAATGAGATTAAAAATCAGACTAATTTTTGCATTTTACTTCAAATTAAAGGATAACCAGCCAATTAATGATATTCTAAATCCACAGCTTCTTCTGTATATCGTAACTTTAACAGGGCAACTGAAGATCAGTATTTGCAAAGCAGAGAAAGAACAAAGCCTGATTTTTGTTTCTCAAGCAGTGGAAGCTTCCTGTGTTACAATCATACATTAGAAGCTTACTCCAGCTCTAGATGAACATTTCCAACAGAACATTTTGTACATTGCACTATTTTCACAGCCCAGCAGTGAAATCTAAAAATGGAAGAATTAAGTTGAGAAAACTAAATTACACCCATTAGCAAATGGCTTTTTAAGCTTATTACAGAGGGAGCAGGCTGAACCACCAATTTTCTAAATTTTGAACTTTGCAAAACTCTACACATTAATAAATTGACAATCAAAATTTTCCTTAAACTCTGTTCATTTAATTAATAAGTTCTGTAAATACATGTGAAAGAAAACTAACAGAACTGCTTTATCCATCCTGCTTCTTTTGCTGCTTTGCTTAGAAAAGCCTGAAAGAATTCTAATGGAATCAAATCTGTGCTGATAAAACTGCCTGCAATCACTTGTGGGAAGAAAGAAAGGGAAGAAGAAAGAAAAGTATTTATCTGTACTTTGCAAAAGGATTTTTCTGAAAAAATGGCAGGCAAAATAAATTAACTTTTAAGATAAAATTACAAAAGGGATTATAATTGATGATTTTATATTCCAGTGTATTAATAGGGTGTATTAATAATATTAGACATGGAGATGCAAGTTACTTAACTTTGGATTACAATGGATTTAAAGTAAGCACAAGATAAGCCCAAGCCTGCAGAAGTGCATTATGAAATATATGAAATATGACTTTTGGACATCTTTTTGAATAGAAATTCAAAGCTTACTCCTTGTTAAACAGACATCCCTGCACAACTGGGCAAACAAACATCTATTTTTCTCAGCAGCAAGACTTGCAGCAGCACTCAGGCTCCCAGCTGACAAAGCATTCCCCCTCCCACCCCAGGACTTGGCTTTTATTTAGAATATGAATCCTCCTGTTGAATTGGCCAATTTACAGATGCTGCAGGAGATGGAGTATCCAGGCAACACGGCTGAGGCTGCTGGGGCTGCTGGAGCAGGAAGCAAAGGAAATTGCTCCGTTGTACAGCTGAAAAGACTGAATTATCCTCAAAATTTTATTTCCATAAGAGTAATCAGAAAACAAAAATGAACTAAAGAGATATCCTTCTGTAATTTTCCTGGCCTTGCAATGGCAAGCTACCACATTTGCAAAAGGTAGAAGTATAAAAAAATATTTCAAATTTTGTCAGAAAATGGAACAGCTTTTCATTTAAACCCACTAACAGCAGCCACACTTCCCAATTTTAGCATTTTGTTCCCTTATTTAAAATCTGTTCATTTGCCTTCTAATAATTTTATTTGTGTACAATAGAATAAATTTTATCTGTAACAAAACTGAGGATGCATCTTTTCCCTCAAATAATCAATTCAGTTGATCCTTTTGTAATTTACAACCTAAGCACTGGGATAATAGATCCCAGATTGAATACTCTGGTTTTCATGCACTAGCATTAAAATGGACCAACATTTAAACCCTTAATCAACACTTAAATATCATATTTGCAAAGGTCTTAAAAGGCTTTAATATCACCTTTTATTGCTACCCTGTTACCAGTGTACAAGGGAAGAACTATTGCATGACTATTTGAACTATATTATGTATTTCTGCCAGGA